>NC_087068.1:3591233-3908847 GCF_963678635.1 Symsagittifera roscoffensis | reverse complement strand
AATAGCTTTCTAATGTCAAGACATTTTTTTTGTATTTTGCATAAAATACTTTTTTGCTCTACCCTCGCTCTTAACTAACCGTACCGGGCATGAAGTTCAAAAAATCAGCAATTTCAATTAGTTTGAAAATAAGTCCAATTCTTATTTTTCCAATTCATGGACCTTTTTTACGGTTTGTTGATTTTTAAAATAAAATTGGAGCTTTCAGCACCGAGCGCCCATGAATCATAATCGATTGTTTTGTCATAATATGGGCAGTATCTATAAATTTACATAAAAATTGATTACAATCAATTAAAGATGGATTATAATCAGGGGCGGATTTAGGGGGGGGGGCTATTGCGGACGCCTTTTTTCTCAGGAAATCAACCCCCTGCCGACCCAAAGGGCCCCCCTTTGGTACTTTTTAAGAAATCATTTTTTGGCCGACCGACCCTAAAATTTTTCGAAGGCGCCTTCGGCCCCAATATATACTAAAAAACGTTTTTTTTGGACTGTTTTTTTTCTTCAATTTTTGCCTACGGCGCAGAAAATTTGGCGAAAACAGGTACTAAACCGTGCTCAGGGAGAGCTGGAAAAATCAATTCGGTCGACCTAAAAAAAAGGTCGACAAGATTTTCGAAGTATTTTGAAAATCCGCCCCCTCGAGAACATACTAGATCCGCCCCTGATTATAATCCTTTTTATGTCCATGTAATACATTTTAATTTATTATGATCCATTAAATATGGATTATAATCCTAGAAATTTTTATGGCAATATAATCAATTGTAATCGAAGATAATGGATTTTTTTTAGAGGTTAATCAGGAAACTTACAAATTGTTCCAAAGTTGTCTCATTTCCTGTTTAGTGCAGTTGCTACGTATTACGTCTCTTACAAAGTTACTTTTCATATTATAATGTCTATTCTTTGTCTCACTTTTTGAATTCATCTCAGTTTAATACTTAATTTTGCAGAGGGAGGGGGGAGGGGTAAGGATTGAACGGTGTTAATGCGGGGATTATTTGAAACACCCCTTCCCTCATCCCCCCAGTTTAACCCTCCCCCGAGTTTAATTAAGGCCCTCACTCCCCCAGTTTTCTTCACCCCCGTTTACTTTACCTCCCCCCGTTTATTTTGCCCCCCCCCCCTCCGTTCACTCCCCCCTCCATGTCAGTTTACTACAACCGCCATTTCCCCCCTTATGGTTGAACATGGGGGTATTAATTATTGGTAGACTTTGGGGGGTATCTTACCCCCTCTTTAGTTGGGGGAGGTTAAGTAAAATTGAGAGGGTGACGCTGAGACATGGCATTTAGTTATAGACATGGCTTTCATTTTGCATTTTCCACGTCCTAAAATTAATCGAGTAAAAACCCACAACATTTTAAAAAATCTAATCCCCCATAAGGATTTCAGAAATAAGTGAAGTTCAGAAAGTCATAGGGAAGTTCCGAAAAAAAGGTGCGGAATGAAAGAATTACAGTCAGTCACATTAGACAAAGTATTGCTGATATCTATCTCGATATTCACATCAGAGTAACTCACGAGAGGTAGTGTCTTATTGAAGTGTGGTAATCACCATCTACAGGAAGTATCACAAGTTTTCGTCTCAACGTCTCACTTCCATGGTCCTTGATCATTGTTCGTAAAAATTCCAGGAACTGTTTTTTTGTTTTTCTGACAACAAAAAAAATCACATGAACTTCGTTATGTTCAGCTAGCAGTCGACATTTAGCCAACAAAAGCGATGTTTTCCCACTTCCAGGCTCCCCACTAATTAACAGACGGGTCAGTTTGTCGTTTGCTAGAATACGGTGCTGTTCTGGGCTCAGGATGAAATCATTGCCATTGTAAGTCAAGTTGTCTTGTTTAGACTTCCAAATACTGAAACTTTTCTGGTATCTTTTGTCAACATCGCGGTCCTCCTTCTCATCCGGCCAAAATTTCATGAAATTCAGACTGGACAAAACTATCAGAGCTGATATGTCTCGAAATAACTGAGATTCATTCTCTGTTTTTGAACTACCGAAATCAGAAATTCTTTCGGGTGATAATTCTGAAAATAAGTGAGAATAAACGTCTGAGGTGGAAGAATCAGTACCTGTTTGTGATATAAGATAAGGGTTGAGGTTTTTGTCAATGCTGAAAAAGTAAGAATCAAATTGAGGAGCAAAAAATAAACCTTGAGACCAAAATTTTTCGTTGTATTTCAGTAGCTTTGAAAGTTTCGATTGAGTGTTGTGTAATTCTTCTTTCAAATTTTCGAGTGCTTCCTGAAACTGGGCTGCAGTTATATTTGGTAAAACAACGACAACCTGTAATCTCTTTGTAATAATTTCAATAACGTTATCTTTGTTTTCATCGTCTAATGATTTAGTCAGATTATAAATAATTGATTGTAAATGCGGTATTGTTCTCTCAAGAACTTGAATTAATTTGTTTTTGACGGTTTGATAGAAGGAATAATTTGATTTGGCTTCCGGGTCACTCAGTCCAATTTCAACCGCAACTATTGTGTCTTTGCCAATATAGAGCCAGTCAGTTTCAAATTCGCCCGGGTGCACAGATATTTCATCAAGCAGACTTGCAAAATGTTTGCTGCTGTAGTTTTTAAGCATAATTCCTTTAGCTGAAGGCTGCTTTGAAAGGTAATCGCAAATGAAATTTGTAACTTCACCTATATAGGACCCAGTTTCTGCCAGCCCCTTCAACTTTCCGTCTTCGGTGGTTTTATAGAGAAGATTATCGCAAATAAGGTCAATGTCGGGAACAAAGCATAATTTACTAACTCGATCTTTAAAATAGAAGTCAAAAAGTTCGGAAATTTCTTCTTTGTCGTGAAGAGATATTTCATTACCACCACCGCAAAGAATCTTTTGGGTACGCAGTTTGTACCTAGCAACTTCCTTATTGTAACTATTCATAACTGGAGTACATGGTCTGGAAACGTGCTGATAACGTGGAATAGCAAGTCTTTCCAATACTTTGCCTATTTGGTCCTGATTTTTGTCGTTGACAGTTTCAATTTGGGAGAACCAACCGGTTTTGAGTTGTTTCTCATGGTTTTGTAAACTGTCATGGACGTGTTTTGCCATAGAAGGAGTTTTTCCCCAGATAATTAAAATGAGCTAGAACACAAATCATAAGAACAATTTACTTGTAACCGTTTATAGGCATGATTGTGAGTTTTGCAAACATTTTTCCTATTTTTTGAAACCACAACAAATAAAAGATTTCAAATCAGGATCGAATTTCAGGCAGATGTTTGATCCAAAGCGCTAGTTTTCAAAATTTTGAGCCATTTGCCATCGAGAGCAATTTTCTTCAACATTAATTTGGTTCGTCTATAACCAGAACTTCTGCTTTTGGTTTGAGAAAAACAGATAAGTGTTAATTTCACTGAAGGATTGTTTTTTGCTAGGGCCGACCGAGGGCTGATTTTTGGTCAAAAAGTCTAGAGTTTTTCTAAAGGCTCCTTAAGCGTCAATATGTGCAAATATGAGGGATCGGGCTTCTCGCCAAAATCAAATCTTTGGAATTGCTCGGAAACTCAATTTGACTGAGAAAACGAGAGCAAAACAACCAAACAACGAAAACAAGAGCAAGAATACTGCTTTGCTGTGAAAGTAAATCAGTACAGTGGTGATTTTCCGAATTATATTGTGTGGGTGCCGTGATGGCATGCAATTTTTGATATGCCTATTATGAATGAAATTCAATTTTTAACTTCACAAACTTTTTGGACAATTTATTTGGCTATGTAAGATAATTTTGGTCACTCTCTCTGAAGTGAAGTAGTTTAAAACTCTGTCTCTTTTATCGAAAAAAAACGCTTAAGGCAAAAGGAAACCTGGGAGTTTTGAAAATCTACACCATAAGCTGATAATCGTAAAATTTATACGCTAGAATTTGATCTCAACCAAATTCCAATATTTTAAAAAGCCATCACACAAATATTTGAAAAGAAAAGAAAAAAAGAAAAAAATCTCCATAAAAGTAACTGAAAAGCTAGATATCGGGAGCTGGTTTTGATCTCAGCTTACAAAAAACTTAAAGAAAATCATTCATCACACAGCCATAACTGAAACTGAAACAAAAACATACAAAAACGCCCAGTTTAAATGTTTCCTCTGGTTTCAAAAATGTAAGCTTGTATTTTCATTGTAAGTTTGAGATTTTACTTATCAACTTTGATAAAACTCTAACTAACAATAAACACTTTTGCAAGAATCACTAACTTTTTCATTTTGAAAACAATTTAAAGTGATGTGTACACAAAATTGAAGCAATCTTTTGTCGCACTGACGTTTTTCAAATGAATATAGGTTTTCAGACCAATTTTGTGTCTGTTCATTGCCCAAATTTCTTGAAATTAGCCCAAAAAAACCGCTAGGCGACAATTCCAAGCAATAATTGTTATCAGGTGTCAATTCGTAAGAGTAGATTAAGCGGAGAACTCAGGTTCATGCGCGTTGCTCCGCTCCTTTCGGATATAAGTGCAGCAGAACGAAGCGGAGCAAGCGTAGTCGACTTACCAATGATTTGATACGAGGTGTTGTTTGTTACCATTTGTCGCATTGTTTATTACCAATTGTTCCGAGCTTCGATGTACAAGAGAAAGCTACAAAGTCTGGCTCGTCAAAGAAATTTAAAAAACCAGCCAACTTTCTGTAGATTTGGTGATCCTACCGTAAACTCGACTAATTGCAAAGTTGCCGCAAACAGCATCACTTTATGTTCATAGAGGTTTAGAATTGCACGCTACCATAGTTCAAAAATCATTGGAGTGACCGTTAGCCTTGGGTAAAAAAAATAAGATTAATCAATCGAAGATAAAACTTAGGCATAAAACACTTTCCGTACCCCCAGTGCAAAATGATGCAGAATCCAAAAAATCCAACGCGGATCACAATTACAGCACCATTGGTCGGCTCACATTTATAGCAATTCGGGTCACTAGGAGATGTCAACTTCTCGGAGATCTCGAAAATTTCCCCAAACCCCCATGTTTTAAGATTCGGAATAAAACAATTCCGTACTCCCAAGGCATGATGATCCTGAGTTCGAAAATTCCAACGCTAATCTTTTTTAAAGCACCCATCTGACATGTGGACGAATTCGGCTCAATAGGAGATCTAAACCTCCCTGAGATTTCAAAAACTTCAGCGAACCTCCGTGAGTTAAAATTATGGATGAACTACTTTAAACTCCTGCAGTGACTTGATCCGGTGTTGCTCATCTTTTTCACGGGATCAGTGATAATGGATCTTTAAAAAGGAATAAAGGAAGAAGTACTAATGGGATTTAAATGAAATTGTTGGGTAGGACCCTCATACGATTTTGAACCCTGAGATGGAAGCTGGATCACGGATGACCCTGCGATGACTTTTAAAAAACCTTCAGACAAATGTGACCGAAATTGCCGAAAAGACTCGGGATTAACGTTGGAAAAAGGCACACTACCTGGCCTTGACTTTTCGAAATTGGAATGAGTCAGCAGACTTATGGCTTTGAGGGACCTTAACTTTTGAGAACTGAAGCAGAAGCTGAGAGGGATTTAAATTTTACGTTATAATTTCGGATTAGTGGAAGTAATTCAAGCGGACTTGGCGAAGGTTGGGTTAAATTTAGCTTGCCGAAGGAGCTATTATCGGAAATTCAAATAGACTAAAAAGTAGTCTCAGAGAAAATTTACAGTAATAGCTTGGTATGGGAAATGGCTCTGTCAAAAGCAAGACTGGATGAGATATTTATTCTGCTGACAAGGTGACTTTACGAATAAATTGTTCACTAATGATTAAATAGCGTTGCCCTTTTAGCTGGAAGATTGTGATTTGAAAAGAAGGTTGCTGCGAATTTTAGATGGTTGGAATGAGTAAGTGGCTCATGAGCAAGGTCTTCTCCGTAACGTTGACGGGATAGTTGACTCAAAACCTTGAGCGGTTGGCTAATACCTGGTTCAGAGGGGAAACTGTTCTTGATATTTGCAAAATTTATAAGTTATGTGGAGAAACCTACGGTAAGCTTGGATTTTAGGGCTAGTGTCGTTATTGGTTGATTAGAGTTAGGATTTTACGTAAGGGGGCCAAAGTAAAGGTCAGGAGTTGTAGAGACAACCATAACTCTGATTATAGCTAAAACTCAAATAGAACAAAAATATAGAGATTAACAAATAGCCCACACTTATAGAGATGAGAACAACAAGGTCAAAATATGGTTGGTTCTGGCCAGAATTGAGAAGAGTGGTTCATGAGTTTAGAGAGATCAGTTGAAGTACCTCAAAGGAGTGAAGATCTGTAGAGACATGAATAATTTTAGCATGTCAAACTGGTAGTTGTGAGGAACTACTAAAGTTCACCAAATATTTAGGTTTCTTCAGAGAGGGAAAAGCACTTAGTTGAAATGATTCGAAGTCAAATTGAAATACGGCAATTGTGCTGATAAATCGTGGTTTATTTCCTTTTGATAGAATATTATTTTTCATTCTTAGAATTACAAGAGTTTGATTACAATTGTCTGAACCTCCTTAAAATTGGAACTTTTTAAGAACAGATTGAGCCTAAGAGACAGACTTAAGAGTAGTAAGCCAAATGGAACAAGTGACGTAAAAGAGTACAGAAAAGTTGTTCCAATTTAAGCCTTTAGTAGTGAATATCGGTCACCATGTTGAACTCACTGCCCAGGGAACCATTTTGTCGTATCGTAAACTTGGAGATTGTGAATGGACCTGGAGAAGAAATCCCCCAAAAATATGTGGCGCTCCTGGGTGGGCATTTTCTGGATTGTAGTTACCAAAACGAGCTGTTATTGAAAGATACGATATAGACAGAAGATGAATGACGCAGAGAGTGCAATAAAAGCCGAGACTGAGGTGGCAGCGGCAAATGCTCTTGACATGCAGCAACGGATATTTCGATTCGAAAAGCTCAGACACGACCGGTTTCCCTCCAACAGCTACCAAAATACGGTGGACTGGAGAAACACATCGTTTGGGTTGCGGATGCCAACTTGTGAGAGGTTGAGCAAGCTAAGATGCTTGATGGACTGGGTCCTCGACGTTTTTACGAGCATGCCGGCCCATTTCAGGGAGCAGGTCAACGGTTTTACTAACCCCACTCTTAGAGGGATACTGAGAACACGATCAGCGGATGATACCATTCAAGACTGAGGCAGGTGACAGAGCGATGTTCAAAAACCTGATGCAGAGCAATAAGTAAGAACTGAGAAAAATCTCCCGGCTTGTCAGATCTTTTGGCGATGTTAAAATGCGAACGCGGGCGCGCATGCTAGAGGCGACATGAATCACGAGCAATGCACATGAATCACCTTATCATGTGGAGCTGCAGGAACTCCTCTTACGAGAAGAGTTTGCGAGCTTGATCCAGGCAGTGGCCTGCCCTCAGGCTCTGGAGCTCGTGAATAAGCCATCTCGAGGTAGGAACAGGAAGACGTTGCACCTTGCGAGAGTGACATAGGATGTACCGGTGCACGTGACCGAGGCCAATTGTGGCGGACAAGGGTCGAAAGATCGAACTGCACTAGTGGGCACTGCACGAGTGCCAGTCGACACCCAGTCGGTACTGACCCGAGGATCGACCAAATGGTGAGGATGCAGAGTGATCTGATCTTCTGACACAGATGCAGAAAATGAAGGCAAGGATAGATAGGTTTGTCAATTCTATTATCTCCTTGCCCGGAGAATCTACCCCGACCTGATTAAAATCAATAATCCCGACATTTGTTAGACAGATACCCTAGCAAGACCCGTCGGAGGTACCAGAACAGCGGAGTCGGACACTACGGAGTGAAGAACCAGGTATCCCGCGGTATCTGCTAAACATGCGGCCAGCCAGGTCACTCGCATCTGCGGACCTTTCAAACTACCGGGGGCCGTGGAAGTAAAGGGATACCAAGGAGTGTTTGACCCGACTGACTTTAAGAGGCAACCGTCAAGTAGTAAGAGACTCTCTCATAGCGGCTTTTCCAAACTAAAGCTGTATCCTTACATGTCCCTCCGGAGTCAGCAACGCGACGACAGGACGACACAATCGGAGCAACTGCAGTCCCTTTCCACCAAACCTAAGCCCCCACACCGTGTGTTTTTACACAGATGTCGGGTAATCGTTGTCAGACGGAGCGATCTTTGGAATTGATAGCTGATTCTTGCGTCGGAGAAAAGCCATTGAATGCGCTAGTGATTATTGGGGCTACCATCAACCTCATCAGGAGCTAATTATATCAAAAGCCAAGAACCACACAGGCTCATCGGACGTGAAAGGACTCCCTAGAGACAGCGGATGGATGTACGTCCACTGAACGTCGACGGTTAGATTACGACGAAACTGGAACTAGGGTCGGTAGACGACAATATCGAGGCCTTAGTAGTTCCGAATTAGAAACGGAGATGTATGAAATGTATGAAAGTTCATTGGACTTCCAATATGATACATTTCACTGTGGGTACCCTAGTAAACTGACTCCAGCAGCCTATTTACGTCCCGGCAGGCAAGCGGTGGAAGCAGTTTCAATTTTTAGAGGATGATGCTCAGAAGACCCGGAAGCTGGCAGGGTTGAAAAAAGTTAGGTTAGCTGAATTCATCCGGTCACACAGACAAGTGTTTGCTCTAACTGACGCAGAGCTGGGGCCAACTATTGTATTTTCCCATCGGAATATCACGGGTGATACGATTTCCATCAAAAGTTCGCTTGATCGGGCATCTCAGCGAAGATACCTATCCTTAATGAGAAGTGCAGAGAATGTTGGAGAAAGGGGTAAACCAGCCGTCCAAAATTCCCTAGATTGCATCAATCGACCCAAGGAAGAAGATAGACGGGAGCTCGCCGTACTGCCTGGATAACAGGGCAAGGAGCGATTTGACGATCGATAATGCGTTCTCCATCCCCAGATAAAACAGATCTTTGACGCTCTGAAAAGACCGAAAAACTTCTCGTCGTTAGGTTTGGCCAGCAGATCTTGGCAAGTACCCGTGGCCTAAGAGGATCATCAGAGTTAGTCCCCCCTGAGTGTTCTACGAGTGTGTCATGATACCGTTTGGGTTGTTCAATGAACCTAAAGCCTATCAGAGACTAATGGGTGAGTTGATCGGAGAATACTTGTGGAAGTGGTCCCTTGTGCTCCTCGACGACGTAATCTTCTACCGCCACTCAGGAATAGAGAGTCCCTTGTCCTCATTGACGAAAAAAGGTGCCGTTTGCGCGGACAAACCAGTGCCAGGCAGCCTTTGGTCGACTACCGAAGGAATTCATCGCGACTCCGATGCTCCACTTTCGTGACTACGGCGGAATCTATTTTGTGGATACGGACGAGCGTAACACCATCCTGGGAGCTTCGTTGTCCGATGTCATCGATGGGGTAGAAAAGCCATTGGTTTTCGCCAGCAGTTTGCTCTCAAAGGCTGAATCAGACTAATCGCAAATGAAGCGGGAGGATCTAGCAGTGGTGCAGTCTGTAAAATGGTTCAGGTCCTACATCTGGGGATTGAAAATTGTAACGCTAAAGGACCATTCAACCCTTGCTGTGGCTTACAGGATGTTGTTCTGAATGCAGCCGCATCTGCAGGAGTTCGACTTCTAGGTCGTTCACCGATTCATGGCAAAGGCTGAAATGAACTTTTCCTCAATGAAGCGGGAAGATTCAAAAAGGTACAAGCTGTCTTCAGGAGACCCCGATTATCATTGCGAGTGCAATGGAAATAACTTGGGTGTCGAACCCTTTCCCTGTGGTGCCTGCGGGTTAACTCTCGTCAACATAACTTACCGCGCGTTCAGGTGTACAGAAAATGAAATAGAGGAAATTAAGACAGTTTTATCATCAGAGAAAGGGAAGTGAGCAAAAACCTTCGTTGACAAACGAGAAAAGACTGTCGTGTTACACCAAAGGTGGATCAAAAAGGTGGAGTCCCAATTCAGAAAGAACGTTTTAAAGGTTTTCATTCATCATCTTGTGCGGGTATCACCGCAACGGAAAGACAGGGAACTTAAGCATGATTTCTCTATGGGGCGGGCAGTCCAGGCCATAGAGCTGGAGGCTGGGGAAAACTGCAAATCCTGCGCCTCTCCCTGAAAAAAGCCGGAAGTGATATCCCACAATTGAAACGCGAACTTCAAACTGTTGCAGGAGTTGTAATGGCCTTAATTTGTAATAACGCACGACCGGTGGAGTAGGATAAGTGCCTGCGGCGACTACAAGTGGACTTGGCTGTATAGCCAATAGGAGAAGTTATCTACCGTAGAAGCGAACGACTCACACTCAATAGACTCTATCAGAGAGGAACTAACGGCATTAAAATTGACCGATCACAATTATGGAAACATTCTGGACAAGCCTCTGAGATCCTTGAACCGAGATTACGTGTCCAATAACCTGGTGCTTTCAGAGGTTTTTTAAAGAAAATCTTGGATGGTGTTCCTTTTGACGGGATGCAGGAAGCCATTTCGCGTGCCGTTTTGACTACGGCTCTAAGCTAATGCAATGGACGCTAATTACAGACACTGAGGCAAGTGTGTTGATCAGCATCCCATTTCACCACCCGACGGGATAACATACGGTATAGAGAGCAACCCCGTTGCCTCAAACCGCGGAAAAGGTATCGGCGGCAGCGCAGCACAAGTTTGCGAACACTGTTTTTTTGGTCTTTGAGCGACGAGCTTAGTTAGCCGAGGTGTCACGTGATGTCCTCGCGGCGCATTATAGCGGAAGCAGCCGCCTTGAGTTATGCTTTCGACCATTTGCAATTTCACGGACTACTGAGTTGTCATGCCTGGCCAGCTTGTTCTTCAACTTGCCCACGAGAGAACTGAAAGTCTGCACTCAGGAGGTCATTGCGCTACGCGAGACCTCTTCGGCTTTTTTCTGTAGAACTGAATTAAACTGATAATTTCATGGGACAGTGACCATAAGATGTTTAATTACAGTAGATGAGCAAAACAGAGCGGCGAACCGATAGTGGGCTGTCGAAGCTGCTTGCTACGACCAAACTGTGTGAAGGACGTATTGAGACACCGGATAGTGCTCTAGTATTCCAGCCTGCTCCGAGGACCTGTCATTACGAGACGGGGCTAACCATGGCCATCAAGCAGCTCCCGCTCATCCGAACCTTGTTCGCCACTTTAAACGAAACGAAAAGAATCTTACCGGGTGTGATAATACGGAGTCAGATGGTGAAAGTACTCCGTCTTAACCTCATTCAGCTACTTGGAGGGCCAGTCGGCGAAGGTGCCCTAGCGAAGATCGCCAAAACCTGTTGGATCAGATACTGAGAAAACATACACCTTTTCACTGGCAAGGGATGCGCAGGGGACCTCTGTAAGGATGTGGTTATCATACTGAGCGTTTTAGTAGCTTATCGGTCCAAATTATGTCCACTGAAAATATGTTACAAGAATGGAGGGGCACCTTAGAAACAATTTCAGATGACGAGGCTGAGACGCGCCGGACGACTACAATTTGTGCGGGCTGAGGATGATGAACGAGGACAGCTATTTACACCCAAAGATCGACTGGAGACGATTCCTTCGCCGCTCAAATCTGTCTGCTTTCGAAGATCCCAGAAATTCTGTTGTTTAGGGATACGAGTACTTGGATGATCACCGAAGAAAAGGACGTGAACTTTGTCCGCATAAAGTGGAACAGTGACCTGAATTCCGGATTGGGAGTAAAACTTCAGTGAAGGACAACGGAGCGTGTGAGTAGGGAAGGAGGGGTAGGTCCGGCCTGCAGTGTTTTAAGTGTAATTTAATGTTGATGAGATTAATTTTGTGAAAAGGTGCAATCCCATTTCGGGGACTCGAAGGCCAGACTTTGCTCTAGTTTTATCTTAGTTGACTGAGAGATTGACTCGTGCCACTTTCATTAATTTTCTGAAGCAGTCATGTCCCCATTCCTATCCATTGGCGCTCTTATCCCGACCCAATAATTTTGTGTAGAGTAACTGACTGTAGAAAACGCGATCTAACCGGTAAAAAGGTTTTTTGTTAAGAGTAACCGAAAAGTGTGGAGTGGTCAACTACTAACTAGGTTAAGATGTACTGTTTCCTGAGCGGCGTAGAACTATTACTGTAAGTAATTGTTATAGGCTTAAGCTTAGGCTGCGTGAGTAGTGATGCGGATGTCACAAGACACCGAGTCCGGCCAAACAAAAAAGTTCCTCACGGGAAGATGTATAACCACTAATAGCAATAAATAGAAAAATAATTGCTTTAAATTTGATCAACAATTATGAAGGTTACATAAAAAAATCAAATTGAGCAGGTTTTGACGAGCCTCCGCCTCTTAATCTTTAGCTTCCGGCGGCAGCTATCGCGGGACACCCGATCCCGCCGGAACAAACAAGATTGTCACAACTGAGGCTGCCTCGGTAAGATTGACAATGGTTTCTGAGGAAATTGATTATGCAGTCCCTGAGGATACGGAAAATAGGGAGGAAGAGTAAAGACTAACCAGCTTAAGCTGGCGGTAATCACCGAAACGATTAAACAAGAAAACAAGAAAACAATGTCCAAATTGAACCACTGCAATAAGCTGTATGTGGGTAGTAAGATCTGTCGAGCGAATAATTTAAAGTAAAAAAAGATTAAAATAAAACAGCTAAAATAGAAAAAAGGTTAAAATAAAAAATTTGACTTCGCCTTACCTTGGAGGAAGAAATAGTTTAAGGTACTTCGCTAGTGTTCAAAGGCAGGGAGAAGTTTAAAATATTCAAGGGCTTTCAGCTTATCTTTCGAGCTGCTGTTAGTAGTGATAGCATGATGCGCATTAATCTGGTGATGGATTGGTCAGCAAAGAACATCGTTTTCAGTCAAATTTTAAGTTATGATTGGTCAATGATGGCAAATAGGCTAACGAGATCAGCGATACAATCAGCAGGTATATATAGCAGCAAATATAAAAGCCGAATGAAGAAAAAAATTATGAAGTTGAACCAGCCCAGCCTTCAGAAAGCAATCGGGGAGTTAACGCGAGGGTAAAATAAGATAAAATCAAACCAATCAACCTTTCCGAACGGATGTAACAAAAAAGTCACGGACCACAGAGATGAAAATGACCTAGAATTCAAAAGTTCAAACGCGACTCATGTATAAAGCGCCCATCGGGCAATTTTACGACGTCGCTTTATTGGAAGATTTCAATCCCGGTGATCTGAAAAAAAGCACCAAACCCCCATGTTTTTTGATTCGGGAAAAAATAGTTTCCCTGCCCACAGTACAAAATATTGAGCGAAGGTATTTTGATTTTGCGACGGCGATAGACATCATTTGAACCCCAAAAGAAACACGCTCGAGAGTAAGTACCCTACCGTTGGCTCCTTCTGGTTTCAAAAACCTTTCCCGGTAAAAGATAAAATGACCGTAGAAATGGGATACCTGGTAAAGTCCTAATGTATATAGAAGTAACTTGGTATGTAGTGCCCCTATGCAATTCTTAGCCCGGAAATGAAAATTGACCCCGTATGACCCAAAATGACCTTTAAATGACTTTTATTTGTTATGACCAAAATTGCACAAAAACGCCAGGATCAACAGAAAAACAAACAAAAGGTGCATTCCCCGGCCGAACTTGCTAAAAATGGAATCAGTCACCTGATTAATAGTAGTCAGAGAACTTACCTAGTGAGAAATGAAGCAGAACCTGAAAATCATTAGGCTTTCCCCTACCCGCGGGAGGTCGGAACATATACGGACACAAAAAAATCTTCAGATATTTGTAAAACAAACATAACAAGGTTTATAAATGGAATTGAACTTGATACTTGTACAACTTAGATGGAGATAACTATGGTGATTTTGGATGTCTGGACTAGTGTCGTCAATGGAAGAACTCTATTAGACCTTTAGTAAGGGGTACCAGAGTACATGTCAGGCCTTCTAGGGATGATCATAACCCTAACAATGAAAAACTCAAATCGTAAACATAACAAAATATAGCACCCTTAAAGACACGAGAGGTTGCGAAATCAAAAAATAATTGGTTCTCATCACAGTTGACATCAATGATTCCTGAAGTTAGCGAGATCAATTAAAGTACATCAAAAGAATAGTGATTCAAATATTTACTAGAATGAACTGAGTAGTTGTGGAGGATTACTGAGGGTAATCTGTTAGTTAGGGCTCTTTAGAGAGGGAAAATTATTTAGTTGAATTATTTTGATTCAAGTTTAGAGGGTCCGCATTTTGTGCTGAGAAAATGCGGACCCTCTCCTTTGATTAGGTTTTTATATCAAATTCTAGCCTCTCAGAGCCTTTTGTATTTGGACCTATTTTATCTGAATTTGAATACTTTTAAACAATTTTACGAACACATGGAGCGGACGAGACAGCCCTGATAGCAGCAATGAAAGGGTGGTAATTGGCATAATACAGAACATAAAAAACTTGCGACCAAAAAAGCCTTTTCGTGATAGTCATGAATCTCGGTCGCGATGCTGAGTTCATTGCTCGAAGGACCAATTTGCGGCACTGTTAAGTTAGCGTGTGTGAACGGACCCAAAAAACAAATCCCCTCCCTAAACCTTCACTAAACCCCTAACCAAATAAATTCAGATACACCGCAACGCATATCTAAAATTCAGTTGAAGTTCAGTAGATTAATTAAGGAATTATAACAATTGTATTCGCCTGAGCCACATTTACTGTTTTGAGCGATTTTTTTTCAGGATTTGACTAAGACAATTTCATACACAGTTTTTGCTAAACTTTCTCTACTTTTATGAATCTTCTATCGGTTAAATTAAATTTCAAAGTACAACCTTTTGAAGCTGATTTTGGCTCTTTTTCCTTCCCCTCCTGCAATTTTTAATAATTAAAATAACTCTTCACATAGTCCCATTGTCATGAACTAATTAAGCCTTGACAAACATATTTGTCTTCATAATCAACCTTGTAAAACCACTCCTTAGACCATAAAATTGATGTAAAGTGGGGGAAAAGAAAAGTTTTGATTCATGAGAGATTTTTCACTGTTTGCAAAAGCAGGGCCAATCTAGAAATTTTGCTGCGGGGTGGGTTTGCAAATAATTTTCGGAAACTTTGTCGGCCTTTTTTTGGTAGACCAAATTGGTTTACGAGATCTCCCAAAGCACTAAAAAGATAGTTTATAATGGCGCCGAAGGTGCCTTCGGAAAAGTTTTAGGATCCGTCACAAAAAATGGTTATTTTAGAACAGTACAAAGGGGGGACCCTTTGGGACGGCTGGATGTCGAATCCCTGAGGGCGAACCCATCGCTCAAAATCCGCCTCCGTCCAAAATGATAAACTTTAATTTATAAATACGCCCCGGACTCACTGGAAATTCTAATCTCACCAAGAGTATACTAATTACACGTAATGTTTATGTTTCCCTTAAGATGAACGTGCTTTGCGCGGAAGCTTCAGTGTTGGAAAAGTCTCAGCGCTACGTGTTTCAAACCAGCTACGTTTCTTACAACATATACTGTTTCAACTTGTTGAATGAGTAAACAACTTTCTCGGAAAGTTTTGCAGTGAAAATCCTAGATCTGCCTGTTGAGAAACTAGAATGATAAGATGTTTTGCCAAAGAAAAAAATAGAGAAACGGTATGCTAAATCGATGTCACTGACCTCGTGTTCTGGTCCCATAAGTTGCCTTAGCTCCCCAGCCTGATCGATAAGCGCGTCAATGATCCGCTTGGTTTTTAGAGGACACACCTGCTTTCTTTTTGCATCATCGAATCTGTGTATATCAGAAATGCTTTTCAATAGAATGACCTTGTCGAAAGCAGGGGCTGGCAGAAACACACACCCATGGTGCACTTTTTCCGATGTGTCAGCTTTAGTAGAGGCAACCTCTTGCCCTCTTATCAGAAGCCCTTTCAGGCCAGATAGAAGAAATTGAGAAACGAGTTTTGGGTGCCCTTGTGTGCATTTTGTGAGTGGATTAAACTGTTCTAGCTCTGAAGGAAAGCTGGGGACTACTTTGAGGGTCTCTGTTATTTCCTTCCAGAAAGTTCCTGAGAGCTGGCTTTCAATTTGTGTGTTTTCTGGCGGCTGTTTTCGACTGGAGGATCCGCATCCCTGAAGGCAAAAACATATGCTATATATTTGTAAGAGCAATAAACTCATTGATTACAAAAGGATCCGCACCGCTCATTTTGAAGAAAAACAGTCGAAAAAAAAGAGGTAATTATGATTAAAACCTATCATGATTAGAATAAATACGACCAGGCAGTTGATTCGGAGCCATTCAGTTGAATGAGGAGCGATGTTTTGAAAAGGAGCTTATTAGCACCAATAAATCGACACCACGAGCAGGAAAGGTCAGACAGCATAACAGATTGCATAAGTTTGAAATGAAAGTCAGCTTGATTTTGGTCTGATTAAAAATAATTCACGCATCAGTGAATGGACAAAGGTTTGGGGTATTTTAAAATAACTGAAATTTTTTGAAGCTTGCGTAGGTACTACGTGGGAAATCTTCTCAAAAACCTTTCCCCGTTTTATATGAGCACTATTGATGAAAGTGGTCTCAAAATCTGTTATTGGTTTGCCTTTGATCAGTTTACTAAGCTAACCATGAAGTAATGGGACCAATTGAACAATGTCCTCCTCCCATTCCCGCATTGGCGGTTTGGGGCTCAATTGATCCATGTAATGACCTCAGTCCTGGAAAATGTAATTCATTCGCGAACGAATTATCCAGTGCATTCAGGTCTCAGAAAGCGAGTTTTTCTTACCTGTGGTAAATTGTCTATATGTGTTAAAATGTAATATATTGAGCGACTACAAAAAATGGGAGTACCGCGCAGACATCCGATATGTCAAACATCCGAAAACCAGCTTTACTAGGGCAAACATCCGATGTTTTTTCAATAAGTAGGGCAAAGATTCGATTTCTACCGTTCGTTTAACAGATGCTATACTGGTCGATTGAAGGCGGATTGCAGCGGTCACGCAAACGAGTTGCGAGCTTGCCAACAGATGGTTGGACTCTATATGAAAATTAGAGCCGGTTATCGCGGTCACGTGGCGACGCGCGTGTAGCGCGCCCACCGGATATCTTAAATCGAGAGTCGGCTAAATTGGAATCGGATAATTGAACCAAGTCTTTCTTTAGAAATTCTTACGTCATGTTATCAGGCAATTATTATATATAACTAATATATTTGTCATAGCGAATGTTTGACATATCGGATGTTTGCACCGGACCCAAAAAATGGTGCCTTCATTTTTAAACAACCTGAGGGCGCTGATATTTCCTAACTTAATTTTGATTTTGTAAAGAATCTTAAAAACCTACTTTAAAATCCGTTGTACACTCAGAAATGTTTTGCTTTTAGTTACAGAGCTTGTTCTAGGTAAGATTGATAGCATTAAAAACTTCGCTTGTCATTCTCGTCACGTCTGAAGCAGATGAGATGTTGTCCCTTCCCGCAAAAGAGTTTGACGGAAAAAATTGATTAAAATTTTTAAAATGTTGCGTAAAATGTTGTCATTACAACCCATTATTGCTGCAATTTTTGACTATAAAATCAGTTATTTTGTCATTATCGGTTATTAGCTGCAAAATTTTAACAATTTCTGCCATACTCACGACCTCTTTGAAATTTGAACCAAACCATTTTTTATATAAAAGGCACTTTTAACCCTACCCCTCTCCTATTCGTTCTCAGGTTCACCCAACAAACCCCCCCCCCCCAGCTTAACGCCCTCATCTTTGCCACATTTACCAAATATATAACCACCACGCTCACATCAGCCTCCCCCTTAATTTTCACACCGATCCCTCCGCGCGCTCTCACACCCCGTCATACCCCCAATGTCGTCCCCTCCCCTAAATGAGGAAAAGAGGGGGTGAACACTGGTGGGGCGGGTATAAATGGGGGATATAAACGAGGAGGCGTATGAGCTGAGAGGAGGAGGGGGATACGGAGGTGTAAACGAGGATCTGTAAGCTGGAGGGACGACAAGTAACATAACTTAATTATCAGCAAAAAATGACATACTGAAAAATCTTTGAGAGTCTATGAGAAAACATCTATCAAACCAGAAGCAACTGTTAAGTGAAGAATATATTGCACTGTGCTTGAAGTTGTCATAAAAAAAAACAAAAAAATATTATAATGCAATAAAATTGATCGTAATATATTAAAATGAAGTTTTTTGATTTGACAGAAATTACACTTTTAATCCATTTTTAATCAATTATAATCAATTATTTTTGAAATTTATAGAGACTGACAAGGAAAGTCCAATATAATCGATTATAATCTATAAATTCTAGTGCGAGCAGTAACTGGCACGTGTGTGTCGCCCGTTGGCTGCCTCACGCTTGTTGTCCAACTTTTTTCTCATGAAAATAGGATTTTCAAAAAATTAGTTCACGCAAATGATATTCTAAGAATTTCAGTTATCTCGACCGACGGATAAATTTTAAAGAGAATTAATTGCAATTTTGCAAAACCAAAAACTACGTATTTCGGTTTCCATTGCAGCCATTCGATTCAAGGAATTTTTACAGCACTTTTTGAAGTACCACATAGTTTCAAAACCACAAGCCTGATTTTTTTCATTGTCGAGATAATTAAAGCGTTGACTATTATTTCTTTGAGTTATGACACAAAAACTTTTTCCTGCTGATGAAAGTTTGTTACTATAGGAAAACTAACAGATTTCAAAAAACTAAAAAAAATTGCTTTGCTTGAGCAAACCCTGATTTTAATCTCAACTTCATGTCTTATATTCAAAGCTGAACCAAGAATTTGAAACACTCACCCTTTTTTCTTTTTCTTCCGACCTTCAAAGAAAGGATATAACATTTGGGTTTTTTCTCCAGACTTAGTACTTTCTAATACTTTCTAGAATTAGTAATTTCTAATTAACAAGTTTTGAAAGCATTTTTTTAATTCTTTGCAAAGCCATTATTGTCTTGAGCTCAAAGTTAAAAATATTTTTTACTGGTGATCATTTTTTGTAGAGTTATGTGGCTTGAAGGTTGCCATTACGGCAAACTTAGAACAAATAACTCGCAAAAGGTTTCGCGCATTAAATATTTATCATTTTGTACTTAACATAGCGAGTGAGGGTTGATTTTTAAAAAAAAACTAAAAACTGATTTCTTTGGAATTTTCATCCAGTTTTTGGATCCATATAACCTCTAACATCAGTCATTTATGGTTCCTACTAAAAACGTACGACTCCAAAACAAAGCAGTGATTTAGCACTAGAGCTTTGTTTTTATAAATCAATTTTTATTGCCTTCTGATTGGTTGAAAAGTCAACTAACTTAATCTTCTAAACAATTATCTCCCTTTTGTAAGGAGGGGGGGGGGGGGGGTTAATTGTTAGTTATATTTCAATTTTGCAAAGTAAATTTTTACTCTATAGACCTTAAAGCGCAATAGGAGCATTTTGGCTTTGTCCTGACAAGAGCAATCTCGATACTTTAATGGAGCTTTTAATTATGGAGCTTTTTTTTCAAGCTCGGTTTTTCTGTTTGATTGCATGATTTTGCTGGCTTTGGAAAAAAAAGATCCGAACAAAAAAGGAAAAACAGAGTGATTCAGAAGAAGATTTTTAAGTATTTACTTATTTTATTTTTGCGACAGTTATAAGATTAGGCCTGCTGCAAATAACCTTTTTAATGTCAGTAAATATCAAACGGCTTAAAATGTTTTCTATGGAAGATACAATAATCAATTAGCTTGGCTATGTTGGCTAGTGTGGTTATACAAATTTATTCTGCAGAGAGATTAAAAAACTGGACTACTTGGATCACCTGATTTGACGTTTCCTGTGGCTTGTTATCATTTTGGTTGCTTCCTGGTAACTGTTGCTGACTGGATGATCTGTATCCCTAAATACAAAACATTGTTTTCTCTTTTCTATTAACAGCACAAGGTTTTAATGAAAAAAGAACTGAAACATTTAGAAAAAAACGACCTCATTAATCAAAAATTTGATCTTGTTAAAAAAACTAAGCTGATCAAAATAAGAACAGTTGTTTCTTTCTATGGAGGTGGATGCTTTTATAATTGTAATTTAATAACACTAAATGGGAACAAATTTTTACCAGGCATATGGTACGTCTTTTTTACATTTAGTTTTTTTGTATATCAAACCAAACCTGAAAAATTGGCATTTTATTGATTGATCGAAAACAAAAATAAAAACTAATAAAAATCTAACAAAAAATGATTATACGCAACTAAAGATGTTCAGTTTCAATTGCTAATTCTCTTTAATATAATTTCAACATTACAATTTATACAATCGAAACATGACAATTTGATCTAATTGGAGTACCTGAGTTGAAGTTCCTGTAATCTGTGTTTCATTTCGAAAGTTTTCTGGGAACTGTTGCTGACTGGAAGATCCGCATCCCTGATAACAAAAACTCACATATGTGGGGTTCTGTTGCCAACCTAATGTCTTGTAGGTGATAAGAGGACAAAAATAACAAATTGACAAATCAACATTCATAAACTTTATGGAAAACCTTTGATACTTAAGACAATTTCAATGAAATAGTCGATTGGTCTAATTATGTGGGAAAAAAATTGCTTCAGTCCACTACCCCTCCCAACAAAAAATATTCAAAATAAAAAATTTTTAAATTTCAATTTAGAGCCCATGTGTCCTGTTTTTATCAAAAATATGGTACATTTGTATCTTCATCAATTTTTTGCATACCAAACAAAAGCTGAAAAATCAGTAAGGTATTGGTTAAAAAAAACAAACCTAATAACTAAACAGAAATGAAGAAAATGTCGATAACGTTTAAGAGGTGTACAACTTTGAAATTGAATTGGTATAAAACTCTAATGTAATGTTCTAATGTTCTATTTAGAGACCATTGAGATGCAAACAATTTTTCCCCATTTTTAGAGCTAACAAATTTCAAATTATATTTCGGAAAGATGAAAATTGGACTACTCGAAGTACCTGGTTTGAAGTTCCGGCAAACTGTCTTTCAAGTGTAGTGTTTTCTGGTAACTGTTGCTGATTGGAGGATCCGCATCCCTGGAAAAAAAAACGGTTATCAAATTTAAAAAAAAAAACAATGCGTTGCTAACAGAACGATAAACTATTGATTTAAAGGCAAAAATAAAACTAAACAAAAGACCTTACGAGGCCAATCTGTGCATTTTGTGAACTGTCAGCGGATTTAGCAATGGGCAAAAATCAGATTTGTCGCGGAATCCCCGACATTGCTATTTTTCTTTGATCTTCTCTACTGTTTTGGATTCCATGGACAAATAGCTAAAACACTGTGTTGCTCAAAATCGCTCCACAAACAGGCAACTTTGCACAATCCGCACACAAAATATCTATGGAATCCGAAACCAGCTTGCGGATCCCATGAACAAATAATAATATATGCCCTTCGTAAACTTAAGCTGTCACAGAATCTGCAACTGTAAGTGGAATCTGTAAATTGTAGGCGGAATCCGCTTCTTGTAAGCGGAATTCGCAAATTGAAGCGGAATCCGCTTAACTCAAACTATCAACGACAGCCAATAGAGAAAATCTAGTAAACACGGAACAACTCACAGATTATCAGGACGCTCAAATTCAACTGAACATCAGAGATAAATAAAAACCCAACATCAGCAGAGAGAAACAACTCCAGCTTGGACCGAAATAAGGATACATAGTGATTTCCTCGGTACAAAGACCAGCACTGACGACATTGTACATCATCCCACAAAAAAATCAAAAGCCCCAGCCAAACCTTGATTCATTCAGCAGCAACCCAGAACAAGGATTTCACCATTCAATAAAAGCTTCAACGCCAGTGTCAGCAATAACCATTCTCAGCAGAAGAAAACGACCCGAGTTTTAGCCAACAAAAGTGTTTCAAATCAACGACAATTCTCAACACCAACTGAAAACAAAAAATTTTAACGCCTCATATGTACGCAGACAAAATAACAATTTTTAGCCCAACAGAAGAACAAAAAAACAACTGTAAACCCACTGTAGACAACCCCTACAGCATTACTTTTAGGAAGGATTTCGACAACATTCGACACGTAGACAAAAATCTCGTTTGGCACTCTTTTACATTAGTTGCTTACATAAAAAAAATCAGGATTACGAATTTAGCACTCAAATGCATTTGGAAACATCAAAAAAACTTTTGGAAACATTCAAATTTCGAGAAGAGCTCGACCTCAATGAACAACGACGCAAAATACTAAAATTACTAAAAAACGGAAGCCATCAATTACACGTCAGGACAACACATCAGGACAAAAGACAAGGAACACACGCACCACACCCAAAAGCAAGTTCGAACAACAAACACAACGTTTAGACAAAAAAAAACTGGACAGCAGCTCGCAGAAATTTGGAAAACAATTTACAACAATTGGCGGAAAACTACAAATTGTTGCGGGTCCGGAGCTGCACCACATCAAATTCCAGCAATATCTATACAGCAAATAACATCAAAGAACAGTAGCATTTTTGTGAAATTCGGTTATAGTTCACAATATACACAGTTTGGCCTCGTAATGAACTTGGTGGTTCAAAAATGACTCCATGCTTAGCACAAAAAGCTACTGATGTGGTTTTTCGAGATAAGTTCAATTATTGGCGTTGTCGAGATAATGTTCTGAAACAAAGTTTGGACTCACCGCCGCCCCCGCTCTCTTTCTATTTTTTGCCTTTGATTTGTTCTTTGGCATTATGAAGTTTTGTCTCGGCTAAAGTCGTAGTTTAAGCTCCCGTAACTGTAAGACAAAGTAATGAAAAGATTATGCTAGTTTACTAAAACGTACGTTGTCTGAACTCAGCAATCCAGAAAATTTGATAAATATATTTTTTACAAAACTGTAATTGTGGGTAACGTAATTCTATTTTTGTTTTCTGTTTTTTTTTGCCGATTAGTTTTGATATGACTTTTATATTCTGTTGACACAAGCAAATGAGAGAAAAAACAGTAAACATTTTCTGCAAAGATGGCTTTAACATTTGAAATCATAGCTTCATTGTTCATAGTATTTGTTAACACAACTTATAACTTCAAATAAAATAAAACTGGTTTTAAAACACTTCATTTTTGTTTTTTCATGCTCTTCAGGAGCTCAAATAAGTCTCAAAGAAATCCGTTCTGAGTTTCTGGACGACAAATACTTTGAAACAAGTTTTGAAAGATTTTATAAAGCAGACGCTACGTTGCCTCTAAAAGTTGAAAGTAAAGATGCTTTTTATAAGTACTTTTCAAAGCTTTTCAATTTCGGCCAAAAATTGAAGTGAGAAAACAAGAGTGAATGAAGACATAAAGAGTGAAATAAATAAGCAACTACTGAATATTTTGAGGAATCTGAACTTGACCAATTCAACCGACGCTAACTCTTAAGCTATGGCGACGGTAACATTAGCAAATAAGTAATTAGCACAAACGAATTAAGACTGCTCTAGAAAAGCAACACGAGAACAAAGACTCCGTCTTTTTCTTCAGTAGCAGAAACAAAAATATTGTTGACAAACTGATACAGTGGTGATTTATATTATCCGGACAAAATTAACAAAACTTAAACTTTTGAACAAATTTTCTCAATTTGGATCAAATTAGACGAAAAGTGAAGTTAACAAAAGTTGCCTAGAATTTTATCAGAATTAAAATGCTGCAATTTTTTCTCAGAAATTCTCAAACAAAGTTTTACCTAAAAAATCTTTTTTCAATTAATCAAGAATTACGCTGAAACTTTTTTGTTAATAGATGAGAAAATTATGTCACAAGAAGCCTCTTACTGCTCCAAACAAAGTTCTAGAAGGGTTGAATATCCAAAAAGCTGTAAAAAAGAAAACATTGTTGCTTGATACTCAATGTGATTTTTACTATATAAACCCCAAAATCTCTGCTTAGAACAAAATTAAAACAACTTTTTTGGAGATCTTAGTTCTCTAGAAACTTGTTGGGATGTGTACGAGGCTTCTTGTGATATAGTTTTCTCATTTTTCCTTTCAACAATGTAGTTCCAATCTTCTTGCCTAATTCTTGATGAATTAAAAAAACCATAATGGCTTATTTTGAGGTTGAGAATCTCGACAAAAAAAACTGCAGCGCATTAATTCTGGTGAAAATCTAAGCAACTTTTGTTCTATTCACTTTTTGTCTAAACTAACCCAATTTTAGAAAAAGGTCTTTGAAATTTCAAATTTTGTTCGTAATTTCAATCAGCACTGTATAACATCTGCATCCAAATAAAATTGAGGAGATTAAATGAGTTTTAATAAATTGTTAACAGACACAGAGCATATCATGTTAAACGTTTCAAGGGTGTGAGGGGAATTTAAGATTTTTTGTTCGTTTTTTTTAATTGTTTCGTCAATTTTACCACTGAAAACTTCTCCATCAACTTTTAAGGGCAGAAGAAAAATCCATAGATAAGTTTTTTTTTCTAATTGGTAAAACTAAAAATAAATTAGACCTAGTGGAGCTATTGAATTATTTTTACAGGTTTTCCAGTAGCTGATTCGACTTTTTGCCTAAAAAAGTCTGTTGTAAGGCTTGGTGTAAAAGCTTGAACGATTAAATCTAAAATGAAAAGGAAAACAGTTTTTAAATGTGCACTGCTTTTAAATTGAGGTAGTCTTTTTTACATATTTATCTTCACTTAAATTCAATTTATTTGCATTCAACCAATCTTCCAAACGATTTTGATCTTCAGTTGATTAGCATTTAAGACTAACACGAGTACTCTAGTTCACGCCATTAACCGTCCTGCAAATAGACAATTACTCAAATATTTCGGAGTTAAATTTTGTTTGAGAATTTTGAATTGCAGCATCTTATTTCTGGTGAAATTTTAATCAACTTTTATTCACTTCATTTTTGTTTAATCTTGGCCCTATTGGATAAAAACGCGTTTGAAATATCAAATTTTGTTCGTTTTGTCCGGTTAATTCAAATCACATGTGTACCATTGCGTAAATAAACTAATCAATTAGTATTTTTCAGCCAATAATAATTTCAAGCTATCGCAATCAGTTTTTCAAAAACAGTTGAACACTTCAAGATCCGGGAATCAGATGCAGATTTAGGAGGGGGTCCTGAAACACACTCTTCCAAATGAAAACCAGAAACGAGCAATCCTAAACCATACTGAGCCAAACGGAAACCAGAAACGAGCAACCGTAAACCACGCTCAGCCACGGAAAACAGAAATGAGCAATCCTAAACCACGCTCAGCCAAATTGGAACCAGAAACGAGCAATCCTACACAACGCTCAGCCAAACGAAAACCAGAAACGAGCAATCCTATACCATATTGAGCCAAACGGAAACCAGAAGCGAGCAATTCTAAGCCACACTCTGCCAACCGGAAACCAGAAACGAGCAACCCTATACCACACTCAGCCAAATGGAAACCCGAAACGAGCAATCCTATACCATATTGAGCCAAACGGAAACCAGAAACCTGCAATCCCAAACCACACTCACCCAAACGAAAACCAGAAAAGAGCAATCCTAAGCCACGATCAGCCAAATGGAAACCAGAAACGAGCAATTCTATACCATATTAAGCCAAATGGAAACCAGAAACGTGCAATCCCAAACCACACTCACCCAAACGGATTACAGAAATGAGCAATCCTAAACCACGTTCAGCCAAATGGAAACCAGAAACGAGCAGTCCTATGCCACACTCAGCCAAATAGATACCCGAAACGAGCAATCCTATATCATATTGAGCCAAACGGAAACCAGAAGCGAGCAATCCTAAACCACACTCTGCCAACCGACAACCAGAAACGAGCAACACTAAAGCACACTCGGCCAAATAGATACCCGAAATGAGCAATCCTATATCATATTGAGCCAAACGGAAACCAGAAACCTGCAATCCCAAACCACACTCACTCAAACGGAAACCAGAAAAGAGCAATCCTAGGCCACGATCAGCCAAATGAAAACCCGAAACGAGCAATCCTATATCATATTGAGCCTAACAGAAATCACAAACGTGCAATCCCGAACAGCACTCACCCAAATGAAAACAGAAATGAGCAATCCTAAACCACGCTCAGCCAAATTGGAACCAGAAATGAGCAATCCTATACCATATTGAGCCAAACGGAAACCAGAAACGTGCGATCCCAAACCACACTCACGCAAACGGAAAACAGAAATGAGCAATCCTAAACCACGCTCAGCCAAATGGAAACCCGAAACAAGCAATCATATACCATATTGAGCCAAACGGAAACCAGAAACGTGCAATCCCGAACAACTTTTACCAAAAGGAAAACAGAAATGAGCAATCCTAAACCACGCTCAGCCAAATGGAAACCCGAAACGAGCAATCCTATACCATATTGAGTCAAACGGAAACCAGAAACGTGCAATCCCAAACCACACTCACCCAAACGGAAACCAGAAATGAGCAATCCTAAACCGCGCTCAGCCAAACTGGAACCAAAAACGAGCAATCCTAAACCACGCTCAGCCAAACGAAAACCAAAAACGAGCAATCCTTTCCCATTTTGAGCCAAACGGAAACCAGAAGCGAGCAATCCTAAACCACACTCTGCCAACCGGAAACCAGAAACGAGCAACCCTATACCACACTCAGCCAAATGGAAACCCGAAACGAGCAATCCTATACCATATTGAACCAAACGGAAACCAGAAACCTGCAATCCCGAACCACACTCACTCAAACGGAAACCAGAAAAGAGCAATCCTAAGACACGATCAGCCAAATGGAAACCAGAAACGAGCAATCCTATACCATATTAAGCCAAATTGAAACCAGAAACGTGCGATCCCAAACCACACTCACGCAAACGAAAAACAGAAATGAGCAATCCTAAACCACGCTCAGCCAAATGGAAACCCGAAACAAGCAATCATATACCATATTGAGTCAAACGGAAACCAGAAACGTGCAATCCCGAATAACTTTCACCCAAAAGGAAAACAGAAATGAGCAATCCTAAACCAGGCTCAGCCAAATGGAAACCCGAAACGAGCAATCCTATACCATATTGAGTCAAACGGAAACCAGAAACGAGCAATCCTATACCATATTAAGCCAAAGTGAAACCAGAAACGTGCGATCCCAAACCACACTCACGCAAACGAAAAACAGAAATGAGCAATCTTAAACCACGCTCAGCCAAATGGAAACCCGAAACAAGCAATCATATACCATATTGAGCCAAACGGAAACCAGAAACGTGCAATCCCGAATAACTTTCACCCAAAAGAAAACAGAAATGAGCAATCCTAAACCACGCTCAGCCAAATGGAAACCCGAAACGAGCAATCCTATACCATATTGAGTCAAACGGAAACCAGAAACGTGCAATCCCAAACCACACTCACCCAAACGGAAATCAGAAATGAGCAATCCTAAACCGCGCTCAGCCAAACTGGAACCAGAAACGAGCAATCCTAAACCACGCTCAGCCAAACAAAAACCAGAAACGAGCAATCCTTTCCCATATTGAGCCAAACGGAAACCAGAAGCGAGCAATCCTAAACCACACTCTGCCAACCGGAAACCAGAAACGAGCAACCCTAAACCACACTCAGCCATATAGATACCCGAAACGAGCCATCCTATATCATATTGAGCCAAACGGAAAACAGAAACGTGCAATCCCAAACCACACTCACCCAAACGGAAGCCAGAAATGAGCAATCCTAAACCACGCTAAGCCAAATGGAAACCAGAAACGTGCAATCACGAACCACACTCACCCAAACGAAAGCCAGAAATGAGCAATCCAAAACCACGCTCAGCCAATTGGAAACCAGAAACGTGCAATCCCGAACCACACTCACCCAAACGGAAAACAGAAATGAGCAACTCTAAGCCACGCTCAGCAAAACTGAAACCAGAAATGAGCAATCCCAAACCACGCTCAACCAAATGGAAACCCGAAACAAGCAATCATATACCATACCCAGTACGAGCAAACCCAAACCACACTCAGTCAATCGGACACCAAAAAAGAGCAACACTAAGCCACGCTCCGCCAAACGGAAACGAGAAAAGAGCAATCTTAAACCACATTGATCCAAACGGAAACCAGAAATTAACAATTCTAAACCACCTTCAGCCAAATGGAAACCAAAAACGTGCAATCACGAACCACACTCACCCAAACGGAAGCCAGAAATGAGCAATCCTAAGCCCCACTCAGCCAAACAGAAATCAGAAATGAACAACCCTAAACCACGCTCAGCCAAAGTTTGAAAAACCCTCGGAAACTTTGTTGGCTGGTCTGGTAACTTTATTCACACAGAAAAAACAATAAAGTTGGAGGAGAGGGCAAAACATCCAACAAACAGCGATTGGGTAGTGTTACGGCTGAGTATAACGCACTGACGCCCACGCCCAGATGAATAACCAAGCACCCTTAAAAGCATTGTCCGCGCAGACGTGTTTGCACATTAGAGCTTGGGAAAATATGGCAATTAATCTTGAAGATGTGCTTACGAAAAAGTGGCGCAGCAAACAGAGCAAACCACAGCACACTTGGTATTTCGGTGGTGCGTTCAAAACGATCACAAAAAAATCAATTCGGTCGGAAGAAATACCTTTCCTAATATCGATATTGCAGTTTTACCAGAGCTAGACCCTGTCTTAACCTAGAAAACCGGGTCCGGTTGCTAAACAAAAATGTGAGTTTATTTGTTTAAAAAATCAAAAATTAATAAGCCCATAGGCCCCAGCCGATCCTAGCAACACGATTTGGCTCAATTTTGCCACAGAAAGGAGGGTACGCTTGGTTGTCCAGATTTGCTCAGCCCTGCTGAAGTCACGCTCCCTCTGGGCGTTTGTAGCTTGAACGGTGAAAGATGTTCTCTTGAAAGTCAGTACAGGGCCCGGCCCGTCAAGGCCCGGTTCGAAACAAAAATTTGAACCCCACTTTTAATGAAAAAAAACACGAATTTTCTAACACAAAGTAAATTGAAATTCAAATATGAATCTTCTTTGTTTAAAAAAATTAGAAATTAATAAGCCCATTTGCACAGCCCGGTTGATGATCCTATAAATGAGGCCCGAGCCCGGCCCCAGGCCCGGTTCCAACTCCTCTGGAAACCACTGCAAAGACGCTAAGCGATGGCGACCAGAATAGTTAATAATGTTAAAGAGAGTATCAATTTTGTGCAAAAAGAGCTCTGAAAACAGGTGATGATCTTCTGAAATCTGATGTGGAGGTTTTGCAAACGATGTGTTAAAAGAACAGCAACTAATTCGGAATGTTCTGCACAGCCGAACATGATGAAGCAGTAACAGAAGTTAAGTCAAAAATAGTGGAGCAGATAAAGTTGAAGCGCCGATGCTCAATTATCTGGGTGAAAGAAACAGGGACCACCTCTTATTCTTAACCAACAGAAAATGGTATCCATATGCCAGATAACGGAAGGACGACAACAATAGTACTATCCTTATACATAGTGAATATCCTTATAATTACTATCCTTTTTCAAATCCGTCCGAAAAATTAGAGGAGAAATATTGGTCTTAGCTGTTTTATCAAGTTTGCCTGGTACTTGACAAACTTGATAAAAAAGATTAGACCACTATTTCTCCTATAACCCTTCGGACAAACGAAGGAGAAGATGGTTCCATCTTTGTGGAGGCCATCTTTTGGAGGCTCGACCTCTTAAACTGAAGGCTAGGCCTTTCGAAAGACATTGCGGACAAATAAACAGGGGCTGCTGTGCTCAAACATTTGGGGGCCTGGCTTGTGAATCGATGCGCACTAGCCAGATGCAAGATGACATCAGCCGCATTCTTGTCTTACCAAAGGTAAGCCACTCTATTTGAACCAACTAAATTTCAGCAAAAAAATGAAAAGCTCGCTCTGAAGCTGTGAACTAGTTTGCAGATAATCTGGAAAATCAATTTGCCGATGATAATTTAGATGAAGCGGAAAATCTGTAATCTATTAAAAAGAGGTTTCAGTTACAGCGAAATACGTCGAACTGGTGGTTAAAAAACAGTACAACTGCTTTTAACTGATGACCAAAAAAACTGAGTTTAAAAAGACCAAAAAAGATCTCAGTCAAAACTAGGAGGTGAATTGATATGCTACGAAAAAATGACATTTATACAATATTTCGAAAAAGACGACGCCCAACTTAAATTCAACCCACAATAAAGCCATTGACCCTGAGAAAGTTAGAGCACATGCTTTAATTGAAGCACTCCCTGGTTGGCAAAAAAAGGGCTAAAAATATTTCTACGAGAATTGCACACAAAACCCGGTAGAGTGTACGTCTTTAGGATCTAGGGAATCCATATACAAGACGAAAGAAAAATGAATTTTAAAATGCAACAGCTAAATGGTTAACCGTCAATACAAGTGAGTATGAAACCTGAAGTGAAAATAGCTCCTTAAGTAAAGGTTGGACTAAATCACAAATTTTTGCCAACTTAAGTTTTTTCTAACACACGCAACACTAAACACTCTGGAAGCAAAAAAAAACAACTACCAAATTGACAAAAAACCAGGTCCAATTGGAGGGCAGAAACTTTGATTAGACTTCGTGAAAAAGTGAAAAAGTGTACAGAAGAAAAACTGAAACTGTAAGCCGACAAGAGAGTGAATGAAAGATGGCTTGCTGCAGCAGGAAGAGGAAGGCAGATAGATCAATTAAATTTGAACGGCAGAACTGCGTCTTCACTTTTTTAAATTTCCAAATTAGTGTCAATATTGAACTATACAAACGCATAAAAAAATAGTGAAATAAGCATAAAATATTATATTCTCTTCAAAATTATAATTGTCTCAGGAACTTTTTTTGCGCTTAAACTTTTTTATTCGTGTGGCAAAAATTATGAACTAGAAAGCGCTTAATGATGCTTTCAAAACTGGCTTTCGTTTATAAAATTATGTTTTTTAGCCTAAACAGCTACTATTTATGTATAACGATGAGATTAAGAAAGACAAACATATTTGGTTGTCATAAACTTGAGTTGAAAAGTCAAGCAGACAATGACCTGGCTGTCAGTTCCATTCGTGATACTGCCCTCTTGCTGCCGAATCCACAGCACAAGATTTAAACGCTTATCGCAGCGACCGACTTTCAACCTGAATTTGCAGAAAAATAACTAGGGAGTATGACGAGTATGGTCGCATTCTTGTCTTCTCCGAAGGAATGCCAATTTTTCACCTCTGTTTTGCACTAACTGAACTTGCGTAAAAAATTACATTGCTCTCACTAAAGCCATCAACCAGTTCTCAGATGATATGACATCGCAATTTGCAGGTGGGAACTTGGGTGAAGCTGCAAATTGCAATAACGTAGGTGAGACAGCGATTCAAAGTCGACGACCAAGTTAGATTCCAGTCACATGCCATCAAGCTGGAAAATGGAAAATGTTATGCAACGAAGCAGCTAGATGTGTTTTTGGGGCCCACGGCAGGCTCCCGTCAAAACAAGCCCGGGTAGAAGTTGAACTGAAATTTCTTTTTGAAGACAGTTCCGGCTACTACAGGTCACATTTTAACAACATTTTAAAGCGGTTTCTAACATACGCATCCTCAGTTTGAAAAATCAGGTCCGATTAGAGGACAGAACGTTTAAACGACTGTGTGAAAAACTGTACAAAGCGGAAGCTGAACAAAGGGAAAAACGAGGGATCAATTGAGCTATTTACCCCCCACGCGAGAATGGGGGGGGGGGGGGGGAATAGCTCAATTGATCCAAAACGAGGAAAATTTATGCATGCATGGATACAACAAAACTGAAGACACAATGTCTTGGCTCACAAGTTTCCCCTAATGGTATAAACAAAGAAAGAAAGTGTTTGCTTGCCAGACACCTGAGACAATAATGGAAACAGAACCTAACCTGGCTGTCAATTCCAATAGTGCTACTGCCATCAAGCGCCCAAATCCCTGACGGAAAGCACACACGGACTTAAACTGTACCACAATCTCGACAAAGGTCTCAGGTTCGAATCCGGCCAGTACCCGTTTTTTTTCTCATACTGGAGGTTTGCCATTACCAACAAAATCTCAGACTCTTGTCAACCTAGCGTCGGTTTGTTCATGTTTTAAAAAATTTTACGCAAAAATTACCTCAATTACCAAATGGAATGAATGACAGCCGGTTGTTGTGCAAGTAACTTAGTACGATCCGACCACATTCGTACAAAACTCCAAAAAAAAAACAAATTTTTAAATTTCCAAATTAGCGTCAGTTTTTCTGTTCGTAAAGATTGTTGAAATACACAAATGCGCAAAAAAAGTATAGTGAATTTGACATGAGATACTATATTTCTCTCCAAAAAATAATTGTATCAGGAAAACTTTTTTGCGTTCAAAATTTTTTATTTGTATGAAAAAATTTATGAACTAGAAGGCGCTTAATGCTGGCTTTTGTTTGTAAAATTGTGTTTTTTAGTCTAAAAAGCCACTTTTTATGTATGAGGAATGTTATTCGATTTGCTTTCCTTGATCTAAATTGGAGTAGGACTAAAAAAATTTAAACTGATTATTCTTCACACTAGGAAAAAGTTTTTGAACTTTTTAAGGTCAATCGAATCACGACTGAAAGTGCTTTAAACATGTTGCTTAAAGTTTTGTTCATTGATTCGGGGTCGTTTTGCCTGTCAAAATCTTCCCAGATAATTTTGATGGCTTTAGACTAGTTATGATTTGAACTCCTGAGTATTAGTCCCAGAGCTTAAACGTTAATTGGTTGAATTACAGTGATAGTTTTTTTTTCTTTCATGGAAATTAAAATTGATTGATCTTTGATTGATCTTTCAAAAACATATCAGTAATAATATATTCGATTAGGTCTTTAGAGTGAATGGATACTGTTTTGTTTATTGCGTCAAGATTACCAGGGACAAGGATTGTTTGAAGAGACTTTTATTTGTCTGCATTCAGATAAATAAAACTTCATTTCTCTGAAAAGATTAAAGGGCAATTGTAGAATGAAAGAATGAATTGGTTCTACAATTGCCATTTATTCTTTTCAGAGAAATGAAGTTTTATTTATCTGAATGCAGACAAATAAAATAGTCTTCAAACAATCCTTGTCCCTGGTAATTTATTTGGTTCGGACGGATTATATGATATATTCAAAAATTATTTAAAAATGTTTAAGAATGTTTTCACACCTATCTAATTGCTATTCTCTTGATACAGAACTTTTGTATTTTGGCGTAGTTTTGAATAACTTATTTTCGTTAAAAGGAGCATAACTCCACCTTTCAAACTTAATTGGCTTCTACATATCTATACCATCAAAAAGCATTATTTTTTTGTAGTATCGAAAGATCGAAGACGTTGTTCGTTTTTTTTTTCATTGAACCAATTTTCCGAGAAAATAAGAATTTCGTCAATGTTTTCGTCAATTTTGTATACAAGTATAATTATATCTGCAAATTTACTTGCTGAGCTTCTACAATTGGAAGATTGCATTTTTAAGTGACCGGGAAGAGGACGTCTAAAGTTCAATTGAAGTTAAGTAAAGTTATATACAGTGTAGTTGTCCAGTAGTAGTTTGGAAGCAACAATGTACTTGCGAGGACAAACTATCAAATTTTTTTTGGAAGAAATTGTGGCAACCAAGGAGTTTCAAATTTTTTTGACATGATTTTGAAAATTGACAGAATACTAATTGTTCAGTTTTATATAAAAAGATTGCAGAGATCTTAGTTAAAACTGAAAACAGGTTAAAATGAAACAAAACTAAACACCGGTAATTTTTAAATCATCTCAACATCAGTCCTTAATATGCTAAATCATGTGGTCTGCTGAACTTTTAATGTTAGTTGGCTGAAATTTTTACCCAGAAATTCAAGTTGTTTTGGTTTTACGGATTGTATGATATGTACAAAAACTTGAAACTTTTTTAGGCGCTAGAAGGGGCAATAGCGGGCTTAGGAGCGACTATGACTGAGACTGTTTAGTGGTTTTTTTGAATTTTTGTTAGTGGAAAATTGTAAGAATTTTGACTAAAACTGGAGCCAAGGCAATTGTGCCAAAAAGACTGTGCGTGTTTTCCTAATACAAAAATTGTGCGTGTTTTCCTAATACAAAAAGCACCGTTTACGGATTTTTCTAATCATTGCATTTGTTTTAAGCACTTGAAAACTATTATCGCTACTGTACAAAATGTTCCAACAGTTTTTGACAAGTTAAAACTCAAAAATTGCCGCCCTTTTGCTCGATGTTTGACTGTTTCGCACACTACTACTTTTTCAGGCTTCAAATTAGTGGTTATATCTTCAATCAGTGTAAGAATTTTGTATTAAACTAATTTATTTAATCTAATCTTGAATTCAAGATGATTTTGGTGCCAGCTTGGAAAAATTTAGTGGATGGATATTTGCGCAGTACCTTGGTTTTATCTTTGGTACAACTCCACCTATAAGAATAAATTATGTTTTCAACTGGCATTATTTCCGTCCTCCTGCAATGTACTGGACAACAAGATCAAATTATCAGAATTATCAGCATTTCTGGATGTCCCCGGTTTAATTGATTAGTTAATTCTTTTTTTTTTGTTCCTATTTTTTTTCATGAAGATTATAGTAAATTTTGTAAAGTTTTTGTTTCCTTAGTTTATCGAACTGTTCAAAAAACTTTTTTCGGTTCACAGAGCCTTTAGCTTTAATTAGAAGTAGTAGTAGTACTTGCGGAGGCGGGGTCGGAAATATGAAAGGTGCTTTCAGTTTTCTGACTTGACCAACGATAAAGTGCCTTCCTTGTTTTCCACTCCTTTTTTCGACTTGAAGCGACTTACATATTTTAGATTTCTTAGTTCTTAGGTCTAGAAAAAGGGATCTGCTTTTTCGACTTGGCTCTTCTTCTGTTTTCGACTACAGGCTTAATCGTACTATGAAAAATGAACTAACCAAAATTCTAAATTTTCTCCTTTTTTGTTGTCTTTATCAAGTTTAACATCAAAAAGGTCTATTTAAGATCTTTCAATCCTCATTATTGCTTTTTGGCAACTTTGCGATAAGTCGAACTCAAATTCAATTGTTCATTCGAAATGATTGTGTTCGTTTGTAGATTGAATCTTTGAAAAAAGTCGATGAATAACTTTTAATAAAAAAATACAATTTACAGAAATTTTTAAGAGAAAAACTTTTATGAACAGGTTGGAAAAACTTTTTAAAAAAATTTTTCCGGAAATAAATCAGTATTCTTCTAACTTCTGAACAGAGTAGTTTTTAACCTAATTATGAAGGAATGGGTATTTGCTCAGTACCTGGGTTTTCTCAACTGCAAATATAAGAATAACTTATGTTGTCATTTGTCATTAATTCCGTTCTTTTGCGTGATACTGGATAAAAAGATCTATAATTGGAATCATGAGGAATTCTATATGGCTAAAATGTGAGTATCTTTGAGTTGCCAGTCTGGCTAATTTTTAGTTGACTTTCTGTGTTACTGTTTTTGTTCATGAAGATTATAGTAAGCTTTGTAAAACCTTTGTTTCCTTAGCTTATCGAACTCTTCAAAAAACAATTTTTGGGTTCACAGAGCCTTTAGCTTTACGTAGAAGTAGTAGTAGTACTAGCGGAGGCGGGGTCGGAAATATGAAAGGTGCTTTCAGTTTTCTGACTTGACCAACGATAAAGTGCCTTCCATGTTTTCCACTCCTTTTTTCGACTTGAAGCGACTTCCTTATTTTAGACTTCTTAAGTCTAGAAAAAAGATCCGCTGTTTCGACTGGGCTTTTTTCCTATTTTCGACTACAGGCCTAGTAGTACTATGAAAAATGAACTTAACTAATTTCTTATTTTTCTCAGTTTTTCGTCGTGTTCATCAAATTTAACATCAAAATGTCCAACTTGCCCATTTAAGATCATTCAAATCCTCATTATTGCGTTTGGCAACTTTGCGATAAATCGAACTTAAATTCAGTTGTTCATTCGAAATGATTGTAATTGTTTGTAAACTGAAACTATGAAAAAATTCGATAAAAACATTTAATAGAAGGTTACTTTTCCAGAAGTTTTTATGAAAGAAACTTTTATGAACAGGTTAAAATTATTTCCGTTATTTTGCGTGATACTGAATAAGAAGATCTATTATTGGAATCATGAGGAGTTTTAGAATGCTCAAATTCGAGTATCTCGGTGTTGCCAGTCTGACTAATTTTGTACGTAGCCAAGGTTTCTGAGCCATTCGGTAGACCTCTTCTTGTTTTGTAAATTCAAACGGTTTTCTAGTGTTCCTATTTTTGTTCCTAAAAATAATAATAAGTTTCGTAAAACTGTTTTTTCTTTAGCTTAACGAACTCGTCAAAAATTGTTTTTGGCTTCACTTAATCTTTACTTTTTTTGGTAGTAGTAGTAGTAGAAAAACATTATACTGCACTTACGTTTCGAAGAGGCTAACAGAGCTGTATGTAACAATTAATCCAATGAGAAGAAAAGTAAGAAAAAATTTGGTTTCTGAAAACGTTGTGTAAAATGTCTATGTTTGCATTAAATTTCATTGGAGAAGGTAGATTTTGAAATAAAATCAATTTTACTGACAGAATTAATAAACGGCAAAATTGCAATGTGAAAATTAACAGAAAATTAATCCGACAAAGTAGTTTTTTTGGATAATCAATGGGATTGAATCAACGGTGCCAAAAAATAGATCAAAGCAGTTTCTCTTCACATGAGTTATTGCATTTATGAACTGATTGAGAACACGTTTTTCATGAAATGATTGAGAACACAAGTTGAATTCGATTGAGAACACATTTTAGGAATATCTCAATAATTCTGCGTAGATTGTAGACCGAAGGTGACCACGCAGCAGAGCTAAATAGTAACACAGAAACAAACTATGATCGGTATAGTAAAAAATTGCCTTGTCTCTTTACTTGCAAAGGCACATTTCTCCTTAGAAAATTGAAGGTTTTGTTGCATTTGGCAATTTAATGTGGATATGTGAATTCCACTTGAGTTTGTTGTTAAAAACCAATGCATATCTTTGATGTTTTCAAAAAAGATCGTTGTCAAAAGAATTAATAGCCGTTTAAAAAGTGCTTTGGTAAGAGCCAAATTTCAAAATTTTTGTTTTCGAAAGCTGAAACGAAAGGCCATTTACTTGAGCCCATTCGGAAAGCGTGTAAATATCACATTGAACATTTCCAAGTGATAAACTTGAGTGTTGCTTTAAGTTGTCGCAGTACAAAAAGTAAACACTATGAACAATATTTTTGGGAAGATCATTGGTGAAAAGCAAGAAAAAGAGAGTGCCAAGGACACCACCTTGAGGTAAACCCAAAGTACCATTCATAACATCAATTAGAAAAACTATCCATCTTAATTCCTTGACGTCTACAATCAAGATAAGATTAAGGAAATTTAAATCAAACCCAAAAGCAAAAAATTTTGTCAGTAGTAAATGATAGGGCACTGAAACGAATACCTTATATTTATCGAAGTAGATAAATAAACGAGGAAGATTGTTAGCAAGGTTGGCATAAATAAGAGACGAACAGGTAACTATCTGTTAAACCGTACGGATCTTCGAAATGTGCGAATTTCGATGAAATATTGATGCTGCCGTTTATTGATTAAACTAGCTGTTGAAAAAAAATCAAATAGGATGCGTTCGAAAACAAGACACAATTTTGGTAAGATGTTTATTGGCGAATAATTATTATTTAACTTGACGACCCATAAAAGCTTGAAGTATAAGAAAGTTTCCACACTGATGGCAAAACACATGTAGAAAGAATTGAATTAAGCAAAAAGCAAATAGCTAAAGATAGAATACCAGAGCATTGCTTCATAACAAAAGAGGGTAACGCATCTGATCTCATTGAGCAGGTATCCTTACAAGCTTCTAGACGTTTTTTGACATTATTGCATGTTCTAAAAACATTTTCTAGTTGAAAAATTTCTAAAGAAGAAAACGTACTATCGTTGACAATTTTCGCACCCTAGACTGATCCAAAAAAATTGTTAAATAATCAGGCCTTAGATTTGGTTGTTTTTGCCTATTTTTCACCAAATATCATTACCGAAGGATAAAAAAACTTTGACGCAAAGGTCGAAGAGACTAGAAACAAAAACTTGTGTTTTGAGTCTTAAGACTTTCTACATAAATAAGTTTATCAAGATCAATAGAGTCAGATCAACCAAAATTAATACTCAGTTGCATGAGAAAAAAAACGTTCTGTAAGTTTTTTTCAAAAGAAGCGTGTGTAAACTTAAGAGATACATAGTCTGAGAGGCACAATGATGCGGCCTTAGCAAACATCTTCTGCACTTACATTTGGAAGAGGCTAACAGAGCTGTACATAACAATTAATCCATTGAGAAGAAAAGTAAGGAAATATTTGATTACTGAAAACGTTGTGTAAATTGTCTACGTTTGCATTAAGTTTCGATGGAGAAGGTAGATTTTGAAAAAAAAATCGTTTTTACTGACAGATTTGATAAACGGCAAAACTGCGATTTGAAATCTAACAGAAAATTAATCCGACAAACTAATTTTTTGGATAATCAATGGGATCGAATCAACCATGCCAAAAAGTTGATCAAAACAGTTTCCCTTCACATGAGTTAGTGCATTTTTGAACTCATTTAGACCAAGTTCGTTGATCATACCTTAAAAATCTCGTTCAAAAACAGTTTTTCCAGATTTTGTTTGCCAATTTATAACAGAGAGTTTGGAATCGCCCAAAACGAATAAGTAGAAAATGATCCGTAGCGGTGAGATGTAGCGTATGTCTTGAATGAGCGATGGTAAGCTGTAAGGCATGTTGTCATCGTAATGGTTGATTCATGATAACGGGAACTATGGCCATGATTGTAGATTGAGAGGAGAAAACTACAATAATTACACATGCGATAGAGAATTTAAAGTCTGCATTAGAGAGGTCACCAATCAGATATTTATTATCCGATACAATTAAAATTTTGCCATGATCACCATAAGTTCGGTCACATATTGATACAATTTGATAAAAGAAATGAAGATTTTGTTGGATAATCAAGTCTCCGGGAGCAAAACCATGCAAGTATTTTTGACAGTCGATGACTCAATGAGAATTTGTCGTTTTTCGTAGCTGCATTTTGATTAAAATTCGGAAGTCAAGAATTTACTTTCTCTAGTCAAGGAGCGGATTCAATATTGACGGCTTTACCGTTATAGAACTGCTGCAGTTGCTTAATCCGCAAATATTTCTTATCGTTTCCCTCCGCATTAAACATTTTCAGGCGAGCTATTTCTTTTCGATCTCCCTGTCGGAACTTGAAGGAATTTTTTTCTTTAAAATTAAAGTTATTTGAAAAGTACTGAAAAATAACTTGAGGTTTTCTTACTAAAAAAGGAAATTTGATATTTTCAGTTTGCAGATCAACAGGAATTGGGTAACTGGATTCGAGTTATGTGATTGTGACTGTTAATTGAAGATAACTGAAAAAAAACTTAGAGACTACTGAATCTTTTATTAATAATGATTTTTTTATATAGCAGATCAATGGAAAATGATTCAACTGACGCGAAATAAGTTTAAAATACTATTATTTGAAGAATACTAGAAGATAACTTGAAGGTTATAAGAAATTTAAAATGTTAAATCAAAAACGTTGTCCTACATTGTTTATATCATCGCTTTTTTTCGCATGTTTTGTCAGGTTTAATGACTGAATTATGCAACATGGTGTTTTTCGGTTTGTTGATCTTTGGACCTTGGTAAACAGACCCGAACTGTATTTTTAGTTGCTGCTGTTTGTTGCATTGAATAGTCAGTAACGTGAAGACTACTGACTGAATTGAATTGAGATTGAATTTGATAGTGAAGAACGAAGACTCGTCTATTTTGAATGCTATCGTAAAATTTTCATTATTTCACAGGACATGTCGAATTTTGTTTTGGCTCAGAAGTTTTTTTATCAGAGTTAAGACTTAGAAATGTCAAAACGCGACCAATTTCTTGCAAAAACCTCTGAATTCTGACTAGCAAGGTCCTCTGTTTTCGGTCTAGCTGTTGGAGCAAGCAAAAAACCCTTTAACTGGTAAAATAATTTGTTCCCCTGAAAACTCAATTGAAAACGCATGTTACTTTTTTCATAAAATATTAATTTAAATTACCCGCTTTTTGTGGTAACCTATTTATCATGAATACATTGTTCGTACGATACAGTCGCTTTCCGAGGTAGTCCCTCAAATGTTGGAGCAAAAATACATCAATAATCGTGTGAGCCTTCGGAAGCTCTTGTCAAGGGTTCACGGATTCAGTACAGTTCGAACGGCGAAATTCTCTCACATATGTCAGCTGCACTCAGTCTTCAGTGATACTTCGCAATCAATCAAGGCACTCGGAAGAACCGTACAAAACGATTTGGGGCATTTCTTTCTCTTCGAGAACCTCAATCCTGAATCTCAGAAAGCATGGGAAACAGTCAATGATGGGATTGAAGCTCTTGGCTTCGATCGACACATAGTGTTTTTAGAAAACAGAGTCAGGTGTTTGAAGGTGGTTGAAGGATCCCATTCCAGATCTCAAAAACCTGAGCGAGATATGCAGATGTTCTTTACAGAAAAGAAACGATCTCACAAGATTGGCTTCTCTTCAGAAGGATATAAAGTTCAAACCAGCCAAAACAGGCATTCAATTTGGCAGTGTGAGAAACACCGATCAATAACAAAATCAGAACGAAAGAATTTTGTGATCAGCAACAGGATGTGCTTCAATGGTTTGTCTGCTAATCACGGCATATTGCAATGATCTTCAGAATCAACATTGAAGACTTTTCAAAAGAAGCGTCAGGCATCTCTTCATGGCAGCTCTAGTCAGCCTAGTCCGCATCTCACACCGACAAAAGATGGCCTTCAAATCAACCGATCTAGAACCATCACAATTCTTTCAAAGCAAACGTCAAAGTTTGATCTCAGAACGGTCGAAATTATCACCTGGGGGCACTCCATGATAATTATGCTCAAACGAACGTTATCACTCTGCAAGCCATGCACTGGCTTGGCATCAAAACAACAGCAGTTCAAGATCGCACAAATGGAGAGAATCAGAAGAACGCTATGTCCACCCAAGGATGAATTAATCTCACAATTCTACCAAAGTCTGGTCACAATTTCAAAGTTCCGTGTGTGGTGTTGGAAAGAAAGCAATTTGTCCAAGAAAGCAAATTGTAGCCACCGATCTACAAAATCCCAGCAACAACATTTAGCGGATCCAGCTTTCAACGAGCCCAATACAAATGATCTGCCTGGACAATCCGTCTACACACACCTTGTGAGGTCACGCAACGTCGAGGAAGGAACTATACTTTTAACCGACACGATGCTTGATTAGACAGTCTCACGTGTTGCTGCTACTGAATACATAGTCACAACACGAAAACACTCCTAACAGATTGACAGCCCTTCTTTGACAGCCCGTTCACCACATTTAACAGAGTCTGGGAAATTGAAGATATTCCCTCAGCTCCTGAACACCAACACTCTTACAACGAACTTGAGTGTATCCGACAATTTGATAGGACTATGGCATACGGCTCAGATTGACGAGCTATGGTGAGATTGCCCATTAACAAGTCAAAGGGGATCTAAGACGAAGTCACCCATGAATGGTTGCCCGATATTGGTCATTCAGTACGGCCATTCCTTTCCAATTAAAAGAAGATATGCCAGAATCGTGGAGCAAAGAACCAAAAAACGACTTCTTCAAAAAAAAAATTTGACGCTGGCCATATCCAGAAGGTACCTGAGCCAGATCGATTTCAACCAGTCGGGAAATTACTTCATCTTGCTTCATCCTGCAGTTTGGATTTCGGATTCATCAAGAACAAAACGCAGGGCTGTTTTTAAAGGATCAGCTCTGACTGCAGCTCTTTAGATGGCACAGCTTCAAATAGTTATCACGCCTTACGAGTTTTAAGAAAAACCGCCGACAAAACAAAATACGAACAGACAAAGCTAGTATTTTTGCGAGTCCTTCTACGTGGATGACTAAATCGGTGGAGCAGATACTGATACCATGCCACTGCGTGCAAACCTTATCAAGCCAGTCAAAGTCTCGAGTGTTGATTTTGAAGCAAATACATTTCCAAATCCAGATGCCTTCTGTAAGGATTTTTCACAAGAATCAAGACGTCTTCACAGGAGCCCCAATGTGGTCAATTTCGAGACAACATTTTGAAATGAAAAATTCCAAAATCGACCCGTCAATATAGACCTGAACGCCTTTCTACCATGCCAAAAAAGAATGAGAGTTCCACCCAGATTTGTTCAAGTTTCCAAAAACACAAACAAAACTCCACTTAGCATACTTTGGACGGCTGAAACACGCTAAAAAGAAGAAAAACATACGGAAGTCTACTTAAAATGATGGGGGAGCAGCTCATCAGCTTTGCCCAAAAGCATTCGAGGACCTGAATTTAGTCGCTGTCGATAGCAAGCACCTTGGAACGAGCTTTTGATCGGTTCAGAATAGTGACCCCTGTAACGAGAAAGTCGAAGATTCTATTCCAAAAAACATGGCATGGAGATTTGGAATGGAGTGTTGATGTTAGGTCACATATAGCGCACCAATCCCAACACTGGATGGATAGCTTAGGTCTTTTGTCATCTCTGGCTGCACGTCGGTACTTGCCCAAAGATACCTTTCAGCAAGTCGATCTTCATCTCTTCTGCGATGCATCGGAGATGGCTTATGGAGCAGCTATCTATGCACGGCAAACTTCAGACGCAGGAACCCATTTTTTGCTAGCTCCGAAGTCACCAGGGGAGTTAGTTTGCATTCCAAGAATGAAAAACTCCTGAACTGTGTCTTGAAGTCAATCAAAGCTTTGCATTTGTAGGTAGATGTCAACGAGTGGAGTGCTTCAACAATAGCACTTGTTGGGATAGGATGAACTACAAGTAGGTATTCTACTTCCGTGGCCAACAGCACTGCCAAAGTTCAACAGATGCTACCATCCGACTCATTGAAATGCAGCCGATCATACAACTCTACCAGTGACAGCAGCTGTACTACAGAACTTGCAATTTGGTGGTCAAGACTCTCATGGTTGCTGACAAATTAAATTTGTTTTCCAGCACAACTAACAACCGTCGAAGCAAATGAAGAAAAGAACGATCTCAAACGCTCATTCGCTCATTCGACGAAAACAACCTGGTCACTCAGACAACTAGTGGGACAAGAAATCATAAAAGCAGCGAACGCAACCAAGAAAAAACGTCGGATAGTCAAAAAGAGCGGAAAGTTCACATACGCTCGCAATCAGCTTCGAAAGTTAGGACTGAACCTTCTTGTACGAGACGTTCAAGAGCAGCATTTTGACGAAAAGCTGAAAGCAACCAAAAACGGTCAAAACATGAGCTATTTTTCAAGCGCCTTTTCGCTATATCATTCTTAGACAATGACGGATTGTTAAAAATTGATGGAGGACTCGCAGCAGCTGATTTCCCAAAACGAGAAAGCAAAATTTCAGATGATCTTACCTCCGAACACTCTTTTCTCGGGAATCGTGATTCGCCATAGTCATCTTGTTTAACTAAATTGTGGATTGATTGTCACGGTTGCTCGCACTGGGAAGCTGTACTGGATCATACGAGTCAAACTGATGGTGCAAGCAATGTTAGGCTACTGCATCACTTGCTTCAGGTTTCTTAGTCGAGTAATGAACTAGCTAATGGAGACTACCCTATTGAGAGAGTCAAGCGATCGCCACCGTTCTCCTACGTTGGTATCGATTTAGTCATATCAATGTACAACAAGGAATTTGATCAGTTGCTCAATTGCTATATAGTAGTTTTTATCTGCATTTCTGCTAAAGAAACCTACTTGAATATTTGAGGCTACTGCCAGGCAGGTTCATCCTTCTGTTCGACTCATCTGGTTGGATACGCCTTCTCAGCATCTCCAAATTGTCTAGAAACTTGTCTATCGTCTCATCTTCTCGTTGCCTTCGTTTCTCGAAGCGCATCATTGCTTGGTGTCCCCGCACCCCTGAGCCAAAACGATCTAACAAGATTTCAAAAATTTTCTCAGCAGTGTCCCGTTGGTACTGCTTTTTGGTCATCACGCAATTTAGGGTTGTCCCTTCCAATTTACTGGTAAGCGCACTGCATTCTTGCCTTTCTGACAAGTCCAATTCCTCAAAATGCAGTTTCATCACTTCTATCCAGGTATCAATACTGCCATCAGATTCGCCTTTGTAGCATCTTGGTTTTTTAAAAACCCTTCTGGACTTTTCGCTACGTTCATTCGTTCCAGATAACCTCGTAAGGAATGTCTCCAAAGACCTGTTCAGAGGTTCAGGGCTGTGGCTATTGATGTAGCCTCTCTTGAATGCCCTGCCTGAGTATCATTGCCCCCTGCTTTTATGATTTCATTGCGTTCGCTGCTTTTATGATTTCTCGTCCCACTAGTTGTCTGAGTGACCAGGTTGTTTTCGTCGAATGAGCGAATGAGCGTTTGAGATCGTTCTTTTCTTCATTTGCTTGAACGGTAGTCTAGTGATGTTACTGCAAGTTAAAAAAAGGAATGGCAAGTTTAGTACACAAACAATGTTATGATTGCAAAAATTGCCGATAAAAAATGATGCGAGATAAAAAATAACAAGTTTAAAAACATAATTAGATCAAAACCAAAAAAACCTCAAAATTGAAAATAAAAAACAATTGTCAGTCCTCCAACTCCTCTTCCTCGCCATTCTTCCAGACTCATCCTTCCGATTTTTCCTATAACGATACTTTCGGATCCTTTTTTTCTGCACCACAGAATCAGGGGCTGCATCCACCAACTCCAGCCGCCAGAAGACCACCCTATACTCCAAGTTCACCTTACCCACCTTCTTCGCAATTGCCACCTTCCCAGAAATCAAACCCGACAATTTCATTACATCCGCTTTCTTCTTGCTACTTCTTAATATCGTCTGCTTCTGAAAAGCAAAAAGATTGATCAAAGATCAACGGTGGCGGAAACATTCGAGCAAGCAAAGCACATTTTAACTGATAAGTTGATTTTTCTAATGTAAACTCAAATAAAAACGCATGTTATTTTTCTTGTAAAAAATTATTCATTTCATTTACCCGTAGTTTGTTCTAACTCATTCACCAACAAATTAAAATTTGCGCTTCAAATGCAATTCAAGCGCTTCAAATGCTAGAAAAGTGTGCTCAAGTGCTAGAGCACAGATTAAAAAAAACAATCGTGTAATCCCTTGGGCGCTCTTGTCATCAAGGAATCATTGATTCACTGCAATTCAAACGGAAACCGTATCTCAGCTTTTTCAGCTACACTCAGTTTTCAATGAGACTTCTCAATTGATCAAAGAACTCAGAAGATCCGTAGAAAACAAGTTGTCGCATTTCAGTCTCTTCGAGAAACTTCCAACGAGATTACTGAAGCTCTTGAATTTACTCGACTCAGGGTGTTCTCAGAAAACAGAGTCAAGAAATTAGAGGTGATTCAAGGATCTACTTCCAGACCCCATAAACCTGAGCATGAGCAGCAGATGTTCTTGTAGAAAAGAACTGATATCACAAGAGTTGCTTCTATTTAACAGAGTGGTCAGTTCAAACTTTCCAAGACAGACATCCAAATTTGGAGCGTGAGAATTAATGATCAATGACAACATCAGAACGAAAGAATTTGTGACTAGCAATAGGATTAATAGTAAAAAAAATTCAATTTGCAGATCAACGGATATGTTTACACGGGCTCGAATTATTTTTAGAGTTACTGTTGCTTGATGAACACTGAAGAGTAAGTTTTTGAATACCGAGTAAACTGAAATTGATATTGAAGTATGAAGTCTATATTAAAAACTCTCGTACTTTTTTATTTCAAGTTTCTTTTTTGACTGAATTGTGTTTCGATTCTAAAACCAAACATTCAAGGTTTCTGAACTGTTTCAATTCAATTGTTCGCCCTATATAAAAAATGAAAGTCGGTTGGAATGTGCTATGAACGCAATTTTTAACAGAACAGAATGCGTAAAATGTTTTAGAAAACTATGTGGAAAAGACTATCGAGCGAAAAATTTAAGATTCATTCAGAGCAACCATCAGAGGAAGATGAACTCGATCCAACTTCAAGGCTGGACAGTTCTTGCATAAATTTGGTTTTAATTTTTGCGTTCACAGATTCATTTCAATCTGCACCGAATCTCTTGAAAAGAGCAACCTCTATTCTAAAAAAAACTTCGTCTATGACACAAACGGAATTATTTCAACATTTCATGCTTGAAAAGCTTTCTTCGAAAACTTTAAGGTTTTAGCTTCAGAATTTCGAATAGATTGCTTATAAAAGCTTTTCATGAACCAATTAATTGCAATGAATATACTTAACTTGAATTGTTTGCTTTGGAAAAGCTTAGATTTTTTCGAATTTCCTTGCTCCATTATTTGAAAAACTAAGGAAAAACCTGGAAATCACTTCAAAGGCTTCATCAGAACAACAGCTTGCCATTCAGTTTTCTTTTTGAACTAACTTTAGTTTTTCAAAATTTCCTAGTTTAAGCAGCTTGCTAAGACAATTTTGAATTTTTCGCGAAATTTTCCACGTTTAGAAATAAATGGAAATGATCAGAGTGTCATAGCTCAATAAATTAATACCTTTCGTGAACCATATCAGTCTATTCAATAATTGAGAAACGTTAAAAAGTTTCATGTTTTGATTAGCTTGCATAGAAAAACTGGAACGTTTTTCGAACCAGCTCGCTCTGTTAAGAAAATTGAAATGTTTCATTTCATAGTTTGCATAGCTTACTGAGAAAAAATCGAACTTTTTGCCAACTTATTCGCTTTTTGAAAAAATGTGCTTCCAACTTATTCGCTTCCAAAGTTTCCATTCGGCTTGACTAGAAAAATTTCAGTTTTTTGCGGATTGATTCGCTCTATGAAATATTTCAATGTTTCACCGCCTAAATAGCTTCCATATGAAAACCTTGAGTTGCGCCAACGATTTGCTTCATGAACAATTTTCAAAGTTCGAAGTTTTTCAAAGTTTCTAGCTTGAATAGTTTGTTTAGAAAAACTTCAATTTTTCGGGAACCAATTCGTTCTATAAAACCTGAAGTTTTTTCAAACTAATTTACGATATGGCTTAACTTGAATTTGTTCAAAATTTCATTGCTTGGATAGCTTGATCAGAACAACAACTTGTTTTTTCAGCGAGCTAACTGATGATTTGAGGCGGGACTGCTTGTGTTACATTTATTTTTTGTAACATTCGCCCGGAAGTACATATCGACGGAAAATAAAGCCAGGTTCTGAAACGACTGGCTAGCGTCTAAACACAGCTCTACATGCTTTTCACCGTCTCTGCCAAAGCCAGTTCTTTTGGTGGTTTTCCTAACATCGGGTCGACAAAAACGTTACTGTTTCCGGCTTCGGTCAAAACACTCAAATTAATTTAATTATATGCAAGAATAGTGAGCTCATGGCTGGGTCTCAGTATCCCCAGACCACGAGGTCACTCCTAAAAACAGGGCTACTACTTTTTATTACATTACTAATGATTTTGTTCAGTAGATAAAAATCATCAGCCCCATCGAAGATGGATCAATCCTTTCCCACACTCCTAGCTTTTCATTCTCTGAAAATGAATCGGGATGTTAATTAAATTCAACTCAGGACATGACCAGGAAGCTGAAAGTTTAAATAAAACAGTTTGAGATCTGGGACCGAGACTCATCCGGATTCTGGAATCATGGGAAATAACGTCCTTTTAGGAAGGCTGGAAACGTCGTCCCAATACCCTTCCTCGTTCGTGTGAATTACTCGGTAACGATTGTAGCGGCACAATCGTTACAACTCGGAGCGGTTTCTGACGTTTTCCAGTTATAACTTCAATCGGTCGTTATTTTCTCGTAGTTGTTTCTACTGCAACTATTTTTGTTCTATTTTTTTTTCTGTTTTGTGTTCCAAAATGGCGTTTTTAACATTTCTCAGAAATGTGACGTCACAATTCGAATTTTTAAAAATTAAAATGTCAGTCAACACCAACTCTTCCCGATTTGTCTAATCATTCAAATAACGTCACTAATCTGTTAAAACCATCAATCTTCCAGGTCAGATGTTCTTTTCTGGCCCATAAAAATTCGAATGCGAAACTGCATTTTCGTGCATTCTGGTCGAATGTCACATTTATTGATTATGTGACTTCTGTACATAATGTTAATTTTGCACTGTTACTATATTATTGAAACGACTTTTGCGTTTAGTAATTTAAGTGATTCAAAAAAGAAGGATTTCAGGATTAAGCTGGAATGCTAGTCTTTCTTTAGTTTCGAAAATTTCTATCAAGATTAAGTCTTGAAAATATCAAAACAAGAGAGTTTTCCAGCAAAGACCTCTGTATTTGACTAGCAATGCCCTCTGTTTTCTGTCTAGCAATGACCTCAGTTTTCTGAAGCCATTACCTCTGTTTTGTCAGAGTTTGTGCAGAAACACATCAACACTAATCGTCTCCTTGTTATCAATATATTTTCTTATGTAGAAAATTCCGAGGATTTTGACTGGATAATGTGATGAAGGGACTCCTGACTGTAACCTCGGTTACTATGATACTTTCGGCCTTCTGGTTGTCACAGCGTCGGCTTTGTTACCTCAGCGGGGATAACGGTCACAACGCAGAGGCCTACCTTGTGGCTTACTTGCTGCGAAGTCAGCCTCTTGTCAACCTAGCGTCCGTAAGTCTATGTTTTGTCGGCTTAGTTGTCACAACGCGAACGTAAATCTGGTAGCGCCTGACTTGTGTAGTTTGAAATAGTAAAAAGTGAATAAAGCCTATTGAAAACATGTGTGTTTTCGCTAAAATAGTATCATCCGGTATGTAGTTATTGTTAGTTTCTTGGAATATAATTGTTAAACTTTATTTTTACAGTTACTGTTATTTGAAGAGCACTTGAAGAGTACTTATATAACTGGTAAAACGAGTACTTTGTATAGTGACTTTGTATAATAGCTTTTTTGTCTTTCCTCTCAAAAGCTTTTTTCGCCCTATAATAATAATATATACGGTTGCCTCTTATGTATTACCGGCTTAGTGATCTTTGCTTGGCTTGAAAGGAACAGATAGTCTTTCATGCTTTTAATGTTTCAGGAGTGAGTGAGCGGTGGGGATGGGGCGGTTACGTAGCAATATTTAGTAAACCGCGTATTCAGACACTGTATTAACCAATCAGAATCGAGACAGGAAGATTGTCTCGATTCTGATTGGTTAAACACAGACCGCACTCCGGATGGTCTTTGAGTATCAGTACTTTAAAGCTGAAAGTTTTATGACAACAAATTTGTTTTCGTCTCAACGGGCGTTTACCCAATTTTAATCGGCTTTACCTTTGCTGCAGCTCGATAATTGCTTGGTATTTTAGTTGTCGATTTTTGACAATTTTCAATATTTTTTTCCAATAAGTAGCTTTCATTTTTTTATTGTCTGCTAACTTGCCATGCTTATTTTGAGTGACTCGCCTCTCAGGGAAACTGAGCTACACTTTTACCAGTGGTTCAGCCAAGCTGATTTTTTTTCAGGAAAAATGCGCAAATTCGAAAAATGGCGATTTTGATTGATTGTAAGGCCCTCGGCGTCAATTGAAATGGCCACAAAATCTGTTGATGGGAGCAGCAATGGCCCAAATCCTAATATTGTAAGAAAATGTAGTGGACCGGAAACTGCTTTCAACAATATTTCGAACAACGGTGGAGCTACTATAGGATGTGTGATGCAAATAAACACGGGTCGCGCTATTTCGAGTGGTGACTTGTTGTCTTTATTCGATTTGCTGTACCAAAAGTACGAGATTTTAAGATTACGGTTTACATTGAAAAACAAGATACTTTATTGGTGTGAAGCACCTAAAGAAGACACTTTCAATGTCAAAATTGTTGATACCATCAATGAGAAAAAGAGTTTCACAGATACCTTTTTGGGCGAGGAGCTTTGTACTCTTTCACCGCATGGTACAAGCCTGTGGTCGATAAATTTTGGACCGTTGGCAGAAACTCGTAATCCGTCAGATGAAGTGCCTTCACGTTACAGTAGCTTCTTGATTAGCTTCCGCTGCAACCATGGTTTCCTAGACGGCATTGGAGTAATGTCACTGTTCCAGGACTTTGGGAACATAATAAGGTAATTTTCTTGCTATCCATAAATCACCTGGTAATTTAGACAATTGGTTAGATAATTGGTTATTTATTACCCTTGCGATAAGCAAGGGTGTTGCAACCGGGTACTAGACTTTTTTCCGGTAAACAGTTTTGTCCACGGGATCATTTCTAGAGGATCTTATTGTCATTTCTAGAGGATCTTCACTTCATTTCTATCATATAAGTAGTAATTAGTTACATGTTGTAATTGTCTTTTCAAAAAATTCTCTATTTTTTCGGATTCGTGGTTTTGTCCTAGTTTCTGTCGGGATATTTCCGTTTTTTTTAAACGCTATGTTTTCTGGCAGGATTTGTTTTATCGGTTTACTTTTCAAAGTATTCTTTTATTACTGAAACTTCACAAATTTGTAAATTTACCATGTCTGATTTTGAGTTTTTTCTTTTAATATTCAAACAGGTTCAGTCTATGTTATATCGACTTTGTCAACTTATTTTGCGTAATTTCGAAGGCAAAATATATTCGTTTCAGATTATGTGTTTCAGTTTGGATGGGTCGTAAAAATATTTAAATTTTATGAATTTTTTTATAACAACAGTTTTCGGCTCAACAGGTTACGACCCAAAGTTTGTCGCCTTTCTTGCCGCTCGGTAAATTTTTTCCATTGTTGAAGGGCTGTTTATGAACGTTATCCGATACAAATATGAACTTTTTGTAGCTCTAATCTTACAACTTTTGTCAAGTTATTTTTGTAAATAATTTTTTCCAACATAATTTTTCAGAAATTTTTTTGACTTTGTTTTTTTTTCATTCACTATTTTATAGCGCAATGTGTTTTTTTTTATCGCAAATGTTTCGAAGCTCCACTTCGCCTCTGTGTTGAGTTTAAGATTTCTCCTGACAATTTTCCAGCAAATGATTTCTTCGCCCGGTCTGATTAAGCCAATTGGAGTTTTCATGAATCATAAAGGTGATGGAGTATGGAGGGATCGGATCGAATCGTACATGCTTTCGGTATGCTTTAAAAAGTTTTTACACTTGAAATTTAAAAATTTAGTTATTGATCCAGTTCTGTCGATTTTGATTAAAAAACTGTCAATCACAAACAATGTTTTTGAATTTCAAAGAGTATTTAGGCCATATTTTTTTTCTTCGAAAGTTCAAATTTTTCCAAAAAGTAAGTCGTATTTTCTGTTTCTTGGCGTCCATTGACTTTTTTCATACAGTTTGTTGGGTTTTGTCCTTTTACACCTCCGTGAAACTCTTTTAGTGTCTTTGACAGTATACATCCTTAGAAAATTCAATGACATTTCTTTGGTATTTTTTTATTTATCGACTTCATCGCTTTCGTTCTTATATATTTTTCCAGTTTTGTTGAATGGCAATTAGGTCACATAGTTAAATTCCATTCATTGCGCTTGTGATTAGCAGGCGTCTTCAAATCGAAACAGTTTTTTTAGGTTAGTAATTTTAAAGAAATGACTGAATGATTTATTGCGCTTATGATAAGGTTCCTTCATTGCGCTTATGATTAGCAAGTGTCATCAAATTGAAAATTTTTTTTGAGGTTAAAAACTAGTTTAACTAAATGACTGAATGATTTGGCCAACAGACTATGGTAAAGTTTTAATTTCGCTAGAAAATCTGATAATTAATTTGCATTTGAACTTAACAAATTTAATTTGGAAAACGTAACTTTAGCATTAAAAAATAATAAAAATAATATACGATAATAAAAATTGCTTACATATACAAAATAAACAACAAATGTGGGATGAATCATTGAGGATTGAAAAGAGAGGGGGAATGCGCTAACAGCAAAGGAACAAAGGAGCACCAGAATTGGGAATGCAAAAAACGTAATAAACTGCACAAGACTAGATGGCCCGGCTGACAATCATAGTGGCGTTTCCTCTCATGAGGCACACTGAGAGGCTCTGGAGAAGGCGAACTGGGGCAACACGAGCGTCACGTGAACCAGAACGTCTGGCATCAGCGAGGATAGCAACTGACTTGAGGGTTTTGATAGCTAAAGCGGACCAACCCCCGAGCGTTTCGACTGCTAACGGGAAAAAACTGATACCTTGTTCCTCACAGTTTTTCTCGTGTTTCGAAAATTTGCGGTCCTCAGCAACTTCCAGGGACGCCCCGGGGGTCTCCGCCGCACGAGAGAGAAGAGATAACTGCAGCGGGGATGTCACGGTGACGTCGAAAGCAGCTGGGCGACCAGCGCTCCAAGTAGGGATAAAAATATCGCCGGGTTTGGACCGTTCTCCAGGGATGAGGTTCCGTTGCTCCTTGATGGGGGCTAAAGAGGCAGCCGAGGTAGCATTGAAAATAATGTCCCGTAGTCTGTCGTGACGGGAGATCCGGCCACCACTCCCCCCACAAGCGACAGCGTGGTCCCCGAGGACGTCCAGAATGCCAGACGGACACGCGGGGCACCTACGAGCAGACGCGAACACAGGAAGACCAAGGCGGTATCTGACAGCAGCTTGGAACTCAGCAGGTAGCAGGTGCAGGCCAAGACCTTTAATGGGGACTGCGGTAAGCCAAGCGCCGGCGTAAGGCAGAGAGAGCGACTGAAGACGAGCTTGCTCGCGGGAATCGGGAAGAGACGAGAAGAAAGCGTTGTAGGTGGCCTTATCGAGTTTCTCTTGGAAAGCTTCTTGAGTAAAACCGGGAGTGTTAACGCTTCCAGACTGTTCACGGAAGTCGTTCGAGGCACGCAGGAACTCCGGCGTATCAGTGATGTCGCATTCGGTAAGAAACGAGACCAAATGAGCTGACTGACACGAAGACCCTAGGAAGGCAGGGATGTGTTGGTCGCGAGCTTGCCGGACGCCAAGTCCGCCATCTTTGATAGGCAGGGAAGACTGGGACCAGGCAAGATCAGGAACAGGTGAGCCAACTATGACAGAAAGAGCATCGCGGAGGAGTTCATCAAAAACTTGCAGGGAAGCTGCGACAGGCTGAGAGGGCGGCAGAGTGCGAAGAGAGTACGTCAGCTTGGGAGCAGCAAGGCAAGTGCGAGTGATGCCAAGTGAGAGCTGGGGGTCATCAAGAAGAGGTAACTTTTCAAGACATTTGGTGGCCTTCGAGATGCGTTTGTCCAGGACTTTAACTGAGAACTCAGTATCACCAATGGGGGCGCCAAGAAGCTCGAAGCCATTAGACGCTGCTCTCGGGATAGAGACGGGGATGGAGGAGAACTCCACAGGGGCCCACAACTCACACTTACTGTGCTTGACTTTGAGGCCGAGATGCAAGCCGTTGGAAGTGATGAGTTCGAGAGCCTTGAGCAAGGAGTCTTCGTTGCCGGCACAAATCCCATCATCAAGGTACCAGCAGTTGAGGGTGAGACCGGGGACTTCCGACTTGAGAGATTCGACTAGAGAGTGCAGGGTGACCGCAAAAATGAGAGGCCCTAGCGGATCCCCCTGTTGAACTCCTTTCTCGCTGTTGAGAATGACATCCTCGAACAGCAGATGACTGTGGTGACCGTAGGTAAACTCAACAAAGGCGGAGAGACCGGGAAGACGGTTGCGAACTTGAAGGAGGATCTCGGTGCGGTCTAGCGTGTTGAAAGCGTTCTCAAAATCCACTGTTAAGACGCCTTGGTGACCATGTTCCGAGCACTTTTTGACTGTCATTTTAGTAGCGTGGACGATGGCTTCCGAGCCACCGCTGGTAGCGACTCCAAGCTGGTGAGGACACAGAAAATCACGAGCTTCAGCGTTGGCGGCTTTAGCAAGGCATTTAGCAGTGAGCCTTCGGAGCACTTCGCCGACCGCAATAGGCCGGACACCACCCTTGGGTTTAGCGGTGGCAAAGAGATTCGCACTGCACAGCCACGGAGAGAGACTAGAAGGGGCTTGCCCGGCACCGAGGATATTAACAACCCTGTTGAGAGACTTTAACGTTCTGGCAGCAGTCTGAGGAGTGGGGCACTCAACGGCGTGAACAAAGTGCTCAGGAAACCAGCGCGAAGGACCGGCAGCAGTGCCGCTCGGGAAACTTTTGAGAGACTTATGAACGAACTCAGATTCGAATTGGTAGGCAAGAGGGGATTCATCCCGGCCAGAAAAGACAGGAGGGTCAGCGGAAGGATGAAGACTGCGAAGGTCCTTAAGCGACTCGTCACTTTTGGACACGAGGCCATCGGAACACAGGGCTTTAGCTGCTCTGCCGAACTGACCGAGGCCTGCTAGCTCTTTGGCTCTGCGGACATTAAAGTCAGGAGAAGGTTTGCTGTTTTTCTTCGTTCGCTCTTTAGGTCCTTTGGTAGCGTTAGACCAGAGGTCCAAAATATTGCCCTCCTTCCAGGACTTGATTCTTTGGCGAATGTCTCTGCAGTTTTTAGCGGCGTGAGACTTGCCTCCGCGGCGAGGGGCTTTCAAGATACATTTGGGGAGCATGAGCAACCGAGTCCAGTTTTTCAGATTGTCCGGAGCGGTGGCGCAGTTGTCAAGGGCGTGACCAACAACCTCAGACCACTCGTTACGAAGAGAAATCGGAACGAACCGGACAATGTCAACTCTGGAAGACATGACGTCAGAAAGATCCGGCACAGCGCTTTCGGCGAGCTCAGCCGAGATCGTCATACTTGACATCCCTTAAGAGAGGCCAGAGCTAACAGGAGCATCCCGAGAAGGAGAACTCGTTAAAGCGACAGAGATAGGACTGGAAACAGGAGGCGGGAGAAGGCAAATAGGACCGCGAGAATTCCGGCCTATCGGAACATAACCATCAGGGAGCCGGAAAATTTGATCAAGGTTGACCCAGGAGTCATAGCTTTTATTCCAACCACGAAAGTGAGCAAAGAAGCGATCGTTGTCAACTTTGAGGATAGAAGCATCATAGATACCGGAGGTTAGGTCCGAGATGGCCACAGACGACCCGACTAAGATCTCCGCGGCGTTAACAAATCTGAACAACTGAGTAGGGTCGACAGCCGGGCCAGGATTACTTTCAATATCACCAGCGCATAAAAGAAGGAGCATAGAAATGTTATAAAACGACAGCTTTGAGTTGAGTTTAAACTTGCGTGACCGCAGTTCTTGTCGTGATTGTGGATCAGGTTTCTCGCGAGCCAGCAGCAGCATGTGAGTAGATCCAACAGGGGTGTGACCGTTCTGCACACGGTTGAAAGCTAAAACCAGAAACACGGTCGAGAAGAAAGAGGCAAACAATTGCATGCCTAACGTAGGAGGGGTCTCACCCAGACGTAGAGATAACGAAGGCAGAAGGGGAGAGCCAGAGTCAAGATCGGGCTACGGGTTCCACACCAGGAGACCAGAATTCCAGTGCGGGGTCCAGGCCAGATCGTGGATGGCACGCTACCTGAAGACCAGTGGTCCACTTCGGGCAGGTCAGGAAGTGTGCAACGTCCAGCCAGGTGATCACCAGCACATACCCATCTCAAACTATTTAATAAGTTTATCACAACAATTAGGCTAAAAGGCTGTTTATCACAACAACAGACTATCAGTTTAACAGCTTTCGTATGCGCATGTCCACATTCTGAATTCTTGTTTTGTCCAAAAACTCATTTTTCTTGTTTATAAACCAACTCTAACGGCTTTAATGGTTTCGGCGGATGTTATATCGGTTTAGTTTTCTCATAAAACCTCATTTCAAAGACCAAAGTGTATTTTACTTGGTTGTACCTTCAAGAAGAATGGGAAGGGGCTGAAACGGAGTTTCAATTTTTTTAAATGAAAATTCGTACGATGGCTGATCTGTTTTTTTGGTTGAAAATGCAGCAGTTTTTTTCACAATCATTGTGTACGCTTTAATACTGGTTTATAGTTTTCTTTATCAAAAGTAATGATTTTTGTATCATAAGAAATGCAAAACTCCGCTGTAAATTAGTGCTACATAGTTTCTATAATTTAATTTGATCGGGCAAAAAACATTACGATTTAAATTCTGATTATTACATATCAAAGTGTAGGGGAGATCATACTGAATTAAACCGACTTAATGTTGCAATAAATGTTAAGCTGGTAAAGGGTTGAGTTCCTCATCTTCTCAATTTTTTGCACTTGTGAGAGCAAGTGTCTTGTAATCGGGAACTAAACTTTTCCCGTAGCAACTTTTCTTACAAATTTGCAAGAAATTGAACTGGCTTTGTTGTTAACCTTAAGGCTTGCTGACGCTTTCTCACTTGTCTAGAAGGAACAAAATTGATTTTGCTCCGTTACGTCTGGAGTTCGAGTCCCTGTAGGACCTCGTTGTTTTTCAGCATGTATGAAAATATGAGAAAAAAGTGTCCGGGAAAAAATGAAATGTCGGTATTTCGTTAATCTGATTATGTTTTGCCGGTTTAGTTGCTACATTGCAGAGTTTACGTGTGCTCAAGCCATTCTCATTGTCGTTGCAAGTGTTGTCGATTTACACCTGTGATTTGTAATTTACTGACCCTTACTTTGTATAGTTGTTTTGTTTGAAAGCTTTATTTGGCCTAATTCGTTTTGGCTTAAGTTTTATCTGCTTATTTAACCTATTTTGCCGTAAGGCGACAATTCGTAACTACCGACAATTTGCAACAGTAAATTAAGCGGGGAACACTGATTCACGCGCAGTATTCCTCTTCTTCTCGTGACGTATTTAAGCGCAGCGTATTCTACTTGCAAGTGCATCGCTTACGAATTGTCGCTTATTACAAATCGTCGCTTTTTACGAATTGTCGCTCTACTCGGTGAGTTTCAAACAATCACAAAAGAAACTTCGCAAAATGTATGGCAAAGTTAAACACTACGTTTTTCTGTGCTCAAATTTGATCCTTAACTATGTCCATGATTTTTAGCGAATTCGTGGCGACTCGTAAGATGCCAGAGTTTGAACCGATCGCGTTGTCTGCGCCTTACGAAGATTTAGTGCCGGAAGCAAAATTTGTATGGGTGTTGCGCCAGTTTGCATCCGTTGGGATTCGCTTCGTGGAAACTTTCGCTTCTGTGAAGAAAAGTCTGCCGAACTACTACCCTGTGCGAAACATGCTGCGTCTGGATAAGTTCAAGCCCAGAGGTTGGACAAATCACAATGCGAGAGAAATGGCTGGACTATCTGGAGTTTCCCATCAGTATTTCTTGCTGGAGGAACGACAGTTGGAACTGTTCCAGAAGTTTCGAAAGGAACACAAGCTGTCGTTCAGTGGGTTCCTTATGTCTCTTCTAGCTATGGGTATGATGAAGTACGCCTTCAAAGGGTTCGACTGGCCGAGTAAACTGATGGCCTTCGATTGCCTCAGGGACACGCGCATGTATTTCAAGGTCAGTCGTAGTTGGCGATGCATTAATTTCAGTGTATTGTGGATTTCAATTTAGCTATCGAAAGTTTAAAGAAGTATACCCGATTTTTAAAATAAAATTTTACAAGAGTTTTCTTTCAAATCTGAATTGTACGAATAGTTGAGAGGAGTATGCTTCGAATTGACTTTTTTTTTAAAACTAGAAATTTGATTTTGTGTTTAGGATAGTTATTCTAACAGAACCAAGTACGTGACGAACTACATTGGAGCCACGATGCCCGTTCTGTTTCTTGCGCGCTCTTTCAATGAGAAGAAATACAGAAACAGGAGCAGAAGAAGATCCACCTCAGCTACAGATGCGCCCAACTCGAACGATGTTGGAAGTCCTGCTGGACATAGTGCAACCTCACAGAACCTTAGCTTCATAGCTGATTGCCTTATAGACTACTCCAAATCACACGCCAAATTCATAACCGATGTTATTCGGAAGCGATCGGCTAGTATGGTGACGTTGAAGTCTGTTGCATATTACCTACAGGCATTTGCAGACCCAGTTAAAGCCAAACGATTGTTCAGCTTCATCAAAAGCAAAGACTTCGCAGAAGGTAGAAGCTCGTTTGCCGGCTTTTCCAACCTGGGCAGAGTTGATTCGGATCCAAAACATGTGGAAATCCAGTCTCTGGTCGCAGCAATTGATATATCGAGATTCATTTACTGTATAAACTTCATTGTAGTGACCATTAAGAACAAGGTACATATTACTATGAGCTACCCTACGGCCATGTATACGGACGAATCAATGGCGGAGTTGAGCAGTGCAATTCAAGAGGTGGTGTCTCTAGTTTTGAATAGATACGAGGGACTGAAGTTAGCAGCAGCGAGAGACGATAAAAGTGGAGAAATTGTAAATTCAGAGGTGGCCGAATCAGTCGGAGCTACTACCTCAAAATCCGCCTCAGGAATTAGTGGCCAAATGTTTGTTTCCACGTCGAAAGAACACAGCAAGACTTCCTCTGTGATTAGTCAAGGCGACGATACGAAGAAAAAGGCATACGGGGGGCTGCTGGAACTGCCAGTAGATGACTCAGATGATTTCACGCAAGCTGCAGATTAAATCAAGATGCCAAGACACCATAATTTTTTTGCTATACGAAACTCTGACTCTAAAAGGCAAAGGGACCAAAAAAGAGCTTTACAATCTATTTGGTGCAATCAGTTGAAAGAGCAATCAATAAGTGTGTAAATAGCCGAAATTCAAATTCAAAATTTGGTAATAATAATTTGTAATTTATTCGGCCGGCCAATGAAAGTTGGACCATCCGTTATTATCTATTCACCGATGGCATGTCAGTAAAACGGAAATTCCTTTTTTATTGTACCATTATTAGAGATTGGTCGCGTATGATAAACTTCTGAGGGAATATTGGATCTACTAAACAATCTCCCCCCCCCCCCCCCCCTATGGTACCTATTTAATAATCTTCACCCCTATAAATAAATACAGTAAATTAGCACTGAGCTTTCTACTGAGAGTTAGAGTTTTTGCTGCATTCTGATTGGTCGAAAAATTGACTATTTTGATCTACTTAACAATCTTCCCCCTCCCCCTTTCTTGAAAGGGGTGGAGATTGTTAAGTAGATCCGGAATGTTTAATCTGGAAAGATGGAATTGGCTTCCGCCTCACTATAAATCTTGCGACGCTTTATCCATTCCATAAACCACTAAATATTTGGTGCATTTAATTAAGGTATGTAATTAAATTAACTGATATTCAAACTTACTGACTTTCCGCTTTACTGAATGCCACCCAAATTCACCCTAGTGTATATTTAAGATCCTTAGTGCGTGCGTGTGTTAAGCAGCTTTCTTTTCAGGGGTTAGACTATCAGTCTTAACCCAAAAACAGTTCAGTTTGTTCGTCATCTATCACAATTCATTCGTGCATTAAAATTTAGCTTACTTATAGTTTATGTTCAGCTACTGAGTTTCGAATTTTTTGCAGCCCTCTTGAGGGTTTGATGCTTAGATAGGTGGAGCTAATCGCTTATCTGTTCAAAAACTTCAATACTGATTTTTTTTTGACAAAATCACTAGTAGCTGAAACAACTTTTTCTGAGACATCGCAAAATATCGGTGTAAAAATTTCAGGTATTTTTTGTTGATCTCCACCTCCCAAAAAAAATGAGGTTATCATTTTAAATTTTTTTTGACCTCAAAATGAATTGAAAATCATCACAGCTACAAATTAGTACAGATAACGAAAAGTTAGGCGAATCATTTTCGCACTATCAGACGTTATTTGAACTCTTATTACTGAAAATTATGTCGGTAAAATTGAAAAAATTGATTGCCGATCATCTCTATAAAGGCATCTCAGTTAGGATGCAAGATCCGATTGCTTTTGGAATAAAAGTTTTTGTCCAAATTTTTAATGATTTAGGGGAGGGGACTGAAAAAAAGACCCGAAATGTCTGTAGCTTCAAAGTTCGAACCAGAAAGGTCACAAATAATGGCTTGCTAATTAATGGAATAACAATTTGTAAATAATTCCGCAAAGCAGGTGCTAATTCTGTATTACTTCATCGTGTGCATTTATTTAAAAAATATTTAGAAATCAAGACGTCATATTAAATTAAGTAGTTCACTTCCAGACTTATGTTAGCCTCTTTTTCATTCCATGTTTGTTTTTGCTGGCAATAAAATGTTCCTTGAATAGTTTCGAAGTGTTTCCCAACTGTGTTTCGTTGTTTGTTATTCGGAAATAGTTGATGTTAGTAAAAATATATCCTTTTTCCATTGAATGTGTCACATCACATCATTTATTGATGTCAAATTTATTTATGAATTATTTATTTGTAGCTTAAATATTCGAGTTCACCTATAGAAATCAAATCTTTTCTCAAAAAATACTGAGGTTCAAACTTATAAAGTTGTCTAGCTTTTGCTAATGAAGATATGTTTTACTATTTTCAGGCCTTTTAATGTTCGAAGATGCAAGTTCAGCTCAGAAATTTTCTCTTTCAAGTCATGACGAATTTCTATAACTAAAACAAGGAGAGAAACACACAAACAGAATGAGAATACATCATAATTGAGACCTTGAATCTGAGATCCCCCGTTTCGGTCGTCGCACGTGGGAGTATGGACTACGATATTGGGAAGCCAAGAAGAGAGTCGCGCAGTCCGAGTGTGAACACAAATACAATTCACCACCTCAACTCATCCAGTCAACCGCGACACTCTTCGTCCGGAGGCAGTCTCTTCCCATCCACACATAAAGGTTTGTTAAATGACAGTACATCAGAAAAATGGACTGTCGCAGCGGATGTATATTTTGGTTTTAATTTTAAAAACAAACCCGTATCGACAAAAAAAACACGAAACGCTGGTCTTACAATTCATATACTTTTTCTCAAACACCTGATGCAATTTTAAAAAATATATAAGAAATTTCTTTGAAGAACATTTGCTTCGTTTTTAGAGTCGATGAACGTATTGAAGACTTATATACGTCTTGGTGATTTTTTGTTATTCTGGAAAAGTCTTGAAATGCTCACATAATTACAGATGTGCATTCCTACACATTTAGACTAGCTTCAGCTTAGTGAATTGTTACGAACCTATCTCGCAAATAAAAGTGTTCGTTAAAATTTTTCACTTATTTTGAAATTTCACTGTAGCATTGGAAATTGCATAGCATCTGTTTTCTGCTTTATTTGGGACTAGTGTGTGGCTATTACCTATTTAGCGTCCGCGGCTGAATGGATAGGGTATGAGACTCTTTATCTCTAGGTAGCAGGTTGGAATCTAAGAGGTAGCTGAATTGTTTTCTAATTCGAGGCTTATTTCTAATTTTTATTATTGACTATATAGAGCTGCTTTTTTTGTTCTCGCAAGTGTTTGCAAAGCGAAGCTTCGCCTCTGTGTAATAAATTTTTGAATGCACTTATGTTCATACACTTTTCGAGTTTAATTCATTTCATCTGAATAAAGTTAGGTGAATTGCGCTCTCCAAATACAAACGTGGAACTACTACTACTCCTAATGCGTTTGTTCCCTTGTGGCGGGTTGGACATTCGGAAAGTGCGTTAGCAATGGTCCAGATGAGGGCATTCTGAGTAGCATTCAACATATTTAAAGGAGGATAACTCGTTTTCCATGCCATTTGATCAAGGCAGTCTGTGGATTGGAGGCCTAAAGTGTTCAGGTCTCGTTTAACACAATCTATCCAGCGTTTTTAGGTCTTCCTGCTGGTCTTTGCCTTCAGACTGAAACTTGATATGATGATTTTAGCGCATGGTTAGTTCCTCTCTGGTGAACTTTGCCAAACCATGGTAGCCGTGACCGCGCTTGTAGCTAGTGCAGATCAACAAGACCTGTCATTTTAATTACGGCTTCGTTGGTAACTCGGTCTTTATAAGTAACTCCTGTAATCTTACGCAAAGTTTTCAAATCAGCACTCTAAAGAGAGCTGGAATTGGCCTTGGTCTGCGCCCAGGTTTCAAAGCAGTACGTCAGAAATGGCCGGAGACAAGCTCCGTAGATATGACACCTTGTAATCAATTCAATGTCTTTATTCAGCAGTAGAGGCGCAAATTGCGGCCATTTTGTCGCGAATGCTTCTTGTGCCCGTTCATGCACGTATTGCGTCACCTCTATCGGAAATCATATCACCCCGATGGCAGAACTCTTTTACAGTATTCAGGGTTACAAATTCAGGGATAGCATTCTGATTTGAGCGATAATTGGGACGATTATTGCATCTTGGACAAACTTAATTAGTTTTATATTAAGGTATTTTCCTCAGACCATTGATTATAAGAATTGCAGCGTATTGAATTGGCGCCGACTCCCTTGGAACAACAAGCGCATGGATATTTTCCGGTTTTTTGAGGATTACATTTTGGCCTGAAATCAAATGCTTTTTCTTATCCACGTTAATTTCAAATCGCGTTTTTGCAAAGCTTTGTTCCTATTATTAAACTTCTCCATAGACTGGGTTTCCGTTTCGGCGGATATCACAATGTCATCTGCATATAGCAGATCCCATGGTAACATGGAACGACAGTTTCTCGTATTCTCCAATACTTTTATAAATAACAATAGGCTAACTGCGGGTCCTTGATGCGTGCCTACTTTCATTTCGATTTACTCACTGCATCCTTGTGGCTGGCAAACTCTAATTTTCGACCCGGTGTACGGACGCAATATGAATCGTACCAGGTTTTCAGGGAATCTCTGTTGCCTTGGAGCCCATGGGATCAGTTCACTGTGAACACGGTCGAAGGCTTTTTCGAGATCAACAAATATATGATACAGGATTTTTCTTCAATTGCTTAATCAAAAAACGGTACCGGTATTTAATCTACCACCGATAAAGCCAAATTACTTGTCATCTATTTTGTCAATTGTCTCAGACGTTTTTTTAGTAGTTTTACGATGATTTTCAATGCGTTTTCTAGTATTCAGATGCCTCTATAGGATCCGCATTCTAATGGATCACCTTTTCCTTTGTAAAAATGAACAGTTTCATTTTCGCTCCAGTCTGAGGGGATCAGACCACAGTCCCACACTTGCTTACTAACGTGGCCAACAAATCGTGACCAACTTCTAGTTTTTAAGTGGATTTCAATTTAGATTTTCTTATTATTGATCCAGTTTCTTAAATTGAGTTAATTTTGTCGAATAATTGTCAATTATAAGTTGCTTTTGAAACTCGAAAAGTGTATGGAGGCCATATGTTTTCTCGAGTCTTTTAAGTTCGAGTTTTTTTCAAAATTAAGTCTTTTTCTGTTTCCTTGCGTTCCTTGTCTCTTTTCTAATTGATTGTTCGCTATGTTATAGAATTACTTCTTCGCACCTTTTATCTTATGACTAGTTAACTTGTTATTTTGAAAAAGATGTTTTTGTTCAGATAGCTCATGTTTTTTTTCGAAGAACTGAATTGGGATGATAACAACCAACAGGTTAAAACGGCATCTCGAACATCGCAGAATAACTTTAGATACGACACGACTTTATAATTAGCGCTCAAACAGTTATGACAAAATTTTCATTGTGTATTTTTGTGCTTTTTTTTAGCCGAAACTTCGATCTTATCAAAAGCCGAAACGTCAACCCTCTCAAATTTGAAAAATGGTTAAGTATGTCATCAGAATTTTTGAACCAATATTTGTTTCTTTTTTAAATGCGCAATTTCAGGTACCACAAATATTCATCAGAATGGGTCGAGTTATATATTTTTCAAAAAGTTCACCCTGTATCGAGGAAAACTGGTTAAAATTTATGAGAGTGATGAATTATGTAGGTCTTGGTGATTTTTATTAATTTGTTTTCAGGAAAATATAAAATTCATTTACGCTGATTTTTGATTTTTCGCGGTTTGACTTTTGATTTCTTATCAAGTCAGTTCATTTGCTATGTTCAAAGGAAGGCAAACTCCACAATCGAACTGCAAAAAACTAAAAGTTCCCAAAATCTTGATCAACTTCTAATTTCGAAAATGGAATTAAAATATTACGCATGCGAAAGCGAGTGTTTTGTAATCGGGTACTAGACTTTTCCCCCCTAAACAACGTTTTTGAAAACATTTTTCTTGATTTTTTTTCTTGCTTTATTATTGTAGCTTAACAACTTCCGACTTCCAACTTGGTCTAGAGGTAAGGCTGTCGCCTGGGGTTCGAGTCCCGGCCGGTCCTTGTTTTTTCTCTGGTAAACACTGATTTGTCCGACTTTCGTTTGCCTGCTCACGTTTGCCGCCTAAATTGCCGCATCACTGATTGTTTCTTGTGCAATTTTCTTTGTAGTTGCAAGTGCAATTGTTGTGCTTTTGTTGTTTTAAGAGGGACTTAAAAACTTTTCATCAAATCATTTTCGACTCTACTTGTCTCCCAAAGTTTTCGTTTTCTCTTTATAAATTTTGTTCTCAATTTAATATTGAAATGTCTGGCTGGTTCAGCCAGGATGAAATTCCATCGAGAAATAAAATATATTTTTTCCAACCCGGTTTTTCAACTAATTCTTTTTTCGACTTTTCGTTTTTTCATGTTTGTGATGTATCGCAAGTGGTTTGAACTTCCACTTCGCCTCTGCGTCAGCTTTTCCAGCGAAAAAAAACCTAACCTATTGAGCCAGTCCTCTCAAATTAGGTTAATTTTATCAAAAAAGCACCAATCATAAATTTTTCGTCAAATTCAAAGTTTAAGGGCATATTTTTTAAAATTTGAAATTCATTTCGAAAAACAAGTTTGGCAGTTTCAATCAGGGCTACCTTGGCAATTATTATTTTCTTTAAAAATACTTTTTGATCGTTGTTTACTTTTTGAAGACACTTCACTACCTTCCTATGCCTACTTCACCAACTTTCTACGCGATTGTATAGTTCTCTAATCACACCACGCACTTAAAACGAAACTCATTTGAAAAAATTCTTATTGTAGTTTTTCATGAATGTGTTCGGAACATTTTGTGCTACATGCGCCGCAGTCGGTTATCCCTGTTTTAATTTCAAAAATGTTTTTCAATTCAAATTTTATGTTGCATCAAAAACCGTGAAGCTTTTTTGGAAGTTGATGTTATCACAATTTGGTGTTTCCAACAAAATCCTTTAATTTTTCTGCGAGCTTAAGTCTAAATTGAAATAATATTTCTTAGCGTATAGCATCGATAAAAATAATTTTTGTTACATTTAAGTGAGTTTCGTTAAAATATAATTTTTTTTTGAAAAATGCTTGTTTTGCAATTCTTAGTCTGAGAATTATATGCATAGCATTTTTCACTGACAACTTGTACGGAATTGTATGACTAGCTTGTAGGGTAAATGGAGGTCAACCTGGATTTTTTAGGGTTCCGTCTAGACAGCAAAAAATTCTTTTGAAAAAATTTCTTTATTAAATTGTTTTCTACATCTGCGAGAGCAAGTGTCTTGACAAATTTCTTTTCTTAAAGATCTTTTGTAATAAATTCTTAATTGAATTCCTTTTTTACAGTTGCAAGAGCAAGTTTTTGAAAAATTTCTTTTCTATAAGATCTTTTGTAATAAAATCTTTGTAAAAAGATTTACAGAAACAAAGGCATGTTTTCAACCCGGCACATACAAATAATCAGCTTTTGTGTTCAAATTAGCATGTTTTTATCGGCAAATTTAGCATGTGTTTTATACGATTTATTAAAGCGCCTAGTATTTAACATGAGATGATTAATATGATATGTAAATTATATAAGTCAGTTTCGTCAATTGGCCTGGTCAGAAAGCCGTGTGATTAATAATTTGGCGGCCGGTGATTCGAATCCCGCAGTCGGATAATTGTTTTTTCTTTTTCACACATCATTTCATTTTGTGTTTTCTGTAAATTATATAACTCCCCTCTGCCGTTTTTTGGCTTGTGTTTGCGAAGTGCAGCTATGTCTGTCTCTATGTAATTTTCAAAACAATGTTGTCTGGGTCAATTGTAAACGGTTAATTACACAGTTTTACTTGTCATAATTTACTGAAGTCAGCTCCTTGTGTGGTTCGTGTATTTGACAAAAGCGCCGAGCTTACCATATTTTTATTGACGACTTTTTATACAACCTTTTTCAAGTGACGAAGTATCCTAAAAGGAAATAAACAAATTGACGATGAGAAATCAGTGGCTCTCAATTTTTTTAGGATTATTTCAAATAAGCGAGCCTACAGACGACTTTGAGACATAAAGTCTGTCTGAAAATTAGCTTATGCATGCAGAAATTTTCTGAACAGAATTGTTTTCGGATAAACAGAATTGTTTATAAAGATGGGTATCTTTATAAACAATTTGTTTATGCGAATTTGTAAAACTATAAATGTCCCGAAGGTTTCTGAGTTTTTTTGTTTTCAGGCGAAGTGCAGAAAGAATGGCGGAGTGCGACAGATGGGAGTGTGATCACGTCTTCTGCCAAAGTGGGCATAGCAGTGGCCCAGCAGAGAGCGCCCCCTGCTGTCCCCCCTCCCCCTCACTCCTCTGCAGAACAGACCACATCTGCTGCGGTTGCTGCTGCTGCTTCTTCATACTACGCCTCACAAGCACAGTGAGACACGTTGTTTTCTTTTAGTTCGGGTGGCCCGTTGTAAGTGCCATCAAATCAATATTAGTGTCAAAGAAAATGTTCACTGCATTTGGTTACTATTTCTTTTAAATCGAAGCAGGTTTTCATGAGCAGCTCCGCCGAGAAAAATTTTTTTTGTAAAAGAAACAAAATTTTCTGAATAAATTTAATTTTTTGGTTGATATTTTTTGTGATATGAGTTGTGTCAAAACGCAGACAAAAAATTACTTTTTTGGAAAATATGATTGTCTCACATTCACTTTTATCAGTGCGAATTACAGTGTGGCCTCCCTGTAGTAGTGGTCATGTTAATAGTGAAGATTTGTTACAATTACTACCGAGCTGTACAGAAACCAAAAAAATTGTGAGGATAAAGATACGAGATCAATCTATAATGCAAGGCAGAAAAAATGCCCGTTGGAGATTACAAAACGATAATTTAAGTTATTTCAACATATGGTTTTTGTTTTCTGTGAGCTTAAAAAACTATCTTGATCAAATTATATTCCAAACGAAAAATCAAGAAATTAATTACCTTCTTTAAAGATATATCGTTTTCAATTGTAGCATTTTAAACGCTGTACATTATGCTGCATGATTTATTGTGCTCGCAAAGTATTTTTATTCATTGCTCTCTTTGTTAATTCGAAAAAATTGTGACTTTTAGCCGTTCAAAGTTTCTGGCTTATTACAACTATTACTTGTCTTTAAGGTGAGCCCCTTTCAGTGAAAAAAAATGTTGACTGAATTCCTTAATCAGGAGTATTTGAGTTTGAGTTGAAACGACGTTTGAAGAATAAGATTTCTGTTTGATTGAAGTTGAAATTGAGCAAAATGCGCTCTTTCACTCACCCTACGACCTCCCCCTGACAAACTTCCCACTTTTTTGAGTAGGCCTATAAGCACCTAGAAGCCAATTTTTCATATTTTTCACTTTGATTATGTTTTTCGTGCTGCTATAGCCAAATAGGTGATAATAGGATGCGAGGTATGAATGGAACAAATGAGTTCAGAATTGTTTATATTTTGAGGATCCCATTTTTCACAAGAATATTGCTAAACTGCTCGCAATTTTTTAATTTTCGGGTTTAATTACTAAAGGGTTTCGTAGGGCGGGGGAGTGGAAAAGAGGTGAAGTTTATCAGAGCGAGTGTAAATAATGATTTGTGTGGCGTGGTTTAGAATTTCTCTGCATAACTCTCTGATCAATGCGAGTGCGGGCCAGGCTACTCTGGACTTAAACAGTCTACAGCAACAGCTTCTCTACAGTAAGTATAGATTCACAAAAACTCAGTTTTCTGCAGTTTTTCTTAAAATTTTGATCTTTTAATTTGATTTTTTTTTAATTTTGATTTTTTTAATTTTGATTTTTTTAAATTTTGATCTTTTAATTTTGAACTTATTAATTTTCGATTTCCATTGAGCGTAAATGGAAATGTTGTTATCAATTTTGAGTTTGAATTCGAAATTTACTTCACCTGTTATGTATTGTGATAGTAATTATGTGTTGTGCATTTGGATTCAGACCAGACGATGGCGAATCTTCCGCTGAGTCTGCCCACTGGTGGGGGAGGGGGTGCCAGTCTCCAGCCAACCATCCCTTTCCCAGTCACGTACTGGCCTGCCAGTGAGTCTCTTTCTATTCATCTTCATTCATTGTTTTTCCAGCAGAACTCGTTTATTTCATATAACCTCTTGGTTTAAAAAACTTGCCTAGGAATGATTACATTCAAAAACCATCAACTATATAAATTAAAATGACCTAAAGTGAGGTTGATCTAATTATAAAACAATAAATTGCTTCCAGTCTGGCGTTTTGAATGGACCGTTTTTCGATAAAATGGAAGTTTTGACCTTACTTAATGAGCGACTAAGCCGAGCTTCCTTAAACGTCTAAGGGCTCTCTTTTGCCCAAGATATCTTCTAAATTTGATGTCAATGAATAGGTGATTATGGGCGTATAAAAAAGATATAATTGTAGATTGTTTGTTATTGTGAAGATTTGATAATGGGATACGTTCATTAAAACTTGAAAATATATTTTTTTTACAAAATCGGATCGATTTGAAGAAAATGGTAAAGAAAATGAAAAGGACCTGTTTGGAGCTGGATGAAATTGCTTAGTTTTGACCTGCTCCATGTTGATAGTCAGCATTCCAATTTAGCAACAAAAATTTTCATCATTTAGGGGAGTATAACAGAAAAGACTCTTAGGTTTCTCTAATGGTTTTGATGTTTTTAATGCAGTGCCGTTACCATCAGCAGCGGCAGCAGTAGGATACCAACAGGCACTTAACAACCTCCTCCGATCATCCACCTCACTAAGCAACGCCGCCGCCGCAAATGCAGCAGTCGCAGCCGCAGCATCCGCGTACCCCAGTCTTCTGCAGCAGCCGGGTGCAGCAGCCGCTGCTCTGAGTGCCCTGGGAGCAGCCGCAAACCACCTGCCAATGTCGTCATCAGCTAGTTTCGATTCCTTCTTAGGAGCGGCAGTGGTGGCCAACTCACAGCTGCGAAACAGCTCTGATTGGTAGGAAATAACTAAATGCAAAAGTGAAAAGTTCCGCTTGGTTTTTAAATGAGAAGTTCATAAAAACTACAAAAATAAAACTGATTATGTTGAATTTTGTTGCAAACGTGATGAGATTTTACAGTAATAATTTTTAATGAGAAAGAAAACATTATAAGGATTTTGTGAATGTATCATTTGGACCTGGTAATCAGTTCAAAATCTACACAATTTAGCTTTTTTTCGAAAGATGAGCGGAAGAATTTAAACCATTTTAGAAGCGTATTATCTTTTTTCAGAATAAGACTCAAATTTACTGAATTTTTTTTGTATAAGTTGTATCTGTAGCTTGATTTTGAAAATCTGTTGAAATATTTCAGGTCGGATCTCAATCTTCGATCTTCCAGTCCTTCTCCGAGTCTGAATCACTCTGGAAACACAAGCATGTCAATAGCAGCTGGACACCAAGTGGACCCGATCTCCACCGCATCGCTTATAGCTCACGAGATGGGAAAAGTGTACGCGTTCAACCGAAAGGCGGAAGCTTTTACGGAATCATTGAGATCCACACACGACACTTCATTGCCATTGTCAGTCGTAACTACCACTTCGGCGAGCTCCTCGTTCGGCAAAACACTCGGTTATGTTCGTAGACCGGATCCTTATTCGGAAAATAATTCCTTCTCGCGAGAACCAGTGAAGTCTGATGTGCCGAAGATAAATTTACCGACGAAATCAGTTACGATACCAGCCGAGTCGTTGAAAGAATTGAACCAGCGACCTCCGTCGAATAGTTCGGTATCTTCTGAAACCCAGAAATCCTACCCACACTCAAGCACACCTCCGCATGTACACTCAAATTCGAATCACTCGAATGATTTTTTGCTTCCGGCAAAATGGAGATGCAAAACTTCATTTCCAAAAACAGAGGCATCTGGAACAGATTTGTTAACAGAAGCAATACCAGTTAAACAACCGACTCCACTGTCAGACAGTTTGGTCCAGTCGGCGCAACAAATTGACGAAACTGATTTTAAATCTTCCTCTTCAACTTTCAGATCTGCTACTCCTAAGAGTGTCGAAATCCACGGTGTACCGGATCATTTGGAAGCGAAGCATATTAAAGCACCGCTTATGTCACCGCTTTTGGTCGCTGATGATCATACTACTGTAAAACCACCAGCCACTAGAGGAAGACCTAGAGACACTTACACATCTTCAGCGACGGTAATTTTCGTTGGCTAAATTTACCCAGACATATCGGGTGCGGCATTTTAAGTTAATGGGCTGTTAAGTCAACAAAACTGCTCTTCATACTGTATGAGGCGACATAATAATGATTGCTCACATAACAAACTAACGAGACTTAAGAGGATTCAATGTGCAAAGTAGCAGCTATTCCTTGATCACGAAAAATTTAAATATGAGGCCGCATATATTAAATGTTGACAAAAAAAGAATAATAATTATAGAAAGGATGGTGCGAAGATTCTTTTTTTTTGTTTAGAATTACATTAAATGTATTGAAGACGTTGTTCACCATTCAGACAGATACACGAGTGAAGAACGGAGGTCAGAATTATGGGATTTCTGCAAACGAGTATCCGAACATGGTAAGACTCTTCAAGTCAGTGCTGTTCAGATGATAAAAAGTTGTTAAATTTATATACAATGGATTAGAAACTTCTTTACGATATTTTCAAGGAACTGTTCCTGGTAATGGATTTTCATTTAATTAGATATTCCTGTATGTCCTGCATTGTAAATAACATTTTATGTTTATTTGAAGAGTTTCCGGATCCCGCGCGGTCATCAGTCTCGCCTGGCTCCATGAGAAGCCTCAAATCTCCGGGAACGGACTCCTTCTCAACTGGACGTAACAGCAACTCGGGAACAGCAGCATTTTCAATCTCTGCAGCAAACAGGTCTTCCAACTTTGCTTTTGATCCGTCTGAATTCGGTTCCGCTTCATCTCTGAATAGTAATGTAAACAACCACCCCACGAGTTACAATATTGGCAGCTCGGCGACGCGAAAGGAAAACTCGGTTAGCCCCGGAAGAATTGTCAACAGGGACAGTACAGCTTCAGTTGCGAGTACAGCGCCAGGAAGTGATGACGACGATGATGATGACGACGATGACGATGAAAGCGTGTCGTCCGACTCGACGATATGTCCCGAAAGTCCACCCCTGGTCATTTCATACACTAAAGAAACGCTGAACGAGTTCTGCACGAGACAATACCAGTTTGTTTCCAAGAGTCATTCATTACACTAGCAAACGATTGTGTTATACTATGAGTTTACTTTTTCCGATGGAACTGGGTTTAATTGAGTTTTCATAACATTATGCTGAGAGTTTTATGCAGGTTATTATACCATCTGAAAGATATAGTTGACCTGAGCTCGAAATTTAAAAAAAGTGAATCAAAATGAATTGAGGCAAGCAAATAGGCCTTAATGCAATGATACAACTATTTAAGTTTATCTCTAACTGCGTTTGTTTCCTTGCGATTAGCAAGGGTGTTGCAACCAGGTTCTCTACTTATTTCACCGATGTTTTTTGACAGAATTGACACCACATGTTCCAATTTGTTTTATGATTGAGTCTAAGTGATGGTTAATTAAGGTGGGCATTTGGAATAAAGGTAACATCAACGAGACGTATCCTTCTTAGTTGCATAGTTCGAATTGCGGTCGGCCCTATTCCTTAATTTTTACGCTAGCGAGCTTAAAAAGTAGATGTATTAGTATGACTATACTTTTTTTCCAAACTAACTCGCAATAAAAGTTCTCATTTGGTTAAACTTTTGCTAAAATCACGATCTGTAGTATTGCACGTGTTATAGCAATTGTTCTCTGCTTTATTTGTAGCTCGTGTTTGCCAATCATTCAGCTACTTTGGCACAGATGGATCGGCATGGGACTCCTAATCTACTGGTCGGAGGTGGAACGCCGCACTAAGCACTAGTTTTTTTTTAACATTTGGTTGAAATTTTGCCGCATAGCAAAAAATTTTTGAGCAACTGAAATATATTAGCATGGCAGTTTTTAGCATCTTCAGCTGCATTATTGGTGGCTGATGTTAGCTAATATTAGCGAACGTGAGACTCCAAATCTCGAGTTTGCTTGTTGGAATCCGAAACATAGCAAAAGTTTAAATAATACTAGGCGCATTTCAATTTTTTTTATTTCTTTTTGTAGCACTGCTTTTTGTCATTTTCTTGCTAGTGTTTGCGAAGTGCAGCTTCTCCTCTGTTTATATTCTGTATTAGCTTCTAAGTTTTGAAATTTTTTATAGCTCAAATTTTTATTTATTTATTTCCCTCGTCTCAGCGAGATTTTAAAGAATTGATGGCTTATTTACGGCTTTGTAGTTTGTATTGTTGGTTATTTCAAGAGCAAGCGTACATTTAATTGGGAACTAGACTTTTCCCGTGAACAACTTTTCTTACAAATGTGTGAGAAGTTATGCTGCAGTTACTTTCAAGTGCAGTCTGCGCTGACATGCTCAATTTCATCAAATTTCAAATTAAGCTACGTTTTAGTTCATCGTTCAGACGAGATAATTTTTTCAAATAAAATAAATGAAAAAGAAATGATTTTTTTGGTTTTGTGGTTTTCGTTAAAAATTCCGTCGGCTCATTTTTCGTTTTTTTTTTTCAAATGCAAATTTTATTAGTTAGTACGCTTAATAGCAGCATAATTACCAAGGAAAGGTCTGTTTAAGTTGGACTATGTACAATAAAACTGAAAGCTGTTTTGTAATACAGAATTGACACCGCATGTTCCAATTTGTTTTATGATTGGGTCTAAGTGATGGTAAATTAAGGTGGGCATTTGGAATAAAGGTAACATCAACGAGACGTATCCTTCTTAGTTGCATAGTTCGAATTGCGGTCGGCCCTATTCCTTAATTTTTACGCTAGCGAGCTTAAAAAGAAGATGTATTAGTATGACTATACTTTTTTTCCAAACTAACTCGCAATAAAAGTTCTCATTTGGTTAAACTTTTGCTAAAATCACGATCTGTAGTATTGCACGTGTTATAGCATTTGTTCTCTGCTTTATTTGTAGTTCGTGTTTGCCAATCATTGAGCTACTTTGGTACAGATGGATCGGCTTGGGACTCCTAATCTACTGGTCGGAGGTGGAATGCCGCACAAAGCACTAGTTTTTTTAACATTTGCTTGAAATTTTGCCGCATAGCAAAAATTTTTTGAGCATCTCAAATATATTAGCATCTCGAATATATTAGCATGGCAGTTTTTAGCATCTTCAGCTGCATTATTGGTGGCTGATGTTCGCTAATATTAGCGAATGTAAGACTCCAAATCTCGAGTTTGCTTGTTCATCGTTCGTACGAGATAATTTTCTACAAAATAAATGAAAAAGAAATGATTTTTTTGGTTTTGTGGTTTTCGTTAAAAATTCCGTCTGCTCATTTTTCGTTTTTTTTTCAAATGCAAGTTTTATTAGGTAGTACGCTTAATAGCAGCATAATCACCAAGGAAAGGTCTTTTTAAGTTGGACTATGTACAATAAAACTGAAAGCTGTTTTGTAATTTGTAAAATTCTGATTTTGAATAATTTCTTTTTCGACTTTTGTGTGTTTCAGGGGGGATGAGTCGTAAAAACTTCTTTGCTTAAAATTTTTACTGACAACAGTTTTTTTTGGGCTTAACGGCGTTTGACCCATTTTTTGTCGCTTTGTAAATATTTTTCAATGCTTTTCAAGATTGTTATGAAAATTGTCGGAGACAAAAGTGTTAATTTCCGACTTTTTTCAATTAAGTTTTCGACTAAATTTTTCAAAAAATATATACGATTTCAGTCTTTTTTTTCTGTTTGCTATCTTGTGTTGCAGTTTTTGTTGTATCGCGTGGGTTGCGAAGCTCCGCTCCATCTCTGTGTTTAACTATTGTTATTATTTTTGTTAACACAAATTTTTCTCAAAATGAACAATTACCCATTAATGTTATTTTCAAAATAGCTCTTAAGTCCCTATGGTTGGTAAATATAGAAAATTTCCAAAATCGTTTGTTCAAATTTGTGTTTTTATATTTTTTTATGCCCAAACAATTTTTGTTGAAATTTAGTATTCAAAAATTCAAACTTTTTATTCGAAGTTAATGTACAAATAAAAGTTGGAAAATCAATGAGTTTTTCGGTTTCCTGGTTAATGGAATTTTTTCCAATTGTCTGCTGGTTATGCTTGTTTTATTTGTTTCCAGGAAGTTTGGTGTACTCGATTTTGTTCTATTTATCAATTTCATTTTCTACAAATTTACGTTGTTTTACATAACTCACTGTTTTACTTAACTTTTCGCTTTAGAAGAGGCGTTTTGTGAGTTTCATGCCACCTCGTAAGTGTCAATGAACGTAGTGAAGACACTAATATAGATTGCGATGATTTTTTTAATGCTCAACTTCATTTTTTCGCGGTTTGACTTGATTTCTTTTTAAGCTCAGTTCATTTCTTTTGTTATAAGGAAAGCAAACTCCACTATCGAACAGCGAAAGTATAAAAGTCACGAAAAACGACGTGATCGATTTCTAGTTTCGAAAATGGAATTTAATTATCGAATTCCCCCGTGAAATGAAAATTTTGCCTATTGATCCAATTTTTTCAAATTGGGATATTTTAATCAATAAAGTGTCTATAATAAATTGTTCTAGAAATTCAAAGAGCTTTAAGGGCATCTATATTTTCTCTGAAATTTAAAAGTTGAAGTTTTTCTAACTGTCTGTTGGCTCTGATGTTTTAAATCAGCACTGCACTGTGCCTGAATTATCCCTGTTGATGTAGGTCTTTGCTGGCTGATGTAGAGCAGCCTCTGAAACAGGTGTTGGCCTCTGAGGACGAAGACACGGCTGCGAAGAGGAAACTGATAGTGTTGGAGCAGAGGGTAAAAAGGAAGCTCAAGATGGTGTTCGCAGGGTGAGAAACACTGACGCATACTATATACTTTAGACACATTTGAATGAAGACAGCTTTGTATTAACAATGGTCGAATATGAATATGAAAATTTGTGAGTTCAATTAAGTATCCAGGAATAAATTTATTGATTTTGTTTTTAGGTTCGAAAAAGAGGAAAAGAGAGCGCGAATGGAAGAAGGAAACCTATCGGTGAGTGCTCAATTTGACAAATGTTGAATAATAAGAGGTAATGGTTTTTCCGTCATTTTCACGAAGTGGTCGAGAACTATGGCGTAGGGTCTGATTTTTTCAGCCGATTTTGCCTAAAGAAAGCTCGTAGGGTGTCAAGTGTGGTATCAAATTAAAGTCCTCTTTGACGTAATTCGGATTCCAAAATAATCTCTGTTTAAAAAACTTTTCGTTACAAATGGAGGGATTCTTTGCAAGTTGAAAATATATTCACATTATATTGTGGAATCAATCGTTTAGAGGGTTGAACGTTTTTCTAAACTAGGTAGTAGAGGGCGAATAATTAACAAGATAGCTCAATCCTTGTTTAATTTAGCAGTCAGTTCCATCAGGAGGTAGTGGCACAATGGCGTCATCGTCCTCTTCTAGACTGTCGGTGGGTTCTAGTAGTGTGTACTCAGACAGGAGACTCAATCCACAGACAACTTCTGCTGCAGACTCCACTTCACAAATGACGCCCCAAGTGGGAAATAAATCGAAAGTTAGTTGAAGAGCGGTTAGATGAGGTCTTCAGGGAAACATAAGAATAAGTGGTACTACTGCAAATGCAAATTTTGTCATGCACGAAATTGGTTCGTTTAGTGTTGATAATTTATAAGTTTCCAGCAAGGTATTTTTTTTATAATATATGTTTCCTTTTTTCTTCATTTTACTGTCGCTTTTTGTCCATGGTGTGATGAGAGAAAATGTATTTTCAAAAGTTTCAAAAAAATGCAGTTTTAAATGCAGTAATTTTTCGTGGTATCTGATTTTGCGTGGAAAACAACAAAGGAAAAACACTAAAACACCCGAATGCAAAATTACTCTCCATTTTCAATGGTCAGAACAATAATAACTGCTTACAAACTGTGATACAAACTTTTTCAGAGTCCTAGCTCGACGAAAGTCCTGCAACGTAAAACGCCGTGTCAGACTAATACCTCAGTGTCGAATTCGGCAAATCGTCTATCAACCAATAATCTGAATCAGTCAGAAGCCAACCACCACCACAAGCATGACCGAACTCCTTTTGAGTTCCCGCAAAGGTCGCCTGTCTCGACTGTGCAAAACTCCAACACTGCCAATTACAGCCACAGTCAGACCTCAACTTCACAAGGTAGCTCGACGACACGGCTTCAATCATCGAAACCGGTGATATCATCTACGTCATCAAATGTTGCCATGTCTGAAACGTTGAAAGTGGCGACAGCTGTAGCTGAAGCAAGAAGGTCTGTGCATTTGACGAATGATGATCTGGTTTCTGGCCAGCGGGTGTTGTTGAGGCAGTCCGATGGGTTGTATGCGCCTGGAAAATTGATTGCAATGAAACCCCCAGATGTGTAAGTTGTAAAAGAGCGAGATTGTTTTTTTGTCGTGCGGTTTGTTATTTGTTAACGAGAGACCGTAATTACAGCTTAAAAGTTCTGAAGTATTTAATAATGATATTGATTAATCCTCAATTTTTTCTGTCGTCAATTACAATCAAGAGATCCAGTAATGAATTATCCTACCTCTGTTTGGCTTTGTGATTTTTCGATAAGTAATCAGTTCACCTTTTCGTTTCTAGGGTAGTGAGTTTGGCCATGGTTTAGATACGATAGATTGGTAGTTTCCGTTTACTTCGATTTAGATCTGGTGCAATATTTGCTAGATTGACTTTAATGGGTTAACTTTTTCAAATATATATTTTTCTAAAATACGTGACATTTTTTGGGTTCTAAGCATAAGTGGGCTATGATTTAGGTATGGAATCCTGGTGGATGGGGCTCGTGGCTCTCGACCGCAGATCTTCGCCTACGAGGACTTGGTGGACAGAGCAGTGCTGGAGATAGTGCCCCGTACGAAGAGTGCAATCCCCAAGGGCACCAAAGTCTGTGCACACTACAGCAAATCATTCACTGAGTTGCACCCCGGCACAGTCTCAAGTGAGTGTGAACAAAACGCACTTCTCGGATCCTTTTTGAAATTTAGACAGCTCTGGGGCAGTAAATTGAATTTTGAACTGTAACAGTAAATAAAGGAAAATTCGTATTTCCTTGAGCGCTGTAAAAAAAATGGCTTACTTTCCTAAGCTCAAATTTCTTTAGCTCAAATGTCCTACAAATGAAGCACGGTTTAGTAGTTTCAGCGTCATTTTTTCAAAATTTTCCTGGTTGTTTTGAAAGTTAGTTTTTTTTAGTTTCGAACACAAAAACCCTTCCACATGCAGTAAAAATAGACTTCGACGACGGGGATGAATCAATCGTGAACTTGACTAACGTGCGAGTGCTCTCTTCGCTCTTCAACTCGGCAGACTACTCCATCCTCAGCGCCACTTACTCCCCCACCCAACCTCAAAGTGGGGGGACATCCTCCTCACGCAAAGTGTCAATATGGAAGTGGGAGCGAAAGTGTCTGACTGAAACGCCGCTGAGCAAAAACATCAAAGCGTTTTACTCGTCCATTTCGAAGTCGGACGCTGTCGTGAACAAAGATGACTTCGTAGCATTCCACAATTCGGCCGCACATGTTCCTGGTTCAAGTCGCAGGCCCTACGTCGGTCGTGTGATCAACTTCTTCGAGACTTCGTCAGGGGAGTGTATAGTGAAGGTGTCTTGGTTCTACAGAACAGAAGAAACTAAACAGGGTGTGGAGCGGACTCTTCCGAAGGTAGGTCAACCAAGAGCCGAAAATGTGCGCTGCTTTTTAGTTTAAATTGAGTTGATATATCAACAACAAAAGGACCAATATACGAGCTTTTAAGTTCTTCACGGAGGATCGCTGTCATTCACGTGATTAATAATTAGATGCAAGTACTTGTAATATTTCTTGTCTGGGCAATGTTGCCTCACCCTGATCCTGGAAACGTAGATCGTGGTGGCCTCTAAACACCGAGCTTTTGTGCACTTTAGAGGCTCTAGTTCGAATTGAACTAAAACTAAGATTGAAGTGCCATTTAATTAGTATCATTGTAAGTTAAGATTGTCTGATAGGCTCATTTTTAAAATGTGAACTTTTCTTTATGGTTATTGAAATTGATTTGACAAAATCTGGATTTTTTCGGTCTTTAATATTATAATAATTTTATTGCAGAATGCACTGTTGAAGAGTAGTCATTGTGACGAATTGGACATACAGACTATCTCGCACAAGGTGGAAGTATTAGACGAAGAGGAATATGCTTCCCACAACCACAACATATACAAGGCCGCCCAGGCCAAAGGTACCTTCCCAGACAACCTGTTCGTGTGTGCGGGCACATACGATCACGTTAAGGGGGCCACATATGTGACCTACAAGAAACCCAAACCCCCCTCTCATCTGTACGCCAGCATAAACTCCGTATCACCAGTCGCAGCGACCGGACGAACAAACTCCTCGCGATTCGAACAGGACGACATCTCAAATGTGCAGTCACAACACACAGTAAAACCGACTAAACACAGTCGCCATACTCTCAATTCAAACTGACGCTCAAAGTGTATAAGTTTCACCCCCGCGCTTGCAATTTTTCTCATGTATACAAATATATGCTATTCACATTATATTGTTTGCTTACTTTGACCGTTAATCTAAGTTGGAGATTATTTTCAGTATGGTTATTGAATACGAAGTTGTTTTGCATTGATAAGTGCCATTTCACGGAAATTATTGCTGACTATCTGAGTGGTTTGTTTGAATAGTTGAAAAAAAGTAACTGTTTCTGACTTGGTTTGACGCCATCAACTAATAGTTCAAATGTACTATGTGCTGCATTTGGGATCTCTTCAACTACCTCTTCGCCTCTCATTTTACATAAGGGGTAAAGATTCGTTTCTAAGTAAAAATCACCCGTTATATAAATGCGTTATAGAAGGAGATTTCTAGGTGGGTATTCGTTACTAAGGTAGCATGGTGGGGGGGGGGGGGAGTAAAGAATGCATTAAAGAGATCTTGAGTTTGTAATTTGGGAAGAGAGGCGGACATCAGTGGTTTGTGTGGTGTCTTTCTAGTTCCGCTGTCGCTGCTGACGCGAATGAACACGTGTAGCGTCTGCTTGTTCAGTTTTTTATTGAGTTTAGTAGAAGCGCAAGTTAGTTTCACTACAGCTTAATTAGCTTCCTGCTGGTGTTAAAAATACAATACACACAACTTGAAAATAGAACACCTAAACGAACAAAAAACCACTATGACTGCTTGACTCTCTGTCGACTGTCGCTTCTCTTCTCCAGTGTCTAATCTACTAGACTTGTCTTATCGCCTCGTATTTTCCACAAACTGTTAGTCTCTAGAAGTTAACTTAGTAAAGTCTTCTCCTCTTCAGTTCTCGAGTAGTATTTTCATAGTTAGCAGCTCCATTTTCAACACAATTCGCCTGTCAATGGAAAACATCGCCGACCACCACAATGAGCTGCTCCTGTCGTTATGTTGTGTGTATGCGATGTGATGGCGATACATTAGTGGTGCTTTTTGTTCAGACACAAAGCAACTACAGCAGATTAGTTTTGTTCCTTCTTTTTAGTTGTTTAAATTACAAAACTTGCATAATGTTCATTCAGCATTGACAAATTCAAAATTCTTCCTAATACTTTTCAATCTCCATTTAGTCACAAAGAGATACGGAAGTTAGTCGCTAGATGGAAATAAGTCTCAAATTGCATTATGAAGTGTACTCCTCAAATCGTGGCCTTAATTTTCAGAGTATGTCTGGATATCCCAACCAACAAGGCCCACCGCCTCATATGGGAGGCCAGAATACTGCTGAGTATGGTCATCCTAGTCAAGGATACCCGCAGCAACCGCAACAACAACAGCCGCCGCCTCAGCACCAGCAAATGCCTCAAAGTCAGTTTATGCAACCATCGCAAAACGCACCTGGAAGTTACCAGGGACCCCAAGGTCAACAGGGTCCTGGATCCCCAGCGCAACAGCAATTGCAGTATCATCAGCAGGCTATGATGCAGCAACGACCACCGTCTCAGTCGCCAAACGTCGCGACTGGAAGTCCGGCTCCATTTTCACCAGCGCCATCCTCAGCCAGCAGCGGACCTGCACCGACCCCGCCACCAGCTAATCAGCAGCCGACTCAACCGCAACATCACCCAGTAGCTCATCCACAACAGCAACAACAACAAGCACCAAATGCTGCGATGTATTCAGGATACCCTGGACAAAACCAGTCTCAGCATGGAGGGGGTATGCCAATGCCGAATAGAGGTCATCCGGTTGGCTACTCAGGAGGTCAGGTTTCCCAATCCACCCACGGATATCCAGGGACTTCATCCCAGGCTCAGCCGCAGCAATACATGCATCATTCTGGATATCATCAGCAGATGCCAGCAAGTGCGCAATATCAAAGTGGAAGTTCACAACATGTTCCGGGACAAGCGCCAATGTCTTACGGAGGCCAGAGACAAAACCCTGCTGGATATCCTCCTCAAGCACCCCAAGGATATTCGCAGAGCCAGCAGTACTACCATCAAGGACAACCGAGTCAGCAGCCATCGCAAGCACAGCAACAAGCCGGGCAAAGTGTTCCTGTACAACAGGGAGCAGCAATGTACAGTGCACCTTCGCAAGGAACTGGCCCTTATGGACAAAACGAAGCGACTGTAATGCGACAGCAAGGGGTTCCACCTGGACCCAGTGCACCGACGACCTCAATGGCAAGCGCTCCACAACAACAACAAAGAGGTCCGCCACCACCGAATGCTTCAGTTCCTCCTGGATACTATCAACACGGCCACCCGCCAGGCGTCCCGCAACAAGGAATGGCATATGGACAGTATAGACAATACACTTCTCATGATTTGCAGGGAATGTATACGGCTTTGACTCAGATGCAGGAGCGAGGAATGACTGATGACCCCAAGTATCACAATTTGCTCAAGTTGTACAGACATACTCAAATGCAGCATCAGCAACAGCAGCAGTACCAGCAACATCAAAGGTATTACCAACAGATGATGATGCCAAAGGTGCCCCATCCAGGAGCCATGATGCAGCCTGCCGGTCCCCCGAGTCCTTCACATGCAGCTGTTCCTCAAAGCTCAATGACATCTAGCCAAGGAGCTCCTGCGTCATTTGGAGCGCCGAAACAGACCATTGGACCCAGCGAAGTAAGCTTTTTTAAAAACTTGACTCTTTTCAATAGAGGAAGTTCGATTAAGGGAAATAAGCTTATTATATCTGGGCACCTTTTAGATTTCTGTCTTCATTTGAGTATTTAATTTGAATCCAAGAGTTTAAAAATATTTCCAGTTATGAAGCAACATTGTTTGGCTTTAGGTCAAAGCTGTGGCAGAAAAAGCAACCCCAGACTATCAACAAAGTTCCAGCGGACAATCATCGGAGATTAATCAAGAGGTTCTGTCGAAGGCAGCGGAGCCTTCATCTCTTCCAGATGTAGTCAAAGGTATTATTTTAATTTCAGCTCATATTTAGTGCTATTTTCAATTCACGTTCTACCGATTAAAAATTATAGGCTTCTAATGAATTTCCGGAATCTTTTGTCCTCTAATAGCAACCAAAATATTAAATATTTGTTCCGGCCATTAAAAATGGGGAGGACCTTTGTGTTTGTGTTTTTTTATTTTTTTTTGTTTCCAACGCAAATTTAGGTACCACTTAATCATCGGATTGAGTCGAGTGATATATCGTTTTAAAGCCTTTTCAGCCGTGATTCGACCATTTAAAAGTTAATTTTTTTTATTTTCAGTCTCATTTCGAGCTGCTAAGCAAGCGTGCAGGCTTACAATATCTTATTACGCTTGCGATTAGCAAGCAGTATCAAATCGGAATGTAGACTTTTTTCGTGATAACAGCTAGTTTAACTAAATCAGTTGAACCACTTATGATGATGCTATGTAGCTGACATGCTCAATTTCATGAAAATTCAAATTTAACTACTGGGTGGGTACTAGTTACTACAGGGTGGTTTCAGAGTTTTTTCAATTTTTTTTTTTACAAAAGCAGTATTTTTTCGGCTCAACTGGTTTCACTCTTGTTTCAGCTTCGAAAATTTTGTTCAGTTGCTAATTTCAATTTCAAATGTCTTGCTTGGCAAGTTTTTTTAGAATATTCGTTTGATAAAAACACTTATTATGAAAATGTATGGGATTGGGTTGGTTTTATTTATTTTTTTAAGACGCTTTGGATAGTCTTATCACTTTTTGGGAAAAAACCCTTCTACCGATTTTCAAAAAAAGGGTTATTTATGTGTCTGCATACTCCCCTGGTCTATTTTTACTTTACCCTTTTGATTACAGCCTTCGAAAAAATCTGTGAGGACAGTATTTGACCGATTTTGTCAATTTTTTTCTCAAAAACGAACCTACCCAATCTGAGATTTTTGTGTCAATGAAAAGAGCAGATTTGAGAAGTTCCCCCATAAGCGGCTAGATTGTGTGTTCAATGGAGAGTACGGGTAGTGTGAAGCTTCCCTGCATTAGAGGCCACTCATAAACATTTTTACACAAAAAAAATCGTCCTGAGAAAAGTCAATTTTTTTGAGCGTTTTTCTAAATTTAATGAGTGTTACCAAAAAATACTCTCCTATATCTGAGATTTTAGGTTAAATCCAAAGAACGGGTCGTGGGAAGCTCCTTCGCTTACACTACTACGCCCATTTTTTTGGAAAAAAATTGTGGCCCTCGGAAATGTCAAAGTTTTTCTTTTTTGACCGTTTTTTGTAATTTGACTTGCTTTTGGCAGAAAAAAGTTACGGATTTCCAAAAGTAAAGCTTTTGAACTTCGACCGTTTATTGGAAACTTTTTGAATTTTCTTAAAAATTACCGTATCAATTCTGAGATTAAAAGTTTGATCGAAAGAAGAAATTGCGGAGTTGTTCCTGCAGAAGTGGCCAATCCTTAATTTTTTTAAACAGAAATGTGATGTAATTGGTAAAATTCCACAATCTCAAAATTTTTCACGCATCTCTTTTAGTAGAGAAACATCTATGGTTTTGGGCAAAGTTCGTTTTTTTAAATAATGCATATTGTACCGCTTCAGTATAAAAAACTATTCAGTATAAAAAATTGTCTTACACGTACCTTCAGTTTTAGCTGGGCCCTAAGTGTCCTTCATCGAGACATTCGAAAATTTTGATTCACACAGTTTTTCACACTTTTTTTTCTACTTATGTTTTTTATGATTTTGTTGTATCGCAAGTGGTGCGAATTGCCGCTTCGCCTCTGTGTTTTGCTTAATTTAAGGCGTGAAAATGTAGTATTAAACAATTAAAGTTAGTTTTTGGAGTTTTTAACATTTTGGATTTTTTTTGTGATTTTTTTTGTTTTTCTAGTCACTGTTGTCCAATTTTCCCATTTTACTATGACAGTCGAATATGCATAATTTCTACTTTTTGTGTGCAGATACTTTTATCACACCACGCCGAAAAAACGCGATTAATTTGAAAACAAAAAAAAAAATTTTTCTGTTTTTTAAGATTATGGTCGGAACATTCTGTGCTACTTGCACAGTAACCAGCTATCCTTGCTAATTTTTAACAAAATCTAATCGAAACAAAAGTTGCGGGTTGCTGTGAAACTAGCAGAGGAAGTTGACCAGACTTATTTTTGAAACAAAAGCTTTTTTGCCTTTTGGACAAAAAAAATCCCAAATTAATTGCTGTTTTTGTGCGTGATTCAAGCAAATAAAATCAAAGGTTCGGAGTTTAAATTGACTATAGTTGTCTACTAGTTGATTACATGAGTGTAGCGTAGTGCGATAATGCAATGAAAATTTGTTTTTCAACCGAAGTCGCATATAAAAGTACTTTTTAGCAGTATATTTACATGTACTTTGACATTTGATTAGTAATAAGTTAACACAGTTGATGATTTTGAAGAGTCGATGAACTTAGTTCAGACTCTTATATTGGTCGCAATGATTTTTTTGTTATTTGTTCAGGCTCAAATTTACTTTTTCGCGCTTTCGACTTTTGATTTCTTTTTAAGATCAGTTAATTTCCTTAGTTAAAAAGAAGGCAAAATCCACTATAGAACAGTATAAGGTAAAAATCTGGAAAAAACGTGATCAACTTCTAATTTCGATAGTGGAATTTAGTTTTCGAGTTTCCCAACGGAATAAGAAATTTACCTATTGATCCAGTTTTTTCAAATTCGGTCAATTTAATCAAAAAAGTGGCAATCATAAATTGATCTAGAAATTCAATGACTTTTAAGGCATCTAATTTTGTGTTTGAGTTTCGAAAGCTGAGATTTTTCAAAAAAAAACAAGTCAGTTTTTTTTGTTTTCTTTCATTCATTTAATCTTTTCCAACTGTCTGTTTTAATTCATCAATTGGATCGAAAAAAGTTTCATATAACAGTATAGTAATTAAAATACCATTTCAGAAATTTTCCAAGGTATTTTTCGCGCGAATTTTGAAATACATAATTTATACGCAATTTTTTTTTATTACATTCTAACTTATTACATGCAAAGTTCTTTACATTCTAAAAAATGCAAAGTCTTTGAGGTAGTCAAAATAAATTGGCTGAAAAAAAAACAGACGCTACGCCACAGTTCTTTTCCACTCCATAACGGAAATGACCAAAAACTCCTATCAAATTCGGGTGGTCAGAAAAAAATTTAATATCAGCGATTCATCTGATTGATCAAAATTGGATCTTTCAGCTTCAACGGAGCAAGAGGCTCCTGTGGGTCCCGTGGCTATCAGTCACCGAGGAGGAGGAGCAGCAGTCGCAGCTAAAGTGCCGCCGATGATGCCTCCAGGCATCCCAGTTCAGCTGACGGGAGACCAGTCGCTGACTCTGAGAGCTCAAGTGCAGGCCTATCGATACATAGTGCGGAATTTGCCCGTTCCAACTAACCTGCTGGGGGTTTTGTTCCCTCCAAAGCCGATGGAGACTGTAGATACGAGTGAAGCTTCGACCAAGTCTGATAAAGGTACGAGTTAGCTTGTTAAGAGTAATGAACGTAGTGAAGACTTTTATATAGGTCTTGCTGATTTTTTTTTCCAGGAAAAAGTCTTAAAATATTGATGCTTTGAGGTTTTTTATGCACTTTTTGAATTAAATTGAAATTCATCTGCTGAAAATGACTTAAATCGCAGTCTCCAAAATACAAACATGGAAATGGCGCAAAAAACATGAGCGATTTCTATTTTCGAAAGTGGAGTTTAGTTTTTAGATTTACAGCGGGAAAAAAACTTTACCTGTTGATCCAGTTTTCTCAAGTTGGTTTTTTCAATCGTTCTAGAAATTCAAAGAGCTTAAAGGGCATCTATTTTTCTTTGAAATTCGAGCGTTGAAATTTTATTAAACAAAGTCAGTGTTTTTTTTATGTTAACTTGCGTTCATGGCTCTTTTCCAATCTTCGATTAGATATGTTTTTTCACTTTAGATGTTAACTAAGCAGTGATTTCAATTTTCGATCAATTTGTATATTAAATTGTGATTAAATTGAATTGCTTAATACCCTTCCGAAAAGCAAGGGTATTGCAATGGGATACTAGACTTTTTTCCTAAACAACTTTGTCTACATGACTCAGTAGACTCCTTATGGTTCCTAATGATTTCAAATTTTATAGTGCCTCTTGCACACTTAGCATGGTGGTATCGAATACGCCTGGGACGGCAAAGTTACTGGGTTCGAATCTGACCAGAACCTGTTTTTTTTTTCAAACGGTAAATATCCTGGTTCAAAAAATTTCGGTCTATTATTTTTCTGCTTATATTTCGTCGGCTTAGTTGTCACTTCTAAGAAACGTTATTTTAGCTGTGAAAATTTTTTACAGAATTTGTTTACAGCATTTTAAAAATCCTGCCGAATGGAAGTTTGCTTGTAATTTTACCAGCTCGATTTGTTAAATTTCACTTTTTTTCATTTTTTATTGGCTTCATAATTTTGGGCTTCCTTAATATGGTCTTAGTGACCTCTTATTGCGTCGTTGCGACCGAAAACTTTTTTTGCGCGTTTGTGTGCTCCGAGGATAAAAGGGACTTCACATTTTTTATAAGTTAAGAATTTTTTGAATTTCTTTTCGGCATGAATGGTTTCTGCTGAGGTTTTTCGGCTTTGTTACTGCTTAGTTATTATAAATTCAAATCCGATAGCCCATGTGGCGTAGAGGCAGGGGCGGATCTAGGATTTTCTCGAGTCTAGGATTTTCTCGAGGGGGGGCGGATTTTCAAAGAATTTTCCAAAATTTTGACGACCTTTTTTTTTAGGTCGACCAAATTGATTTTTCGAGCTCTCCCAAAGCACTGTTTTGCCCCTATTTTGGCTAATTTTTCTGCGCCGCAGGCAAATTTCTGAAAAAATAGTCAAAAAAGCCGTTTTTGGGCTTTTTTTGAAAAATCTTGACAAAAAAATCGCGTTTTTTTTTGGCGCGCGCTCCCCCTCAAAGTTAGTATATATTGGCGCCCAAGGCGCCTTTAGAAAAATTTTAGGGTCGGTCGGCCAAAAATGGATTTCTGAAAAAGTATCAAAGGGGGGACTTTGCTCAGCTTTGCCTCTGTGTGTTAATTTTTTAGATGGCAAAAACTTTAAGTGGAATCTCGCAAAACATTATTTTACTTGTCTACGAGATAGCTTGGATGCTCTGAGCTTTAACGGTCGATAATAGATTTTGTGTTCTGAGCTCAATTCTGTTAAATTTTTCAGAGTCTGGAAAAGATTCTGCTAGTGATGCCGGCAAGGCAACCATGCCTCCGCTATTCACAGGCCAGAAAAAGCTGGCACCAATGTCCAAGCCATTAGGCATTGATGAGATGACTCTGTTACAAGAAAGAGAGAACAGAATCAGTTCTAGAATCGGGTTGAGAATGAAAGAACTGGAAGCTGTTAATCTGGACGAATTTGATCAAGATTCGAGAATGAAGGCTGAAATTGAGTTGCGAGCATTGAAGTTGCTGAATTTCCAGAAAGCGTTGCGAGCTGAAGTGGTGCATGGAATGCGTCGCGATTGCACGATGGAGACGATGCTGAATTTGAAGCTCTATAAGCGAGCCAAAAAACAAACTTTGAAAGAGGCGAGATTGACTGAACGGTTGGAAAAGCAACAAAAGTTGGAAATCGAGCGCAAGAAGCGACTGAAACACCAGGAGTTCTTGAATGCCATTTTGGCCCACTCTAAGGAGTTCAAAGAATTCCACAGGACTGGTCAAAGTCGAACTAGCAAGGTGAACAAAAACGTGATGGCATATCATAACAATGCTGAAAGAGAGGAACAGAAGCGGCAGGAAAGGCTGGAGAAAGAGCGAATGCGACTTCTGATGGCCGAGGATGAAGAAGGTTATAAGAAGTTGATTGACGAGAAAAAGGACAAACGATTGGCGCACTTGTTGCAACAAACTGATGAGTACATTGGATCTCTGACTAGTTTGGTGAAGGAGCACCAAGCTGAGTTGGCGAAAAAGAAGCGAAGTCGAAAGAAGAAGCCGGACGAGGGAGCGAATCAGGAGGACCAGACGATTCCGAGGACAGTGACGTTCGTGGACCCGAGTGGAATCCAGGTGCAGCGGGAGAACACCACGTACGCAGACGCGAGGGCGTTTGTAGACGCGAATCCAGGGTGGAAGCTGTTGAATGAGAAAGGAGAGTTGATGGAAGAGGAGGAGGAGTCGGAAGAAGAGGAGGCTGAGGAGGAGAAGGAAGTGGAGGCGAAAGCCACTCCGACTAAGGATGAGGCGCCCACTATTTTGCTGGATGATGCCGAAGTAGATGCTGCGTAAGTGCCTACTCCTAGTGTTTCAGAATGAATAAAACTATAAAGTACCTCTCCCCTTAATGTTGAGTTAGGAGCTTTTTAATCGTTGTTTTCTCGAACTCCGACTGGTGGGTTTTGTTACGCCTATTGGCCCTTAGTGACGAATTGATACCCATAAGATTGGTTTCTACCCCAAAAGTGTTTCTCATTAAATAATTGCAAAAATGTTCAAGGCCAAACAATTGAGAGTAACTCCAATTCATTTGTACCAGACTTTTCTTCCTGAGTGTTTAAAAATCGCGACGCAATTGAAATCCACACATCTGTTTTGGCAAATTAAGACCATTTATCCACGGGGGAGAGGACCAACACAAGTGCTGTACAGCTCATCACGGCGAACCGCTGTTGTGCCCCTGTTTAAGAACTACATTCAATTTTTTTTGGTTATTTTTCTAGCTGGGTAATGTTGCTTCACCCTCAAGCAACGAGCACGGATCATGGTGGGCCTCGAACATCCGACCTTTCGATTGAGAGGCGGAGACGTAACCACTTCACCACCGCTCCCCGTACTCCTGAAGAATAGCGTCACTTTGAATTCTCGTTAAATGAGTTTTATCATAATGATACCTTTTCGTAATATAATCAATGATACCCAAAATACTTTTAAAAGCTAGTTGCTCAATTTCTCTGCAATCGAATTTTCGTTTGTCGATGAATTTAAGCGACGGGCGTAATTGGTCGAATGGACCTGCGAGTTTGGTAAGAATATTTGAAGGTGATTAAGGACACCCATGAACGACTTGAGTTGCTTGTGCGCTTTGGGGGGATCCAGTGCCAAAACTGCTCTATTTTGGTTGTTTGGGACGGCAACCGCATGGATCAATATCAAATCCTAACCACGCGAGACTAAAGGGAAAGTGGATCAGGTCAACTAGTTTGATTCTAGGAAATAAGAAATTGAGCCGACTTCGCCTTCCAACCCGAAGTGCTAAATAACCCAATCTTCCACATGTTGCAGTCAACATGTATCATTGCTATGAAGAATTTGTTGTAACATCTGATGGTAATTTGAATGTTCTTGTAACTTTTCCAGTTGCAGCATTGACCACCTCCAGTTTTTTCACTGTTTTGATTTTATCTGTGACTGATGATAAACTGGATGTATCAGATTCCAAAAACTTTGTGGATGCGCTACCTTTTATTTGTCAGAACTGCAATTTCCGACTCACTATCGGAAGTTATAAAGTTAGTATTCTGCTGTTTGTGTCCGCATTTGCCACACGAATAGTGCAACATTTGTCAAAATGACTCTTCTTACTGCAATTTCGCATGGAACTCCGCGGGCTGGACGAGATTGTTTGTGATTGGGCGAGAATTTATTCCTGCAGAAATAGCATGGTTTGGAGTCTCTAGGCTACCTCTTGGATCCGGAAAATCTTTGGCTGAACTGAGCCTGATTGACCGTGGTAGATTCATTTGAGCCACCTTTTCCTGCAAAAAGGCTGACTTCTAGGTGTCTTCTGGAGTTGCATTTGGACGATTACACAAATCACTCTGTCTTTGAAACGCATTTTGCCGATGAGATATCTCTGAGGACTTCTTTTTCAAAGGCCGGTGACTAGTCGCACAGGGATACTTGGCACGTCAAACGAAGGAAAAATGACTTCGGACTTTCTTGGTCGTCATTGATCGCATTGTAGTAATTCACAATTGTCAAAGAAATCCTTGAAAATAATCGCGCTATGTTTGTAAGCGGATACTTCTGAAGAATATGTTTTCGTCCTTCGATACGTAAGGAGAAAAACACACGTGATTTAATCCGTTGAAACGCTTCATAAAATATATACACCAGTATCTGCTGTAGCGTCTTTAGCTCTTCTCTCCTTGTTAACTTCTTTCGTTCTACGATCTGCTGTTGCATCACTTGCTTATCTATTCGCAGCTGCTGTAGCATCTTCGGCACCCACAACAGTTGTGGGTTTAGGAGGAAGATCGTCGTGAATTGTGCGAGGTATCTTCAACAGTTCTCTCGGTCACATCTTTCCCGGAGGGTAATCGCTAAGTTGAATTGTAGTACTCCACTTTCCCAGATACTAGGAGGGTCCAAAGTAGGTTTGGGCCAAAAGGGTCGTACATCCAATAAATCCGTTCGGTCGTCAGCGACGGGAACTACTGGCTGCATCATGTGGTACATCGATGAATACTGAATCGAAATAGAATTAAACCAAAGACTCCTTTTGTTCTCGGTAAAATAGAAAAAAAATGGTAATGTCATGACGAATACCAAAATTATTAACTAAAATCGTTAGTAAGTTGATAAAAAGTGAATGCGTTTTTTGTACCAAAGTGAACACAAAAACCAGAGGTCGTCAACTACCTTGAGAACCATGATAAAAGTTCTGAAACTAAAAAAAATACGCAACAGATAAAGGACTGTATATTACAAAATAACAGTGAGCGAGCGCCGCAGCACAACGATGAATTGCAATTTCAAGTTAATCGCTGTTGTTTTTGAGGACCTAAACTATTCGTTTTTAGGGCGATTATTGCGAAAGCGAAGGAAGACGTGGACAAAGAGGAAGACTACAAGGCCAAGGACAACCAATCCTACTACTCTATTGCTCACTACAAGCGAGAAAAGATCACTGAACAGCCCACTATTCTGATGAACGGAACCCTCAAGCCATACCAGGTGTGTTATCATTCTAAAGCGTTCACGAGTGTATTTGTCAGACAGTTTAGATTCAACTGAGAAAGACTTGTTAACAACATTTCTCGCATATTTTATAGAAAGGCAAATTACGCTGTCTAATAAAAAATGCATATGGCATCAAAAAACGCGAATGCTCGAAAGTGGATTTAAATTTTAAAATTTTCAAGCAGAATGAAAAAAGTTTTTTGCTGACGCCCTTTAACCTAATTGGATTGGTTTTATGAAAAAATAAATGTCAATGATAAAAAGGTTCTTGAAATTCGTAGAGCTTAAACGTGATCAATTTTTTTCTCCCGAAATTCGAAAGCTGAAAAATGTTCAAATAAAATGTTCGATCTCTTTGAGTTCACTGACTTTATCCAAGTTTCTGTTCAAATTATGTGGGGTTTCGTGCTGTTTTTGATTTGTTTATGATAGATTTATGAAATGATATTATGAAGTTGTCTGGAAAAATGATTCTTTTTTAGTTGATGGGTCTTGAGTGGCTTGTCTCTTTGTACAACAACAACTTGAACGGAATCCTGGCCGACGAAATGGGACTGGGAAAGACAATTCAGACGATTGCGTTCATAAGCTACCTGATGGAAGTGAAGAAAATAAACGGACCCTACTTGATCATTGTACCCTTGTCAACTCTCTCAAATTGGCTGGGCGAGTTTGAAAAATGGGCTCCGTCTGTGAGTGTGATCGCATACAAGGGAAACCCACAGAACAGACGTGCTCTGTGCTACAAAATCAGAGCGAACCAGTTCAATGTCCTGATTACGACTTATGAGTACATCATGAAGGATAAATCAACCCTGGCTAAAATACGGTGGAAGTGCTTAGTTATTGACGAAGGCCACAGGATGAAAAACCATCATTGCAAGTTGACCCAGACTTTGAACATCAACTACATAGCACCACACCGTGTGCTGTTAACTGGAACTCCGTTGCAAAATAAGTTGCCAGAGTTGTGGGCTCTGCTGAACTTCCTGCTTCCCAGTATTTTCCACTCGTGCGCCAACTTCGAGCAGTGGTTCAACACTCCTTTTGCGAATACAGGAGAACGTGTGGATCTTAATGAAGAAGAGTCCATGTTGATTATCAGACGTCTGCATAAAGTGTTGCGTCCATTTCTTCTGCGACGTTTGAAGAAGGAGGTGGAATCCCAACTTCCAGATAAGGTGTGTTGCAGTTATTTAATTTCGCTTATAATTACAGCTTATACTTAACTTTTTCCAATTCTGATCCTGTGTCAACCTAAACTAACGTGTGCAACATTTGGTACCGAGTGAGTTGCGATCTTACTATCGTATGTTTTTGTAATACTTTGTCTAACTGGGATACTTCTTCAACACTGAAAGCCCAATTTGCTCGTTTAACTATATATTTCTTCATTTTCTTGTATGATCTGTATTTATTTTATCAGAAGATTATTTGATTTCATAGAAGAGTTTTATTTTTCTAACCAGGTGGAGTATGTAATCAAGTGTGAGATGTCGGCTCTACAGAGACTGCTGTACAAACACATGCAGAATAGTGGCATATTACTCACTGATGGGTCGGAGAAGGGCCAGTCGGGAAAGGGGGGCGCCAAGACTCTCATGAACACTATCATGCAGCTGAGGAAGATATGCAACCACCCCTTCATGTTCCCACACATTGAGGTTTGTTGGTATGAAATGATAAACCAAACCTCTGTCTCTTGATGTTTTGAAAGATTGTCGCGTTTGCGATAGCAAGTGTATTGCAACCGGGTGCTAGATCACACGAATCACCTAGTCCGTTTTGCTGGAATAACTTATACAGATATGTATTGAGCCTGTTAGCATTTTAACCATCAGGCTTATTCATAATTTGCTTTTATGCAAGTTGTAATTTTACCAACTCAATTTATTTTAGTTTCATTTCTTTTTTTTCGGCTTAATAGGTTTCGCCCTATATTATATCGACTTAGCGGCCTCATATTGCGTCGTTTGATGAGTAAGATAATTTTTATGTGTGTGTGTGTGTGTTATGAGTGGAAGGGGACAAAAACTTCAAATTACTTTTCATGCTTTTTGATATTTTTCTGTTTAAAGCGTTTCTGGTCCGGTATTTCTTGGGCTTTATTACCGCTTGGTAAGTTTTTTTTCGATTCTAATTTCACATTCTATGGTTTTGTCAAGTTTTTTTTCGAAATTAGTTTTATTTATCTTGATAGATCTAGTTTTTCGATATTTACAATTTTTTTAGACTTACTTAAAATGTATCGTAAGTGTTGCGAAGCTCCGCCTTGCCTCTGTGTTATTGTTATATATAACAAACTTAACCAATTTGGGACGATTGGATTGGTTTTAGTCTATTTGCAATTCAGAGTTTGTTGGTTTCTGAAATATATAAAAATTTTAAATCCTCAGTCAAAGCGCTGAGAGTATAACTCTGTTTTTTATTTTTTTTATTTCACTTGTTATTGCAAGTGTTCTTGTACTCGGGAACAAGACATTCAATGTTACGTGCAGGCTGCTGACAAGCTCAATTTTTGAAAATTAACAATTGTTGAATTTTTTTTTGGATTCTTGGCTGTCGACAAAATTTCCGTCAGATCATTTTCTATTTTTCTAAATGCCCTTTATGTTATCTGATACAGTTTTTTGTCGGCTTACTTTTCAATGCATGGGTTTAAATTTGATTTAAACAGTTTTTATAGTAATTGAAAGTTCTGTAATTTGAAAATTTTTCACCCAGTCCGATTTGGAACAATTTAAAAAAAAATTCCGATTAAACGGTTTCGACTTATATTATATGGACTTAATTATATCGCGTAGTTTAAGGCCCATTTTTTAATGCGTTTGTTTGATTCAGTAGGGATGGGTCGTAAAAACTTATTAGTATTTTTATGACAACAATTTTGCTTTCGGCTCAGCGGGGTGGAATCCAACTTTCTCGCCTTAGTTTTGGCTCGATTTCCCAATGATTTTTACACTTGCGAGCTTGCAATCGTTAGTTTATTACTACGAACCTTCTTTTTTTCTAACTTAACTCGCAAATAAAATATTCACTTATTTGGTGGCTATTTTGCTATAATCACGATCTGAAGCATTAGAAGTTTCATAACATCTGTTCTCTGCCTGCTTTATTTGAGGTCAGTGTTTATAATTTATTAACCATCCGTGGTTGATTGGTTAGTGCGTGAGACACATAAACTCTAGGTTGCAGATCGAATCCGAGAGGTAGCCGAGTTTTTACCAACTCGAGGCTTATTTCTACTTTTTCTTATTGCACTTTATGGAGCTGCTTTTGTCGTGTTCTCGCTAGTGTTTGCGAAGCGCAGCTTCGCCTCTGTGTCTAAGGCTTTTTATGAACCTCATCTGAGACAGGCGTATGAAATTTATGTAGGTGTAGATTTTTCTTTTTTTAATTTTTTTTTTCAGATAATGTTTTTCAAATCCGTCTCTTTCTATTCACTATCTTTTATCGCAATTTTCGTATTGTCTCGCGAGAGTTGCAAAGCTCTGCTTCGCCTTTGTGTTAGAAATATTTGAGAATTTGCTAATGATGTGAAACAATTGTTTGGTAGGAAGCGATTGCCCAGACTTTTGGCTACCCTGGAAGTGTGGTGAATGGGATCGATCTGTACAGGGCGGCTGGCAAGTTTGAATTACTGGACAGAGTTCTGCCCAAACTGAAGGAGACTGGCCACAAAGTGCTCATCTTCTGTCAGATGACCACCTGCATGCACATCTTAGAGGACTACTTCATATTCAGAAGTGAGTTCAAATTAACTGCACTTCAGGGCATGGACACCGCACAACCAAATAGATCCAATTTTTCTTGAGGGTTTTTGAAATAAGGGTGCAGTTTCGTGATTCTGTGGTATTCTTCAAATCTACCACCTTTTTTACCTAAGTATTCTTTAAATCTTGTATCCTTCGCCGAAGTAATATGAAATCTTGCAGCGTAGAGGTCTATACTTCATATTCAGAAATGAGTAATTCATCCCAGAAGATACAAGAGTTTATTGTGGCTTAGAGATTAAACTGAATGTCTATTGAAGCCTCGGTATGTGAGAATCAAACGAAATTTCAATGTACGGAAAAAAGGAGATACGAAATTAAATCCATTTTTGGCCTAGAAGTAAATGAGTTTCACCGTACAGAAAAAGTATTCGTAAACGAAACGAAAACCGGTAAAAGTCTCGAACAGCGAGGACTATTACAATCGGCGTATAAATAACAAGATGATAATGATATGATATGATGACTTTGCTTTGGAACAATTGCTCTAGTGCTGAATACAATTCTAAGACCCTGTTTGTTTCAGACTACACCTACTTGCGACTGGACGGAACTACGAAGGCGGAAGACAGGGGGGACATGTTGTCCAAGTTCAGTGACCCCGCCAACGACTGCTTCATCTTCGTCCTCTCCACCCGCGCGGGGGGACTGGGGCTGAATCTGCAGGCAGCAGACACCGTCATCATATTCGACTCCGACTGGAACCCACACCAGGTATTTATTTATTTTTTGTGGTTCTAGAGTTGTGAAATTCATTGCGCTGATCTTTGCTATGATGTTGAATTTATCCTTGTATCTATCAAATGGCATTTTATGGATTTGAAAAACATGAAAATAAAACTATAAACTGAATTGAATTTGAAGTTCGATTTAGAAAAACATTTTAGGTTCATTTGCCTATATCTGTTAAATTACAACCTCTACAGCAGGAATGCTATACGTGTTATGCAACCCTTCTTGTGGCATCCCTCCAGGTCACCTAGAATACAATAAATGACACCGAAAACGAAATTCACTGATAGTAAAACAGAGAAAACATCCTTTCACTATCGCAAACATAATGCTTACAAAAGTTTTTGAAAAGCTTTGAACTCAATTTCATTCATATAGAAAAGTTTTGAGAATCATATTGTTATCGACCAAAAAATTAAAAGCTCTCGTTATTTTCATTGAATGCGAATTTTTCTTTGTCGTAGTTTTGACAGCAGGTAAAAATGGTAACCCTTTTTAGTGTAGGATGAAATAACTATTTCCAAAACTAGGACTTTATCAAAAATCTTCAACGAATAGTTTGTAAAAGCCCCGTACCGAAAAGGACTACTTTATTTTTTCAAAAATGTCTTTGCGAGAGCGACTTTTTTACCTACTTTTGCGAGAAATGGTTTTACGAGTTTTACGCTTGGATTTTTTTCCACATCCTAATTTTTTTCGAACTGTTTTTGTTCCAACATCTTTTGCTAATGTTTCAAGTTTTTGTCGTCCTTTTACAACTTCTCCAATCTCTGGAGCTGCAATTTCAAACAAGTCTGCGCCAATTCTTTTTGCAGCTGGGACTATAATTTTTTAATAAAGGTGGTTGAAGTTCTCCTATAAGAGTTGCCCTCATTGTGTAGATATTTGCTATGATGTTGACTTTATCCTTGTATCTATCAAGTGGCAAATGATGGGGTTGAAAAATATGAAAAAAAGTTTTGAACGACAAGCTTCAATGATAAACGTTTATGTAAAAAGTATCTTGGTAGAGCTTTTGAAATTCCAAATAGTAGCTTAGGAGACTTTTTGGAATGATTGGTGTTTCATAAAAGATTATTTTTTATGCATAATGACGATTGAAAAGTTGTATACACATATGTAATGATTGGGCTTTTATATACGCTACAAAATGAATATGGCGCATTTGGCCGCGCGACTATTTCGCCTCACATTTTTTACGGGAATTTGTGTGTACCATAAAAGGGGCAAAATGTGTGAGGCTTGAAATGTGCCAATAAATTTAAGAGGAGCGGAATTGGTAAGATTGATTGGTATTTAATCAAAGAAGATTTAGAGTAAGAAGTGTTCCAGGAGGTCCAAAAATAGGTAGTAACTACTAAAATACATTCATGCCAAATATTGCAGGTTCGCACCAGGCTAATACACATGCCTTTCTAAGACGAATTATTGACGAATCTTTTTCAGGACATACAGGCGCATACATTTCTGAAAGTCCTGGGCTTTTTGAAGTGGTTTCTATTTGAAAATTGAATTACAGATGAAATAAAGAAGTGTTTCAGGACATACAGGCGCATACGTTACTGAAAGTCCTGGGCTTTTTGAAATGGTTTCTATTTGAAAATAGAATTATAGATGAAATAAAGAAGTGTTTCAGGACTTGCAAGCGCATACGTTACTGAAAGTCCTGGGCTTTTTGAAGTGGTTTCTATTTGAAAATAGAATTATAGATGAAATAAAGAAGTGTTTCAGGACTTGCAAGCGCATACGTTACTGAAAGTCCTGGGCTTTTTGAAGTGGTTTCTATTTGAAAATAGAATTATAGATGAAATAAAGAAGTGTTTCAGGACTTGCAAGCGCATACGTTACTGAAAGTCCTGGGCTTTTTGAAATGGTTTCTATTTGAAAATAGAATTATAGATGAAATAAAGAAGTGTTTCAGGACTTGCAAGCGCATACGTTACTGAAAGTCCTGGGCTTTTTGAAATGGTTTCTATTTGAAAATAGAATTATAGATGAAATAAAGAAGTGTTTCAGGACTTGCAAGCGCATACGTTACTGAAAGTCCTGGGCTTTTTGAAGTGGTTTCTATTTGAAAATAGAATTATAGATGAAATAAAGAAGTGTTTCAGGACTTGCAAGCGCATACGTTACTGAAAGTCCTGGGCTTTTTGAAGTGGTTTCTATTTGAAAATAGAATTATAGATGAAATAAAGAAGTGTTTCAGGACTTGCAAGCGCATACGTTACTGAAAGTCCTGGGCTTTTTGAAGTGGTTTCTATTTGAAAATAGAATTATAGATGAAATAAAGAAGTGTTTCAGGACATACAGGCGCATACGTTACTGAAAGTCCTGGGCTTTTTGAAATGGTTTCTATTTGAAAATAGAATTATAGATGAAATAAAGGAGTGTTTCAGGACTTGCAAGCGCATACGTTACTGAAAGTCCTGGGCTTTTTGAAGTGGTTTCTATTTGAAAATAGAATTATAGATGAAATAAAGAAGTGTTTCAGGACATACAGGCGCATACGTTACTGAAAGTCCTGGGCTTTTTGAAGTGGTTTCTATTTGAAAATAGAATTATAGATGAAATAAAGAAGTGTTTCAGGACATACAGGCGCATACGTTACTGAAAGTCCTGGGCTTTTTGAAGTGGTTTCTATTTGAAAATAGAATTATAGATGAAATAAAGAAGTGTTTCAGGACTTGCAAGCGCATACGTTACTGAAAGTCCTGGGCTTTTTGAAATGGTTTCTATTTGAAAATAGAATTATAGATGAAATAAAGAAGTGTTTCAGGACTTGCAAGCGCATACGTTACTGAAAGTCCTGGGCTTTTTGAAATGGTTTCTATTTGAAAATAGAATTATAGATGAAATAAAGAAGTGTTTCAGGACTTGCAAGCGCATACGTTACTGAAAGTCCTGGGCTTTTTGAAATGGTTTCTATTTGAAAATAGAATTATAGATGAAATAAAGAAGTGTTTCAGGACTTGCAAGCGCATACGTTACTGAAAGTCCTGGGCTTTTTGAAATGGTTTCTATTTGAAAATAGAATTATAGATGAAATAAAGAAGTGTTTCAGGACTTGCAAGCGCATACGTTACTGAAAGTCCTGGGCTTTTTGAAATGGTTTCTATTTGAAAATAGAATTATAGATGAAATAAAGAAGTGTTTCAGGACTTGCAAGCGCATACGTTACTGAAAGTCCTGGGCTTTTTGAAATGGTTTCTATTTGAAAATAGAATTATAGATGAAATAAAGAAGTGTTTCAGGACTTGCAAGCGCATACGTTACTGAAAGTCCTGGGCTTTTTGAAATGGTTTCTATTTGAAAATAGAATTATAGATGAAATAAAGAAGTGTTTCAGGACTTGCAAGCGCATACGTTACTGAAAGTCCTGGGCTTTTTGAAATGGTTTCTATTTGAAAATAGAATTATAGATGAAATAAAGAAGTGTTTCAGGACTTGCAAGCGCATACGTTACTGAAAGTCCTGGGCTTTTTGAAATGGTTTCTATTTGAAAATAGAATTATAGATGAAATAAAGAAGTGTTTCAGGACTTGCAAGCGCATACGTTACTGAAAGTCCTGGGCTTTTTGAAATGGTTTCTATTTGAAAATAGAATTATAGATGAAATAAAGAAGTGTTTCAGGACTTGCAAGCGCATACGTTACTGAAAGTCCTGGGCTTTTTGAAATGGTTTCTATTTGAAAATAGAATTATAGATGAAATAAAGAAGTGTTTCAGGACTTGCAAGCGCATACGTTACTGAAAGTCCTGGGCTTTTTGAAATGGTTTCTATTTGAAAATAGAATTATAGATGAAATAAAGAAGTGTTTCAGGACTTGCAAGCGCATACGTTACTGAAAGTCCTGGGCTTTTTGAAATGGTTTCTATTTGAAAATAGAATTATAGATGAAATAAAGAAGTGTTTCAGGACTTGCAAGCGCATACGTTACTGAAAGTCCTGGGCTTTTTGAAATGGTTTCTATTTGAAAATAGAATTATAGATGAAATAAAGAAGTGTTTCAGGACTTGCAAGCGCATACGTTACTGAAAGTCCTGGGCTTTTTGAAATGGTTTCTATTTGAAAATAGAATTATAGATGAAATAAAGAAGTGTTTCAGGACTTGCAAGCGCATACGTTACTGAAAGTCCTGGGCTTTTTGAAATGGTTTCTATTTGAAAATAGAATTATAGATGAAATAAAGAAGTGTTTCAGGACTTGCAAGCGCATACGTTACTGAAAGTCCTGGGCTTTTTGAAATGGTTTCTATTTGAAAATAGAATTATAGATGAAATAAAGAAGTGTTTCAGGACTTGCAAGCGCATACGTTACTGAAAGTCCTGGGCTTTTTGAAATGGTTTCTATTTGAAAATAGAATTATAGATGAAATAAAGAAGTGTTTCAGGACTTGCAAGCGCATACGTTACTGAAAGTCCTGGGCTTTTTGAAATGGTTTCTATTTGAAAATAGAATTATAGATGAAATAAAGAAGTGTTTCAGGACTTGCAAGCGCATACGTTACTGAAAGTCCTGGGCTTTTTGAAATGGTTTCTATTTGAAAATAGAATTATAGATGAAATAAAGAAGTGTTTCAGGACTTGCAAGCGCATACGTTACTGAAAGTCCTGGGCTTTTTGAAATGGTTTCTATTTGAAAATAGAATTATAGATGAAATAAAGAAGTGTTTCAGGACTTGCAAGCGCATACGTTACTGAAAGTCCTGGGCTTTTTGAAATGGTTTCTATTTGAAAATAGAATTATAGATGAAATAAAGAAGTGTTTCAGGACTTGCAAGCGCATACGTTACTGAAAGTCCTGGGCTTTTTGAAATGGTTTCTATTTGAAAATAGAATTATAGATGAAATAAAGAAGTGTTTCAGGACTTGCAAGCGCATACGTTACTGAAAGTCCTGGGCTTTTTGAAATGGTTTCTATTTGAAAATAGAATTATAGATGAAATAAAGAAGTGTTTCAGGACTTGCAAGCGCATACGTTACTGAAAGTCCTGGGCTTTTTGAAATGGTTTCTATTTGAAAATAGAATTATAGATGAAATAAAGAAGTGTTTCAGGACTTGCAAGCGCATACGTTACTGAAAGTCCTGGGCTTTTTGAAATGGTTTCTATTTGAAAATAGAATTATAGATGAAATAAAGAAGTGTTTCAGGACTTGCAAGCGCATACGTTACTGAAAGTCCTGGGCTTTTTGAAATGGTTTCTATTTGAAAATAGAATTATAGATGAAATAAAGAAGTGTTTCAGGACTTGCAAGCGCATACGTTACTGAAAGTCCTGGGCTTTTTGAAATGGTTTCTATTTGAAAATAGAATTATAGATGAAATAAAGAAGTGTTTCAGGACTTGCAAGCGCATACGTTACTGAAAGTCCTGGGCTTTTTGAAATGGTTTCTATTTGAAAATAGAATTATAGATGAAATAAAGAAGTGTTTCAGGACTTGCAAGCGCATACGTTACTGAAAGTCCTGGGCTTTTTGAAATGGTTTCTATTTGAAAATAGAATTATAGATGAAATAAAGAAGTGTTTCAGGACTTGCAAGCGCATACGTTACTGAAAGTCCTGGGCTTTTTGAAATGGTTTCTATTTGAAAATAGAATTATAGATGAAATAAAGAAGTGTTTCAGGACTTGCAAGCGCATACGTTACTGAAAGTCCTGGGCTTTTTGAAATGGTTTCTATTTGAAAATAGAATTATAGATGAAATAAAGAAGTGTTTCAGGACTTGCAAGCGCATACGTTACTGAAAGTCCTGGGCTTTTTGAAATGGTTTCTATTTGAAAATAGAATTATAGATGAAATAAAGAAGTGTTTCAGGACTTGCAAGCGCATACGTTACTGAAAGTCCTGGGCTTTTTGAAATGGTTTCTATTTGAAAATAGAATTATAGATGAAATAAAGAAGTGTTTCAGGACTTGCAAGCGCATACGTTACTGAAAGTCCTGGGCTTTTTGAAATGGTTTCTATTTGAAAATAGAATTATAGATGAAATAAAGAAGTGTTTCAGGACTTGCAAGCGCATACGTTACTGAAAGTCCTGGGCTTTTTGAAATGGTTTCTATTTGAAAATAGAATTATAGATGAAATAAAGAAGTGTTTCAGGACTTGCAAGCGCATACGTTACTGAAAGTCCTGGGCTTTTTGAAATGGTTTCTATTTGAAAATAGAATTATAGATGAAATAAAGAAGTGTTTCAGGACTTGCAAGCGCATACGTTACTGAAAGTCCTGGGCTTTTTGAAATGGTTTCTATTTGAAAATAGAATTATAGATGAAATAAAGAAGTGTTTCAGGACTTGCAAGCGCATACGTTACTGAAAGTCCTGGGCTTTTTGAAATGGTTTCTATTTGAAAATAGAATTATAGATGAAATAAAGAAGTGTTTCAGGACTTGCAAGCGCATACGTTACTGAAAGTCCTGGGCTTTTTGAAATGGTTTCTATTTGAAAATAGAATTATAGATGAAATAAAGAAGTGTTTCAGGACTTGCAAGCGCATACGTTACTGAAAGTCCTGGGCTTTTTGAAATGGTTTCTATTTGAAAATAGAATTATAGATGAAATAAAGAAGTGTTTCAGGACTTGCAAGCGCATACGTTACTGAAAGTCCTGGGCTTTTTGAAATGGTTTCTATTTGAAAATAGAATTATAGATGAAATAAAGAAGTGTTTCAGGACTTGCAAGCGCATACGTTACTGAAAGTCCTGGGCTTTTTGAAATGGTTTCTATTTGAAAATAGAATTATAGATGAAATAAAGAAGTGTTTCAGGACTTGCAAGCGCATACGTTACTGAAAGTCCTGGGCTTTTTGAAATGGTTTCTATTTGAAAATAGAATTATAGATGAAATAAAGAAGTGTTTCAGGACTTGCAAGCGCATACGTTACTGAAAGTCCTGGGCTTTTTGAAATGGTTTCTATTTGAAAATAGAATTATAGATGAAATAAAGAAGTGTTTCAGGACTTGCAAGCGCATACGTTACTGAAAGTCCTGGGCTTTTTGAAATGGTTTCTATTTGAAAATAGAATTATAGATGAAATAAAGAAGTGTTTCAGGACTTGCAAGCGCATACGTTACTGAAAGTCCTGGGCTTTTTGAAATGGTTTCTATTTGAAAATAGAATTATAGATGAAATAAAGAAGTGTTTCAGGACTTGCAAGCGCATACGTTACTGAAAGTCCTGGGCTTTTTGAAATGGTTTCTATTTGAAAATAGAATTATAGATGAAATAAAGAAGTGTTTCAGGACTTGCAAGCGCATACGTTACTGAAAGTCCTGGGCTTTTTGAAATGGTTTCTATTTGAAAATAGAATTATAGATGAAATAAAGAAGTGTTTCAGGACTTGCAAGCGCATACGTTACTGAAAGTCCTGGGCTTTTTGAAATGGTTTCTATTTGAAAATAGAATTATAGATGAAATAAAGAAGTGTTTCAGGACTTGCAAGCGCATACGTTACTGAAAGTCCTGGGCTTTTTGAAATGGTTTCTATTTGAAAATAGAATTATAGATGAAATAAAGAAGTGTTTCAGGACTTGCAAGCGCATACGTTACTGAAAGTCCTGGGCTTTTTGAAATGGTTTCTATTTGAAAATAGAATTATAGATGAAATAAAGAAGTGTTTCAGGACTTGCAAGCGCATACGTTACTGAAAGTCCTGGGCTTTTTGAAATGGTTTCTATTTGAAAATAGAATTATAGATGAAATAAAGAAGTGTTTCAGGACTTGCAAGCGCATACGTTACTGAAAGTCCTGGGCTTTTTGAAATGGTTTCTATTTGAAAATAGAATTATAGATGAAATAAAGGAGTGTTTCAGGACTTGCAAGCGCAAGACAGAGCCCACCGGATTGGACAGAAGAACGAAGTGAGAGTACTGAGACTGATGACAGTTGGCACTGTGGAGGAGAGAATTCTGGCAGCTGCCAGGTACAAACTAAATGTGGACGAGAAGGTCATCCAGGCAGGCATGTTCGATCAGAAGAGCACCAGCAAGGACAGACACGAGTTCCTCTGGGCCATCCTTGCCCAGGATGACAACGACGATGAGGTCAGATTGTCACTTCTTTACATTCGCAAGATATAAACACGTGTTTTATTATTCAATAGCTCTGCATGTATACGGTACATCATAAAATATATTTACAGAGAAGGTAATGGGTTTTTGTGGGACTAAAAAATCCTTGTAATTTTTTAACTTAAAAAATTGTGATAAACTTAACTTCAACACGTGTTTTATTATTCAATTGCTCTGCATGTATACGGCACATCATAAAATATATTTACAGAAAAGGTAATTGATTTTTGTGGGACTAAAAATTCATTGTGATTTTTAAATTTAAAAAAATTGTGATTAACTTTACTTCAAACTGCTTCGAACACGCTCAGCTAACTGGATAAAGAAAAAATCATGATATACTAGAGAAAAAATTGTGTTGAATATAGAAGAATATATCTACTGTGGGAGCTGGTTGAATGATTGTACATTATCTGTGTAAAGCACGCTCTATCTAGTTACGTTAATTAGATTTGAACTGGACCATTTTGAGATGTGATCATTTTGTTGAAATTTCTTTATTTTCAGCGGGTTTGTATCTGTTGGTCTCTTCTGTTCATTTCTGGAAAACACTTCAATCCTCTCATTGAAGAACAACTACTTTTCGTTAAACTGATTGTTTTGTTGCTGTCTCGACACACTTCTTGATTAGCTAAAAGTTATTTTAAATTTTGTTTCAGGAGGACGACGAAGCTCCAGACGATGAAACCTTGAACCAGATGCTGGCGAGGACGGAAGAGGAATTCGAGATGTTCACCCGAATAGATTTAGACAGACGCCGCCTTGAGGCTCGAAACCCGAAACGAAAGGCACGACTGATTGAGGAGCACGAACTGCCCTCGTGGCTGATCAAAGACGAGGCAGAAGTGGAGAGAATTACGACTGCCGACGATATGGACAAAGTGTTTGGAAAAGGAAACCGCGCGAGAAAGGAAGTAGATTATGCCGACAGGCTCACGGAAGCCGAATGGCTGCAAGCGGTCGAAGGGGGCAACTTGGAAGACTGGGAAGAAGAGGTAATAATTGAGTTTCAAACCAGATTTTTCAAGTATATCTTTGTAAAAGCACTGTAAGTATCCACAAACAGTGCTTTTACAATTTAATTTGTCTGCTAGAATTTCGACGAGCCGTCAGCGTGTCACTTGGCACCTTAAGTTTTTTTTTTCTTAAGTGAATTGCCTTTATACTTGAAGTATTCGACAAGGAAATCCAGTTGTCGCGGGAGTTGTCAAGACAAAACAAAAAGAAAAGTAAAAATTTTCTTGGTTAAACATAATTTGGAGGCAACATTGAGATGAAAACCATAGTAACTAGCATAAAATAGTTAAGACGTATTCATTATTTCAAGGTGGGCGATGGAAGCAACAATACACCGACACCCGCGGGACCCGGACGAGGACGAAAAAGTACTGTGGAAGGGGGGACTGGGAAAAAGAGGAGGAAGAGACTTGAAGATGATGACGATGAGGATGTGCATGTAGGGAGGGGACCGGGTAAGAAGAAGGCGAGAGCAGGCAGGAACTACGTCAGCCCTGAAAATCAGGAGGCACTGCAGAAAGTGATGCGAGGAATCATTAAGAAGGTCTGCGAGTTCACCAGGCCGTAAGTATCTCACCTTCGTACCGAAACATTTTCACATAATTGATTAAATTGAGTAGATTTTGATTAATTGTGACCGAATAAATTATTACAGGGATGAAGATCTGCCGCTGAGTACGACTTTTATTCAGTTACCGTCGAGAAAGGAGCTACCGGATTACTATGAGTTCATTAAGAAACCAGTCGATATAAACAAAATCAAGGTAAACGTTACTCAATAAAGTTGATTTTTGATTAAAGTTGGACTTTGATAAAGTTTAATACATTCTGTAGTTACTAAAAAATAAAGGTCTGGTTGATGTCATTTCCCTGTTTGATAAATGAAGTATTCATTTTATTGAAATGTGTGAACGTTTTTTTTCTTCAGAACAAGATCAAAAACAACAAGTACAGATGTCTGGAGGACCTGGAAGACGACTTCATGCTCATGTGCAAGAATGCACAGACTTATAACGTAGAAGGCAGTGAGATATTCGAGCACTCTATTGTTCTGGGATCCATATTCACGGATATAAAAGAGAAGTTTGAAAGGGAGTTTGAGCAGAGAATTGCGGCTGGGCAGACGGGGGGAGGTGGGGGTCAGGCAGGTGGATCGTACGATGGTGACAACCATTTGTCAGACTCCGATTTCGGTACAGTTAATTTAAAGTTTCATGAGAAAGCTATTGGTTCTTGGAAGTAAAGAGTCCAAGGTTACTAATTTGTATTACTATAAAGATTTAGAGATTCAATGATCATGATATTTTGACTTGCAATCCAATAAAATTGAACTTCAGGTCTTAAAAAGTAGTTCAAGTTCTTTTTGAATTGGTGATAAGTTGTTCCTTTTGGCAAACGATTGTACTATTTAATGCATTGTATTGGATAAAGATTCAAACTGATAATCAGCTGTTCGGTGTTGGCAAATGTTTCTGTTCTTCAGAAGACTACACTAAAAAGAAGAGTCATAAAAAGCGCAAAGACGGCAGCAGCGGGCGAGGGCGTGGCGGCGGCACTGGACGTCGCGGTCGGAAACCAGCCGCGTTGTTAGCCGCAGAACGTGAACTAAGTGGTCAGCCAATAAATCAACATGATATGAGTATGGACATAAGTAACATCAGCTCGGCCATCGATGATACCACTATTCCCCACGGCAGCGGAAGTGTGACCCCGGCGGGGGGTCCCTCGGGGGCGGGGGCGTCTCCTGCGAGTAGAGTTAGTGACGAGGACAAGCCCCTGTCGGGAATAGTTGGACAAGATGGAGATAACAGTAACATCACACTACCCAACATGAGCGGAGACGAGGTAGCTTGTTTGAACCATCGAGAATTCTGTAATTATACAGGCAATATGTTTTAATGTTGCTTCAGACTTACTGACTCATTAGAAAAATAATGAGAGGCTTTCATTTTAGTTTTGCTGATTCTTTGAAACAACTGAGAACAATCAATTTTTTCTTGTCATAGTCAACGTTATGTGTTAAATTATTTCAAAATATCAAACCGCAAAAAGTTGAATTGAGCTATTTCGTTCAAAAAATTTGCTAAGATCTCAGATTCCCTCCAGCTTTTTTCAACCCCTGTTTACGGCTTCAAGTAATTTTATACTTTTTACAAACATGTAAAACAGGTTGGTTTTAGACGAGACATTTAGTTGTTTTGTTGAAACCGTTCAAATACTCGCCACCTACGTAAGACTAACTTGTATTCTTGCTCATATCTCTGTTTCTTCAAATCTATCAGCTCATTAAATGCTCTGTTCAAAGACTCCCGAAATTGACAGTCATTCAACCAGTTCATGATGTTTGTTGTTTAGACTGTGACGATGAAGATGAAGTAATGTTGTCTGTTTTAGGCTTCGGAAGCTGAAGTGACCAATGAAGTTACTGGAGAAGATACCAACCAATAGACCCGAGAAAATCTTGAAACAATAACGACTTAGTTGGAATAATTTGAGGCGTTTTGATTGATTTTGTATCTCTGTGAATGTTCATTATGTTAGTTTTTATTTATATTGTCATGAAAACTTTTTCGTTATTCCGGTAGTGATTCGATAAATTGTTAAATTGTTTTGATGTTGAGTTGGTTGATTATGCCTGTTATATTTTTAGTTATTCCATGTAAACGTCTAAATAATACACTTCGTTCAACCACTATTTGAAAGAAGATTTTGAGTGCAGTAACCGTTGATAAACGCAGAATAAAAAGAAGACAAAGTAAAATTGTGGAAGAGATCCATGGATGACTTTTCGGCTAACTCAATTAACCATCATTCATGGTTCCGAGCATTATACTTAATTACACTAGCCAGCAGCTAGTTTATTAGTACGGACCTTCTTTTTCTAACCTAACTCGCAAATAAGTGTTCACTTATGGAAATTTCACTGTCGCATTGGAATTTGCATATATCTGTTCTCTGCTTTTTTTGTGGCTAGTATTTTGAATAAATTAAGCGTCCGTGGCTGAGTGGTTAGTGCGTGAGACACAATTTCTAGGTCAGAGTAAGTAGTAGGTTCGAATCTGAGAAGTGGCAGAGTTTTTAAATCGAGGCTTGTTTCTACTTTTAGAGTAATGAATGTAGTGAAGACTTATATAGGTCTTGGTGATTTTTTTATAAATACTGATATGCATTCGCGCATATTGATGCATTTATGAATAAACTTAGGTATATATGCACTTTTTGAGTTCCATTGAAATTCATCTGCTGAAAGTGACTTAAATCGCACTCTCCAAATACAAACATGGAAATGTCGCAAAAAAAACGTGAGCGATTTCTAGTTTCGAAAGTGGAATTTACTTTAGATTCCAGCGGAATAAAAACTTAACTTATTGATCCAGTAATTTTATAGTTCGGGTAATTTTATCCAAAAAATCGCCACTCAAATCGTTTTAGAAATTCAAAGAGCTTAGGGAGCATCGATTTTTTCTTTTAAGTTCGATTTTTTAAAATGTTTCCTTGCTTTCATTGACCTTTTACCTGATTGTTGGCTTTGTTTTCTTATATCACTTACAAGAACTGCTTTTGTCGTGTTCTCGCTAATGTTTGCGAAGTGAAGCTTGGCTTCTGTGTAAAAATATCGAAGGAAGAAGTGTTATTGGTCTCAATCTTTCTTGCATTTGTGTTGGTGTTCATATAGATCCGCAATTGCGTTTGGGAAAAACCAGGAGAACATTATCTACAGGTGCGTTTTCATTTCCCGCAAACATAGGTTCCACAATTAATCTTTGAATGGGCTGAGTGATGTCATATTAAAGCTCTTCGAACCAAATTTGATCATTTTAAATTACACTCCCGTTGTTGCAAAAAACCAACTTCAAAATTTTGAAATTGAGTCTTTTTGGAGCAATTTGAAGCGGTGAAACATATTTCAACTAGATAAAAAAACATCTATTATCTCCCGGCAGGTCCTATTTGACGAATAGATTTCATTTGAGTAATAAAACATTAGAATATTTTTGACCAAAACTATTTTTCGAAGATTCTTTTTGAGCTTCCTTCCTTGGCAATATATATTTTTTAAATCAAAAAAGAATTCTAAAAAACTACAAAAACTCTGAGAAAAGTTTTTCATTTTTTTGAAAAGTCATGAACGTGGGTTTTAATTTGCAAGTTTTCCGCGTAATACAATGTTTGCATGTTAATCCGGTAATTTTCAAAATTGATTTGATTGATCAAAAATGTTTCAATCATTAGTGGTTCTTAAAAAGAGAGCCTCAAGGCCGCATAATTTTTTCTTCAAATACCGAAAAATGATTTTTTTTAGAAAACAGACAGTTTTTTGCCGTTTCTTTACGTTCATGACTCTTTTCATTTATGTTGGTTTCATTTAGTAACTATATGAATGGAGTTGAAACATTCAGTACTACTTGCAAAGCAATTGGCTATCCTTGTTAAAGTGGTAGATTTTTTTGAATCAGATTTTTGCTGAAGTTTTGCTCTCAGTTTAAATTTATAGTCTTGGACTGGAAAGCACAATTTTTTAAATTCAACTTTCTTGTAAAAAATTTTTAATTAGCAAATGTATGGCAACGGGGTATTAAACTATTCCTGTTTTTGTTTATTTCATATGGCTCCCTGTAGTCATTATATTTTATCAGCAAAGCAAACTCGATCCACTATTTTGCCGTTTGATGCAAATGTAACGTCCACGATTGAACTCTGCAAGTCCTAGATTGGAATGTAACCCGGACCTCTATTTTTTGCTTCATTGACAAACGGGTCCAAGACAACTGATTTTTGATGATTTTAAAAGCTTTTCTGCCTTCGTATGGATATATTTTATTGCTTGGGGAATTTTTGTAATTCAAAAGTTTAGCTTCTCTAATTTTGCTGGAAAGTGAGAAGAGAAAATGGCTGAAGATTTTTGTCATTTTTTAAAAACTTTTTTATCAACGATTGCAGATTTTCGGTTTTAGAAGAAATTTTTTGTCTTGTCCTTTCTTTCAGCGCTTAAAATAAACTAATGAAGGTTTATCTTTTGGGTTTTACTATTGCAGATTATTACTGGAAAACAATGTTTTAAAAATAGAATGTTTCTCATGCAACCCAGTATTTTTTGGTGGATAGTGTATGATGACATCAAGAGACGGTGGCTTAGTCGTGTCGGCATAAGAGTCAAACTCTAGAGAAATGTGATACGAAATTTTTAGATTTTGAATTAAATTCTTCTTTCCAAGCGCATCTACTTTTGTAATTTCTTGTTTTTAATGCTCCTGATTGTTCGTTTGTATGCAAGTGCATAGCGCAGCTTCGCCTCTGTTTAAATGGTTTTCTCAGAATGAATTTACGGAACAAACTTTTTGAATTACCTCAGAAATTGAGGGATCATAATATTTTTTTTTGTATTTTTTTGCAAACTGAAAATTTTTGGTTATTTTAAACTATCATTTGTCTGCTTATTTTATCGGCTTACTTCCCGCAAAAAGCAAAAACTCATTCAAAAGCTCAGTGTAAAGTTTTTAATGATACAAGTAAGTTTGTCTACGATTTTTTTTGGGATTTTTTACAAGTTCGACGAAAAACGAAGATTTTTGAAAGTTTTTTAATTTGTTTTTATTCATTTTTTCATGCGGATTCAAATATAATCATTCAGTGTCGTATCGCAACTGCTGTTTTTTAGCGCAAGTTTTTTGTCATTTTGTTAGAAGTAAAGCCAAGTTCAGTTTGCCTGTAATCCTCTTGTTTGCCTTTCGCAATATGATGCAGGATGATCTACTTTCACGGGGGAAATTCTTCAGATAGTCTCAAAGCAGATAAAAATCTCAAACTTTTACTCCCATCAAAAGAAACAATCACTTATTGAACCTCAGTTTTTAAACGAAGAAATTGAATTGTGGACATTGCATTCAATCTGAGTTCTTCTAAATGTATTCATTCATTTTTGCCAGATTTTAAAAATTTCCTTCGACAAAGGACTTCAAGTGCTTCAACAAAAACAGTTCTTGATAATCTAATCCATTCTATTCAATTACCTGGGATTTCAAATTCTACCAGCGTCGATCACGCTTCATGTAGTTCTGGGCCCGATTTTGAATCATTTTAAGATTCGAAGAACATTAACCTCATATTTTGTACAGTAACAGACAATCGATCCACCGTATTGGTAAAGCAAATCGTGTACACAGCAAAATCAAAACTACAGACCAATTCCAGAAACAAAAACAAATCCTACGTTGATCGACTACAGAGCATAATTCAATCAAAATAAACTGGGCTCGCTTCAAAAATACTTCAATCGCAAACCGAGTAAACTTTGGAGTTACTTCGTTTGTCAAAATAAAAATATCTTTTTCGACAACGGAAGATTAATTTTTAGTAGGATAGAGTTTACAACTTTGCCACTGATGACAAGATCGAAGATGGTGATTGAACTATGATTCCGATTGGTCACTGCCTTGGAAAACAGAAACAGACACTTTTAAGAGAAAGGATTTAACATAGAACTCCATTATCCTTAGTTTAATAAGAATTTGAGAAATTGAAACAGTTCGTAAGACTATTTAAAACCCTCCTAGCATTTTCTCTGCTAACGAATACAATTAACAAGACATCATTAGTACAGTTACTAGGGCAATCAATATGACTGCCCAAGAAATCAAGGTGCTTGATTTAGTATTCGGCTACAAAAAAGGAACAATTAATTCTCTTGAGCCAGAATTTGCCGTCGCGCGATTTAATAGGCTTCTGTGAGGTATTAATTGCTTCAAAATAAAAAAAATATGAATTCCACAATATGATGGAAAACTTCTGAACAGAGGAATAATAACTATTAATTCCCGCTAATATCATGCGGATTATTTGGACAGATTTACAGAAGATATCCAGCGGGTTCAACAAAAAGACCACCCACGCATTCAATAGAAGCAAACTTAATTGACCGTATGGAAAAAATTCTCCAGCTTCAAAACCAGCTGAAAAAAAAATTGCAACCGATTTTATCGGAACCACTTTTTTCTAGTACAAGCTATATAGTATAGTTTTTTAACAGTGATGACTTGTCTTCTCTCTAAGAAATGAGCCGAGAACTGAATTTTCTGAGGGCATTTCATTTTCCAACAACTGGTTCACATTAACAAAACTGAAAATCAGCTCTTTTTTTACCCCACTTGCGGATTTTTAAAAGTAAATTTAATGTTCGCAATACCCGATTGTAATAATTAGGACATTAAAAACACCTTTGGTATTATACTAAACCTCGTAAAAGGACTCTTTATGCCGAAAAAAGTATGATCATGCGAAGGGGGAACCTTGCATGATCATTTTGTATTGGTGTGACAATCATGTATTAATGAAGTTCTTGTTCTCTTTATGAACGCAGAATCGGACAAAACAGCCAGTTTTAAAATGAGATTTTCAGAGAGAGTACTTCTGATCATTTGCTGTCGGTTGATGCAAAACTTTGGTGAAAAATTTAAATAAATGTTGTCCAAAAAATGTTGTTCGTCAATTTAGTTTTTCTGGAGAGTAAAAACCTGATATTGCGTTTAATTTTGGCCACTAGAATAGAATTGTTCAATAAGTTTACAGGTTTTTAATGTGGAAGTTGATTCGTTTGCAAAGTTGGAGGAGCGTCGGTTGATATTTTCAAGAAAATAATTGTTTCTGGTTTTATCTATGCTCTTCCTTAACTTTCATAAATTTGTAGCATTTTTAGGACCGATGGCAAATCAAATGGCAAAAATCTGCTGTATTTATCTGCATAAGTCAGAGTGAATTAAGCAAAACAGAGCAATTTTTTGACGAATAAAGTTTATGCAATTGTCTTTGCATAAGAAAACAATTTTGCAATCAGAAAAAGTAAAGAAAAAATATCAATCAAGTTTTTTTTCCAAAAAACCATCATAACATATTTATCATCGATTTTTTTCCTTGCTTCAAAACAGAACAAACGGTGTTCTGACTTTGCGTTGAATTTTGATTATCGTTGAACTTTTGTGTTATTGGTCCCAATCACGATTGGTTGGGATTATGAAATTTTGAACATAAAACGACGACATTAACCTTTTTCATATGCTATTCTCATTTATGCGCAATTCCAATCACATTTGGATTATTGGTTTATTTGTTTTGAAATGTTAGCACCGATTTACAACTTTATAAAATATGCGTATATTATAAACTGTAAATCGATACTAACATTTCACAACAAATGTACCGATAATCCAAATGTGATTGAAATTGCGCATAAATGTGAATAGCATATGAAAAAGGTTAATGTCGTCGTTTTATGTTCAAAATTTCATAATCCCAACCAATCATGATTGGGACCATTGACTCAAAGGTTGAACGATAATCAAAATCCAAAAAAAGTCAGAACACCGTTTGTGCGCTGAGACTTGATGTGTCGTTCTTTTAAGGTAACCATTGACAAGGTGAGCCGCTGATTTTTTTTTGTTATATAATGGTGATTACTTTTTGGTACTGATGAGATTTTTTAGTAATTGATGAAGACAAATCGAACAAATTATTCATATTAGGTTCGTACAAAAATTTGCATTACTAAGCTACTCGTATATCAAGGCAACGCGAATTCGAGCTGCCTTCGCAATTCGGGTCGGATCAATTTTGAGAACGAGATGAGTGGACACGCAATAAAAAGTTCAGCGTCTAATCTCTAGAGCGCCTATAATTTTTGTAGAACATGGCTAAATTGGCAATTTTCAAACCCCAGAACTTGTCTAATAAGGATTGCGGTAGAGTGTTTTCAAATTAAAATCAGAGAGTCTTCATCTTAGTCTTTCGAGCACTCTTATTTCGATAACCAATCCTGACCTGAATGAAAAACACTCAAGTACATATATGTTTTTTTTGAGAATCGGAACACAAGTAATTTTTTTATGAGGCAATTAACTTGAACCATATGTTTTCAAACGTGCTCAAAATTGTAGCTCAAAACAATTGTATTTTTCTATTCAAGGCTACAAGTGATACTCTTAGTCGCCAAAACGAAAACAAGGATAGCCGGTCACTGTGCAAATAGCACAGGATGTTCCGACCAAAGGATTTAAAAAACTGCAAAAAAATTTGTTTTTAATTTACTGTAGTTTTTTCTGCGTGGTGTAATGAAGGTTACTGACATAAAATTTTAATTTAGGCATATTCGACAATCATAGTAATAAAGGCGAGTTGGACAAAATTTTTGTCAAAAATTGACTGCCGAAATAAAAAAATATTTTAAAAAACTTCGAAAATATTTAAAAAAACATAAAATATTTTTTTTAAAAAATTTTAAAAATGCAAAATCAGAAAAACAAAACTTTTTCTTTCAAATCTTTTTGCGGAAATTTTTTTTACTTTTTTGAAGTTTTGGTTCTCAAAATGGAGCTAAAAACTATAAAAACTAGTTTTACTTGCCTTAAACTAATCTTAGAGCTCTAAATTTTTCAAAAGCTACAGGGTATTACTATAAAAAAGAAATGCATGCAAAAAATTGAAATAAGAAATTTGAAATTTTCCAAATTGAAATGTATTCATAATTTTAGTATCGAAAAACATTGAAAGGTTTTTGGTGATTTTCTAAATGTTTTTTTTTCCTGATTTCGATGTTTTTTGTGGGAAAAATTTTTTACACAGAGGCGAAGTCTAGCTTTGCATCACTTGTGAAACAATGAAAACGTAATTGAAAAAACAAGAAAAATTAAACAGAAAAAATAAATGAATCGGTTTTTTTATTACAAAAAACTAAGCCAGAAAAAGTACTTAATAAAAAAATCGAAAAAACATATTCTACAAAATTTTATAAATTTGTTTCAGATGATGCTCAAAAACAGCTCTAACAAGCATTGGAAATCTATGACCAAGATTCAACTAAAGCAAAAAAATTGCTCGACCCTCGCTCAGCCGAAAACAAAAACTGTAATTGTACAAAACTAAATTATTAAACTCTGAAGTGTACGATCCATCCCTCCTGAAACATTCAACAGCATACAGAAATGCGCCATTAAAACTAGGCAATATAAATTGACAAAACCGATACAAACCGAATTGAAAATATTTATTTAATTGAATATATATTCAAAATCAGAGTCTGTAAATTTACTAACTTCAAAACAATTTTTAATTTATGATAAACACTGGTTGAATTACAAACTAAGAAATCTAACTCTGAAAAAATGGTTTCAAACGCTTAACATTTAAAATAATTTGCATTTGGAAAAAAAACGGAAAATCAACCGACAGAAATTAGGACGAAACTTTTTTTCAATAAATAAATTTAATAAAATTAACTTTACTGAAAAATGAATAAGAAGCAGACAATATCAGCCTGCACGTAAAATTTGAATTTTGTTAAGAAATTTGTGCAGTAAAATGTGAATATGTAAGAAAAAATGTTTGAAGGAAAAAAATCTAGTTTCCGATTACAAGTCACTTACTCTCGCGAGTGAAACAAAAAAAGAAGTAAAATTGGCGTAATTTTTTATAAATCTAAAGAAAAGTTTCAACACCGGGGAATTTTTGAAGGATACTCAACTTGAGACTTGTGTTGACGTGTCGTCGAGCAGTTGTTAATATGAAATGTATCGTGGTATGACCAGTTCCAAAAGACTTATTTAGCACATGATTTACCGCATCTAAAAGAACAAACTTTTTGTGTTTTTGTGGTCTAAAATTTTGTCGGTAAAACCTTTTCATGGTAGCAACTAAATGTATTATGAATTGATTATAATCCATTGTTTTCCGCGAAATTGAAAATAAATAAAATCCATTTAAAATTCATTAAAGTTTTTTTCCAGTTCATGATTGTTTCTCATCCTGCAGGCATTAAATAGGCCCAAAGACTTTTGAATCGGTTTAATTTCAACTAATCAATTGTTGTGGTTCTCACCATTCCAATATAGTGAATTCAAGAAAAAATCTCCCGAAAGCACCTGAATATGTAAAAATCATTTTTCATCAATTTTTTTTATGAGCTGGAGCTGGTTCTTTCGGGTTTGCTGATGATTCATTTGACAAGTTCGTGATCTTTTGACCAAGCGTTATGCACGGGGGCGTAAAAAAAAATTCAGGAAATTTCGAGAAACTATTACTGGAGAAATTTTGATGTGGTAAATAAAAAAAGGAATAAAAAATGGACGAAAACTAGTGTTGCACAGAAAAAAGATTGAAAAATTGAACAGCATTTATCAAACAAACTAAGTTAAGACTGATCAAAAAAAATTGGCGTGCGTTTGCTTTTTTAGCCGCATCTGGATAGAGTGGGGAAAAATCAATAATCATTAAGTTTTCTAGTTCGTTTCTATACACGTGGGCAATGTTCAATTCGTTGACCTTTTTTTGCTTCAAATTGACAGATTTTGACGGGTAAACTTTGTATTCGTATGTGAGACAGTATTTTTTTCCACGCAAGAGCAGGTACCACAAACAATTTTGGACTATATTGAGTGATACAACATATTAAAGCAGTCTCAGTTATAATTCAAACTACTTTTAAAAGTTTCCAAAAACATACCCAGTGTCAAGAAAAACCAGTTTCAAATTTTCGGTTTTCGTCCCATGTCGACCAAATTAAGAGATGATAATTTGTTAAATTGGTCATTTAGGCTAACAAAACTTGATTTTCCTAGTCGAAACTAATTTTGAACCTTTTTAGTACTTCGCTGATGTAAAAAGTTCCAGCCCCACGAAATAAATTCAGTTCTAAAAACATTTTCAACGTTATCATAATGCAAAAATTTTTGACATGGGAAAATTTTTTTTTTAATTCCCAGCCCCCACATTTCAAATTTCATAGTTGTTTTAAGTTTTAAATTCTAGAACTTCTAAATGCATGATTTTACAAAGTGAAATATGAAGACAAAATCTGTTCACAATGGTTGTTTTGTTCACCATGCAAATTTTCTTTGCATTCTGACAACTATAAAACAGTTTTCAAAAGTTGAAATTCAAATTTGGGGGGGGGGGGAGAGGAAAAGAGCAAAAACAAATTATTGTGAACAGAATTGTTCTTCATACTGTGCATCGAAACATCATGAATTAAACTGGAATAACTAATAAAAGAACTATTAAAAAAATTCTAATATGTGAAAAAAGTGGACAAGATACAAAAAATAAGAAAAAGTTTGCTGAAAGAAAAAAAGGAATAACAGAAATGAGTTACAAAAATAAAGCCGCGCAAAAAAAAATCGAAGAGCAGATAATAACTCTATTTCAAATTTTGATTGTAGCATAGCAACTCGCATCTGAATAAAATGGGAAAAAGTTTTATTATAATGGAGTTTCTTTGTCAGTCTCTACAAACTTGAAAACTTTTCGATTATAATTGATTTTTACTAAATTTGTTCTCATTTTAAATAAAGGCGATATAAACGAGTTTAAATAGTTTATAAAGGACTTTTTTTTACTATAGATGCTGACAATGAAACTCAACTAAAACCAATCTTTATTCATGAAACCCCACTTCGAGTTCGTTAGCGCAATTTTTGTTTCGTTTTTATGTATTGGTGGACGAATAGTTTCCGACAGATTGCTCGGGCGGTTTCGCAGAACTTATAGACTTTGTTTGGATTGTGATGTGAGACAGATTATCAGGGCGGCAGATTGCACAAGGATCAAAAAGATACGACGAGTGTGTTGAAGAGTGTGGAGTTCCCGAAGAGTTTTCGGTCGAACTGTTAATAATATTTTAACCTTTGACCATTGCCTGCTTTACATTGACACAAAATATTGGATGACATCACAAAAATCTGTTGAAACTTGCATATCAAACATTATTTACGCATGCTTTTGTTCGATTATGCTACAATGTAAAATAAAATGAGTATGAAAGCTTTAAAAATCCAAGAAACATAATAATTCCAATCCATCGTTTTAGTAAAAATTAAGGTAAAAACGGTGGCATGTCAATGCTCCAACAGCCCAGGTTGACCAAAAATGCTTCTCATACAATTTTCATATATGGAAAAATGCTTACAGTTTTGTACCATTCCATACAAATAGAAGGTTGTAGAAACACATTACATTAAGCATTTTCTCATATATGGAAAATTGTATCATCACCATTTTTTGACTAGATGAAAATTGAGTTTTGGCATGCAAGAAAAACTCGAAGTTCGTCGCTTCAATTTAGATATGTCCGAACACAATAACCAAAGTTTTCTCTTTAACAAGAAAACCCATAGTTTAAGTGGCAGGAATCGCACAAGTGAACTGCATATGAGAGTTCATATGTTAAATATTGCTCAGATTCATAACTAGAAACCAAAACCTTTTGAATACGGCTAGAAAAAGTTTACTCCAAAACAAAAAATTGTGTTTGAAGGTTGTGGCCTTTTTTACAAAAAAAAAATTATCTTGTCATATGAAAACATGAAAAACCTCAATTTGGATTTACACAAAAATTTATTGTCAATTTTGATGCATTTGTAGAAAAAAATCAGTCTGGAAAACCTCAAAGTCAAAAATGCGCAAATGTTTACTCGCTAATTCATTTTCCGAGAAATTTTGTTATATGAAACTGTTTGGTTCATATGGAACTGTTTGGTTTGCGTTTATGAGTGCACTTAGGTATAAATGCACTTTTTGAGTTCAATTAAAATTCATCTGCTGAAAGTCACGTAAATAGCATTCTCCAAATACGAACGTGGAAAGGGCGCAGAAAACTTGAACAATTTTTAGTTTCGAAAGTGGACTTTAGTTTTTAGGTTTACCGCGGAATAAAAACTTTACCAATTGATCCATTTTTCTCTAGTTGGGTTCACGTTATCAAAAAAACGCCAGCCAGAAAGTGATCTAAAAATTCAGAGAGCTAAAAGGGCATCTATTTTTTTTTTGAAAATCGAAAGTTGAAATTTTTTCAAGAAAGTCACTGTTTTTTGAAAAAAAATTTTGTTCATTACTATTTTTCAAATCTTCAATTGGTTATTTTTTGTGTATGGAGGTCAATCTGGTTTGTCAGGCTGCCAAAATTATCGAGTGGTTAAGTTTGCCAAAAATGAGAGTTTCAGTTTGCCAAGTTTTCCGGTTTGATTGGCTGCATCCTTTCAAGCGCTAAGGGATTGCTGTTTGTATAAAGTTTTATTTTGTTTTTAACTGCTGCGATTTTTTGCTGCTTAAGTCTCACTTTTGTTTGTATAAGACGAAGGTTTCGTAAATTGAAGTGTAAGAATGATTTAAAATAACTCCTAGAATGGAGTTGCTTATTCTCTAATTACCCCTGTTGATTTCTGAAGATGTAATATAAACTCAGTTTAAAATAAAAACAAAGTTTTTCACGTTTTCGACAAACTGACAATTTAGAATTTTAAACACTCGACGTAGAAGCGTAGTGTTATTTATGGGGTGCATGTCTTTGGGCTAAAAAGTTTGGACTATTAATATTTTTGCAGCGAGGAACTTTGTACACAATTTTTTTTGCTTTCTTCGTCGTTTTTTTATTTGACCTTTAAAAAAACTTTAAAAAATAAGATTCGAGACTAAAATGTTAGAAGCTTCAAATGTATCAGATGTCATCAAGCGCGCAAATCTTTGCATAACTTCCCATCTAGATCTAACGAACTAAAAAAAACCAGCCGGTGCCGAAACTAGAACTCTTCGAAACCCAAAGGGAGCACCCATCATCTTTGTTTTTGAGTTATAGGTCCCAATATCAACCTCATATTAATAAAATAACTATATATAACTGAATTCTACGCGCCTCTATGGTCGATAATTGATCTATGCTACTCATTCTATTTTTTTATAAGTACGGTTCATGCTTTGGGTCTAACTTATATCAGTGCGTCAATTCTCGATTTAGTTTAAGAAAAACTGATTTGGGAGTTGAAATTGATTGATAAATGTTATTCCTCAAACATAAACTCGTGGGGACTTAGAACTTAGGGTCTCAAACTGGATACATAGGAGAAACTATGCTATAAAAAAAAGTTATTGGCTTAAATTGCACAAAAAAACATAGAATTTCAAAACCTAACAAAAAACACAGACATTAAAAACTCGAAACAAATTATTTTGGTAAAACACTTTTTGTTCCGGCTTTCGATACGAAAGTAACGGAAAATTTGTTCTCGGGGTGGGTTTTTTTTTCTTCAGACAAATTTCGACTTTTTAACTAGCCATTTTGGACGGAAATTTTTTTATATCATTCAAAAGCAATTGTTGTCCTGAGCTTAAATTCGAAAAGATATTTCACCTGTGACCATTTTGCGTAAAGTTATGGGGGTTTAAAGATTGCCATTTTGGCCAATTTGGGACAATTAACGCGCGATATATTTCGCGCTATTAACGCGTAAGCGGATTTTTAATCCGTCTTAAAAATCGTTCCAAATTGACTGAAAGAAGCTTACTTGCCATAATTGATTTGTTACAAGGAGCGAAATCTATCCTGTTGTACTTTATATGGCGTGTGGGTTGATGATTTTCATAAAAAATTTTCAAATTTTAGAAAAAAAAATTTTCATCACATTTTATTACATTTATTTTTTTGTTTTACTGCTCCATAAACCTCAAAAGGCAGTCGGAACATTTAAGGCTTGGCCTTAATACGAGCAGTCTTGTTGGTCCGACTTTCGATACGACAATAACGGAATATTTGTGCTCGGGTTGGTTTTTTTCTCTTCAGACAAATTTCGACTTTTTAACTAGCCATTTTTGAGGAAATTTTTTTTATATCATTCGAAAGGTATTGTTGTCCTGAGCTTAAGTTTGAAAAGATATTTCACCTGTGATCAATTTTTATAAAGTTATAAAGATTAAATTTTTTTATTTTATTTTATTTCATATAATTTTTCTATGTTATTACTGCTGCTCCATAAACCTTAAAAGGCAGTCGGAACATTCAGGGCTTCGCCCTGATGCGAGCAGTCTTGTCTATTTTGTGTTTATGTGATAGACTCTCTTTGACTACTTTGGATGCAAATTGTAGTTCGCATTCCAATATATAGCTCATTTTATGAAAATGGTTAGAAAACAGAACAATGCATTTGATTTTGGGGTGACAATTGAATAGAATACTGGAAAAAAAACAAGTGTTCCACTACTTACAATATTGCCTATTTGTTCCTTTCAAGGTTCTCTTTCACAAGATTTGCTAATGAGAAAAAAAACAACGTTTTTGTAAACACAGACGCACGTTTTGATTAGTGTAAAACATAAAACTTCCAAATCCAGTTAACTTTTTTGTGATAGAGACTGACTATGTTTAGACAGCTAGGCTACATAGCTTTTCATAGATCCTCTGCGAATCGCAGAAACCTAAATTGTTATTATAGCTGCCAGATGTGTCATTCTCTTTCCAAGAAAATGAATCATTTATAGGTTGCAGAATGCTGAAAAGTAGCAATAATTGAGTTCCACATAGTCCACGGTTATCTTGCATGTTTTCTCCAAGGAAGCAGGAGTGCTGGATCATTCTGGAATTTTCTGCTCAGCTTGGCGATACTCAAAAACAATACCAAAAAGGAGGGATGTTCGCTATGGTTATTGGTCGAAACCTATCAAACTGAAAAACCAAGTTTTTCATCCGTTGCCTTAACTGTCTTTTTTATTGCGCTGCCAGTATTTTGATTTGACGGACCCCAGCGCTCTCACAAACCGATGATCTCCAAAATCATGGTTAATTGATGATCATTTTATGAGTCATTTATCTGAAAATCATTTTTGCATATCTTGTTCATTTATCTTCGTTTTCTTCCTTTTGTGTTACGGGATACATTTTCCTTCTTTTATGCAAAAACTATTATGGTCCTCCTTAGCTATTTTTGAGCCGGTCCATTTTTGTATCGTTCATTTACTCGCTTGTTTTGCATGAAGCACTTAACAACGATATAGACAAAAGAAAAAATCTCGTCTCAACGTGTTCAAATTAAAATACGGTGGTTCGCTTGTTTGTTGTCGAGTTTTTACCTTTTTAAAACCACTTGATAATTTGTTTGTATAAAATATACCGATTATGGCAAGAAATTACAGCCATTAAAATACAAAGGGGCCAATGCTTAAGACCTGATCGGCATGTTTAAAAACTGGCAACGTGGAACGCGCAGTAACGCAGCACGTTTTGAATCTCTAAAAATATTATTATACATGGATTAATCGTCTGCTTTATTTATTCGTGTTTGGCTTTGTTTTGGCAACTCCATACCAACGATCACGCTCTTTTTCACGCGTTCTTTCAGAGCTGCACGCTCAAACGCCATTTTTATTATTTCAATCTCCTCGCTAGAACTCAGTTGATCAAAATTTAGACGTTTCTCTAAAAAGAAACCCCCAAAACACAGATAACTCAAAATGCGTGAATGTATCTCGATCCATGTTGGCCAGGCCGGTGTCCAGATCGGTAATGCCTGTTGGGAGTTGTACTGCCTCGAGCACGGAATCCAACCCGATGGTCAGATGCCCAGCGACAAGACCATCGGAGGCGGTGATGATTCGTTCAACACCTTCTTCAGTGAGACCGGTGCCGGCAAACACGTCCCCAGAGCTGTCTTCGTCGACTTGGAACCCACAGTCGTCGACGAGGTCCGAACTGGAACCTACCGACAGCTGTTCCACCCGGAACAACTGATGACCGGAAAGGAAGACGCCGCCAACAACTACGCCAGAGGCCACTACACCGTCGGCAAGGAGATGATCGACATCGTCCTGGACAGACTCCGAAAGCTGGCTGACCAGTGTACCGGACTCCAGGGATTCCTGATCTTCCACTCCTTCGGAGGTGGTACCGGATCTGGATTCACCTCCTTGTTGATGGAGCGTCTGTCCGTCGACTACGGAAAGAAGTCCAAGCTCGAGTTCGCAGTCTACCCGGCTCCTCAGATCTCGACCGCTGTTGTTGAGCCCTACAACTCGATCTTGACCACTCACACAACTCTTGAGCACTCGGACTGTGCTTTCATGGTCGACAACGAAGCCATCTACGATGTGTGCCGACGAAACTTGGACATCGAGCGACCCACATACACCAACTTGAACAGACTCATCGCTCAGATCGTCTCTTCAATCACCGCGTCTCTCCGATTCGATGGTGCCTTGAACGTCGACTTGACTGAGTTCCAGACCAACTTGGTGCCCTACCCTCGAATCCACTTCCCCTTGGCCACCTACGCTCCAGTCATCTCGGCCGAGAAGGCATACCACGAGCAGTTGACTGTCGCCGAGATCACCAACGCTTGCTTCGAGCCCGCCAACCAGATGGTGAAGTGTGATCCCCGACACGGAAAGTACATGGCTTGTTGTCTGCTGTACCGAGGAGATGTCGTCCCCAAGGATGTCAACGCCTCGATCGCCACCATCAAGACCAAGAGGACTATCCAGTTCGTCGACTGGTGTCCCACCGGATTCAAGGTCGGAATCAACTACCAGCCCCCGACTGTCGTGCCGGGAGGTGACTTGGCCAAGGTGCAGCGAGCCGTCTGCATGTTGAGCAACACCACCGCCATCGCCGAGGCCTGGGCTCGATTGGACCACAAGTTCGACTTGATGTACGCCAAGAGAGCTTTCGTCCATTGGTACGTCGGAGAGGGTATGGAGGAGGGAGAGTTCTCCGAGGCCCGTGAGGATCTGGCTGCCCTGGAGAAGGACTACGAAGAAGTCGGAGTTGACTCCGTCGAAGGCGAGGGCGAGGAGGAGGAGGGAGAGGAATACTAGGCGGATCGGATTGGCTGAAATTTAAGAATAAACATTCTGGTTGATTAATGATTGTGTTCATTTGATGCATCTTGATATTGATCTGCATTCTTAAAGAGAAAACATAAACCTGCACTCTTTTTCGCTACCGTTCTTGAGCTAATTTGAAAAAGAATAGTTAGACCGGTGAAATAGACGTAGAGAATCTGAGAGGTAAAAATCGATGCCAAAAAGGTTGGAATAAATTGCAATATTTTTTAGATCTAAGAAAAGAAATGACTTCTCCAGAAAAACTGCGCTTCCGAATTTTTGTGAAAGTTATATAATTACAGCTAAACGAAAATGCGAGTCAGTTGAAACAAAACCTGAAAAATCAGATAGAAACAACGCCTGTAAGGGTTCACTGTTTGTTCATCGAAGTATTTGTATCAGGTGCATCATAATCTGTGCGCACTGCGTGAGATGCCATATTTCTCAGTAAGGAAAATAACCAAAATCACTTCAAGTTCCTAGCCATAATAGTTATAATAATAATAAAAATAAATTGTTTCCAAACGATATCTAGTTATAGAGTTATTTATAAAAATTTACTAATACAAATTGGAATCGTTTGGGAGAACACCTTAAAGCCAGCACGGCCCGTTTTCAGGTGTCGCATTAAGCGGAAAACAAAAAAAATAGTTGTAAGCTGGTTCCTCGCCTTGTTAGTAGACTGTCTTAAGCCACCTAGTCAAACTCAGAGGCAAGTTGGGTTGGCAGCGTGCAACTGAAACCCAAAAATTGTCCACGAAGTATTTCTAAATATGTAACAAGATTCTTAAGATTTTGATTTTGCGAAAGGTCTTAAAGAAAAACTTTTGATCACAGATTTTCTAGCAAACATACGCTGGGTTAAGGAAGTCTTAGTTTTCCCCCTTTTGTAATAATTTTCTTTGTCGCAAAACATTTCAAAACTTTAAATGCCGTAACAAGATAATGTTTTCGGTGTTTCGTCTTTCAAAATCTGCTTCTGTTTTCGAAAAAAAATTTCCCATAGCTTAAAAATCTTATTATCCACAGCTCGAGAAGAAAAAATCAACAATCTTTACATATTACCCCAAAAACGAATACAGTCTGTGACAGTAATTTGCTCAAAAGAAGTTTAGTATTATTCAAAAAGAAAATTGGAAACCATAGTTGAATTCACAAGACTTTCAGGCATTTTATTAGATAATTTTTGGAATCAAAATCGCGACTTGAGGGGAGGGGTTTTAAGAAACACGATATTTGACGGCCAGCGAGCTTTCTTAGAGGTGGTCAAGCAAGAAAATTCAGGTGCAACAATCACATAATTGTGTCACCGTCTTAAAATTACTGTTTTTTGGCGTCCAAAATTTCATTCGAATAGTTTTAAAATTAGTCGACATGGAAAAAACATAACAATTTTGGAGGGGAAAATATTTTCTCAACAAAACGCAAGAAGTATAGATGACCACTGTTTTTGCTTGAAAATTGCTGTTTTGACCACAAAAGCGTAATTCGTAAAATTTTAATATTTGGTTGAAGAACAATTGGCGGGCTGTAGAACGATTATACTATTTTTCTGGAGTGAAAATCATTTTCAGTAGATTTCGGGAAAATTAGATCATGGTTACGTTTGTAGAGCAATATCTCGCGCAAAAATTATTGTATTAATCGAAAAAATTGTCGCGTTGGTCAAACAAAATGGATTTGCGAAACTAACAATAATGAAGGAACCTTAGGGGAAAATGCACCCAGAACGACAAGGCTGAGGTCACTTTATGCACATTCCGTGATACCTTTTAAAAATTAGGGTCTATTACAACTGGAATAACTTGAAAAATGGCAAGTAACTTTGTATTTGAGTGTTGTTTTAGTTTTTTTTGTTGTTTTTTTTTGTTGCGACCATCTGAAAAATAGGGAGGAACGATGTATTCGGGTGTGTTTGAGTTTTTTTCCATGAAAAATCAACTACCACAAATAATCATCGAAGAGAATTGCGTCATACATCTTATTAAAGCTCTTGTAGTCGTAATTCGAACTTTAGAAAACTTTTTTAAAATCCCAGTGTCGAGAAAACTGGTTTGAACATTTGATTTTTCTTCTTAGTTCGAGCGAATAAAGCGATTAAACTTCGACTTATTTTAATGGCTTAAAAGCTTAAAATTGCTTTACTTAAGTCGTAAGAACTTAGATTAATTTTCAAAGTTCTTAAGTCTTTGTATTTGTATTTGAGTGTTGTTTTAGTTTTTTGTTGTTTTTTTTTGTTGCGACCGTCTGAAAAATAGGCAGGAACGATGTATTCGGGTGTGTTTGAGTTTTTTTCCATGAAAAATCAACTAACACAAATAATCATCGAAGAGAACTGCGTCATACATCTTATTAAAGCTCTTGTAGTCGTAATTCGAACTTTAGAAAACTTTTTTAAAATCCCAGTGTCGAGAAAACTGGTTTGAACATTTGATTTTTCTTCTTAGTTCGAGCGAATAAAGCGATTAAACTTCGACTTATTTTAATGGCTTAAAAGCTTAAAATTGCTTTACTTAAGTCGTAAGAACTTAGATTAATTTGAGTGATGACATTACTTTTTTGAGTATTTCAGCGCTTTTTTGGAATCAAAAAGTTCAGATATTCGAAAACTGCAAAAAAAATGAAAAACTTTTCAAATTTTTTTTAAATTTTTTGTTTGTTTTTCTTGTTGTTTTTTTTACTGTCAAACATGCATAAGCTTTACTTTTTTGTGAAGATCTTTTTACCACACCACGCCGAAAAAACGACACAAACTTGAAAAAAAGTGTTTTTTTTAACTCTACTCGGAACATTCTGAGCTACTTGCACAGTAGCCGGCTATCCCTGCTTCTTTTTCTATTTGTTTTCTTCTCAAACTTAAGTACCATAAATATTTATGAGAAAGAGTTGAGTGATATTAAAGTCCTTTTATTCGTGATTCGAAGACTATTAAAAAAAATACAAAAAATCGTCGAGAAAAACAGGTTTAAAATTTGTAATTTTTGGTCCAAAAGCGGGCAGATGTAAGCAAACAGGCTTACAATAGCTTTTTTGTTTATTTTAGACCGTGAAAACAAATTTATACTCAAACAAAATTGTATTCAAACTTTTTTAGCGCCCTTTTAAAGAATTTCAGCAAAAAAAAATTGAAAAATTTTTTTGAATTCTTTTGATGAATTTTAGTTTTCTTAGTCATTATTCTACTAAAGTCTTGTCAAGTTCGCATATTTCACTATTACTGTCGAAAATTCAGAAATTCCAGTTTTTGCTCTGAAATTTTTGTGACATCACGAAGAAAAAAAACGACACTAATTTGAAAAAACCCTTTATTTTTTTTGTGGTTGATGGTCGGAAAATTGTGTGCTACTTGCACAGTAACCGCCTATCCCTGGGATATTTTTTATATTTTAGATGCAAATTTTCACAATTTGAGTACCAGAAATTGTTTACAAATTTATCAATTTAAGTTTACCTTTTTACATAGTTGGTTGACAATATTGTCCAATCTATAGCATATATTATAATCCAAATTCTAAATATCATAATTCCTCATGATCAGCGCACAATTATAAAATACAATGCGACGAATTAATAAAACGAGAAAATGAGCTCGTGATCATCATGGACAAAAAAGAAACAGCTGGAAATTTGAAATTGATACAAATCATTTGTTCAACGGGATCCACATTCATCATCCGCTTAATTCTTGCTGTTTGGGTTTAAATTTACACTAGTCAATTTTAAAAAACCAGGCAGCTGTGAATCTACTTTATTTATGCAATTCGGGTCTTTTTACTCAATCCGCCCGAATTTCTTAATTTTGCGATTTGTGATATTCAATGTAAAACTGCAGAGAACAAAACACTGATTGCGCTGGTTTGAATAATTCAAATGTGATCATTTTCTTCATTAGCCGATTTCTAACTCGGCCGAATTTCCATCAGATGGATGTGAAGGTTCAAATTTTTTCTGGAGCTAATTTTTATTTGTTTGCCGGCCCGTGTGCCTTCAGGGACCGAGCAGCGCCTAGATCTGAGTTTTGTCAACTTGCCGAATGTTTTGAAAAATTTTGGTTTCAGTGTAATGTTGTTTACCAACAATCAAGACAATCAATTAAGTAATAATCAGATAAAAAAGATTCTTCTGGCTTTACCGCTGAGACTATCTAGAAACAGACTCAGTTATAAAAATCTTACTAGAGATGAACTGGAGATGAGATGAAACTTGCCCATATGGAAGAAGCAGTTTTCAACGAATTTCATAAAGCTCAGGATATTGTCATTTTCAAACAAGGATAGTATATTGAGCGTGAACTTGCCAACTATGTTCACGCGCAAGTAGCACAAAATTTGTGACCGCAACAAATTTAAAATGAAAAATCCGAGGAAATGTTTTCGAATTTTTCAATGTTCGGTCATGCCGATCGTATTCGTGGTACTTGATTTTAGGTGAAAATTAAAAAAAAACACGCCCGAACAGTTCTTTCCCCGAACAGTTCCTTTTAGTGGTCGGAACATTAATATCTAAGGGAAAAATCCAGCATCTCCAATCTTTGAGAGAAAAACACTTCGATTTCTAGTTTGACTTATTTTCGAATCAAACGAAAGCATTCAACAAACTAGAGACAAAAATCTTAATTTCCGTACATAAATACAAAACCCAAAAATAAGACACTTCAAGATGACTACCCAATTTATTGAAATCGGAAGTTTTATTTACAGCATATACCTTTTATATTTTATTTTCTATTCTTATATTTTACCACAAATTACTTTCAGATCATGAGACTACCAACCAAAACATTATACAATAAGCAATAAGGACAAAATTTTCCATGATTAAGTTCACAAAAGACAGTTCAATGGATGTTTTCCAGCTCGTGTCTCGTATGTATTATACGTCAGATCAGCTCATGTAGCCTGGAAGCTTCATACCAATAAATACTCGACTGAGGAAGAAGCTAATCAACACCATTGCTGCACCTGTGAATATGAGAAGAGTGCGCGACAGTCTGTTCAAATTTGCCCCGTTGCTCTTGTCCAGGATTATGAATCCAAATCCGCCAGCAGTGAACAGAAAGCTAGCTGCCAGTCCTTCCATGATATACTGGCCATTGATACGATATGGCATAAATGCTACCTAAAAAAACATACATAAACTTGGAGTGAATACGAACTTGAATTAAATATGGTTTCGGATACGCACCGGTTTAGTATGCCCTGTGTGAGGATCCGTTGTTTGCCCGATGCTTGGAGGTTCCACAATTACGTCATAAATTATCCCTGAACATTCAAAACAATTTGTCAAACGTACAATCAATTTTTCTGTTTAAAATCAAGTTAATAATAACCTTCTCTCCAAACAATGTTTGAGCAATTTAAGCCGTTTTTCAGTATAAACTGGAAGTAGGGTTTCATCTTGAAACTAATTTTTTCTAAAGTTTTCACTCCAATTTTTCACGAATGATTTCTTTCCGCTGAGAAATTCGTTCCTGTTCATCAAGTTTTCGGATTCAGTTCAACTATGCGGAAACTTCGTTTTTCGTGACCTATACAGTTTTGCTGTTCGATTGTGGAATTTTAACAAAGGAAATGAGTTGAATTTGAGAAATCAAAAATCAAACCACTAAAGAATAAATTTGAGCCTAAACAAATTATAGAACTTTTCCTTTAAACGAAAAAAAAACATTTATATAAGAGGCCGAACTACGTTCATCGACTCTTGAAAAATTTCCAGCAATTCCTAGCATCTGTTCTTTCGATTCAATCCTTTATTATAACTTTTTTAATCAAAAAAATAGGGCAACACCACTTCAGCGGAGAACATTCACAAAACATATTCTTTCAATCAAACCTTTAACCTCAGATTTGGCAGGGTATTTTTTTGAAATATCAAAAAATTTCCAAATTGGACAATTACTATGGCCATAACTTTTTTAACGAACATTTGGGCACAGCCATTAATGCGATGAAGATTCCTGAAACTGGCTTTTACGATTGGACCCTTTATCAAAGATTTTGCAAAGAAAACTTGGAAAAAAAGTAGAAATATCTAAAAAACGGTCAAACATTTAAAAACTTCCATTTCCTCGACAAAGTAGATATTGGAAAAAAAATTGCAAAAAACTTTCTGAAGCGTCTCAAAAATAACAATAACACACAGCCGAAGCTGCGCATTGCGAAAAACTAGCGAGAGCACGACAAAAAAGCAGCTTTTCAAACTTGAAAAATAAACAGTAGAAATAAGTCTCGAACTAATATGACTTTCCTACGTATTCGTATTCGAACCTGCGACCTCGAGATTTGCAGTATCACACCCTTCCCTCTCAACCGCACGCTTAACAATTGGCAAACACTAGCCACAAACAAAGCAGAGTACAATTTTGCTGATTGTTTTTTTGATATTTTCATCTACAAATTGGTCAATCTTTTCGAGCCACCCTCATTTCAAAATTTTGAATGAACAACGAAATTTTGAGTCAGTGACTATTTTGCCAAAACTTGAAAAGTTAGCAACAGACTCCATAAAAACTCTCAAAGCAAGTCAATTGAATGAATTTAATTAGCTAGACTAACACTTAATGAAAATTCAACCACGTTTGTGTTCAAAACATTTTTTTGAACACAAACGATTTTTAGACAAACGCTCTCTTTATTATTTTACACTGACTGGAAGCTTGTTTTTTAGTATTTTCTTTGACTTTGAATCTGTAGCTGACTTCTTATTTTCTAGCAACACATTCACTTTGAGACTAAATTTTAACACAGAGGCGAAGTTGCACTTCGCATACACAAGCAAAAACATGACCGATAACGCTACTGTGAAAAACTGAATGACTTAAACTTTGAGTGTACAAAATTTTTTAGGTGACGCGCGCCAAATATGATGCATTAGCAGTACCAGTCAAATTGAAAAAAAAAATACCGACTAACATGCCTCAAATTATAGAGTAGTCTATGGAGCAGTAATAACATGAAAAAACTAAATGTAATAAAAAAGAAATTAATTTTTTTTCAAAAAAATTTGATATTTTTTGTGAAAATCATCACCCCACAAGCCATATTAAAGTGATCAATTTCGCTCCTATTACGCCATATAAAGTACAAAAAGGATAGATTTCGCTACTTGTAACAAATCAATTATGGCAAATAAGCTTCCTTCAACCAATTTGGAACGATTTCTAAGACGGATTGTATCTCCGCGAAATATATCGCGCCTTAATTGTTCCAAATTGACAATTTTTAAACCCCCACAATTTTACGAAAAATGATCAAAGGTGAAATTTCTTTCCAAATTTTAGCTCAGGACAACAATACTTTTAAAATGATATAAAAAGATCCCGTCAAAAATGGCTAGTTAAAAAGTCAGAAATTGGTCTGAAGAAAAACGAGCACAATTATTCCGTTACTTTCGTTTTGAAAGTCGGAACAACAATAGTCTGTGTTGAAAACCTTAGCATTGGCTGTACTTAATAGCTGGTTATTGATCAGAACGAACACTTTCAAAATGGACACATTTTATCGCAGCAATATTTGCGACTTAGGTTGGAAAAAAAACTAGTTCATACTATAACACAACCATTGATTGTGTAAAAAAGGTCATTATTGAATTAGAACCAGGGATGCTCAAAAAACCAGTCGCTGATCGTTCCCGCAGAATTGAATGTATTGCCAACTTCACAAACGTCATCTTTACCAAAGATTCCTTCGACAAACTGAGTTAGTCATGTGAGCTTTAGATTAAAAAGTCTTAGAAAATTGGTCGACTAACTAAACACATTTACTTTAAACAAACATTCACACAGAGGCGAAGCCTAACTTTGCAAACACAATGAAGAATACGACAAGATGCAGCTCAGACTAACACTTAATGAAAATTCAACCACGTTTGTGTTCAAAACATTTTTTTGAACACAAACGATTTTTAGACAAACGCTCTCTTTATTATTTTACACTGACTGGAAGCTTGTTTTTTAGTATTTTCTTTGACTTTGAATCTGTAGCTGACTTCTTATTTTCTAGCAACACATTCACTTTGAGACTAAATTTTAACACAGAGGCGAAGTTGCACTTCGCATACACAAGCAAAAACATGACCGATAACGCTACTGTGAAAAACTGAATGACTTAAACTTTGAGTGTACAAAATTTTTTAGGTGACGCGCGCCAAATATGATGCATTAGCAGTACCAGTCAAATTGAAAAAAAAAATACCGACTAACATGCCTCAAATTATAGAGTAGTCTATGGAGCAGTAATAACATGAAAAAACTAAATGTAATAAAAAAGAAATTAATTTTTTTTCAAAAAAATTTGATATTTTTTGTGAAAATCATCACCCCACAAGCCATATTAAAGTGATCAATTTCGCTCCTATTACGCCATATAAAGTACAAAAAGGATAGATTTCGCTACTTGTAACAAATCAATTATGGCAAATAAGCTTCCTTCAACCAATTTGGAACGATTTCTAAGACGGATTGTATCTCCGCGAAATATATCGCGCCTTAATTGTTCCAAATTGACAATTTTTAAACCCCCACAATTTTACGAAAAATGATCAAAGGTGAAATTTCTTTCCAAATTTTAGCTCAGGACAACAATACTTTTAAAATGATATAAAAAGATCCCGTCAAAAATGGCTAGTTAAAAAGTCAGAAATTGGTCTGAAGAAAAACGAGCACAATTATTCCGTTACTTTCGTTTTGAAAGTCGGAACAACAATAGTCTGTGTTGAAAACCTTAGCATTGGCTGTACTTAATAGCTGGTTATTGATCAGAACGAACACTTTCAAAATGGACACATTTTATCGCAGCAATATTTGCGACTTAGGTTGGAAAAAAAACTAGTTCATACTATAACACAACCATTGATTGTGTAAAAAAGGTCATTATTGAATTAGAACCAGGGATGCTCAAAAAACCAGTCGCTGATCGTTCCCGCAGAATTGAATGTATTGCCAACTTCACAAACGTCATCTTTACCAAAGATTCCTTCGACAAACTGAGTTAGTCATGTGAGCTTTAGATTAAAAAGTCTTAGAAAATTGGTCGACTAACTAAACACATTTACTTTAAACAAACATTCACACAGAGGCGAAGCCTAACTTTGCAAACACAATGAAGAATACGACAAGATGCAGCTCTAGAAAGTACAATAAGAAAAATAGAAATAAGCCTCCAATTAGTGAAAATTCGGCTAGGTCTAGGATTTGATCTGCGACCTACTGCAATCTATAGACTTTGATTCTCAAGAAAACCCACTCTGCCACCTAACCACCGACAAACACTAGTCACGAAGTAAGCAGCTACATATGCTACTAAATTGCCAAAGCATTTCAGCAAAAATGGCATCAAATCAAATAGACACAATTTTGCAAGCAATAATTTGGAATATAACAAATTGAAGGCATCCACAAAAATTTTGCATGTAACAAATCGCGAAGCATAAAGTCACATTATGTATAAATTGTGCATTTCACAAACTTGCGAGATATATTGAGTAAGAAAATTTCTGAAATCGAGTTTTTTTTTACTGTCATGTTGCTTAAAACAAATAGCTTTTTTCGGTTCATTTGAATAAAAGAAAAATGCATCAACTGTGTTAACTTATTACTCTTCGAATGTCAAAGCACATGTTATCAAAAAGCTGTTAGGTGCCCCGAAAGTGGCACCAAAATTTGCGACTCAGGTTAGAACACAAAGAAGGTTTAACAATCAATTATATAATTACCACAACAAACACCGAATACAAAACAAACAACAAATGTGGGATGAACCATTGAGGATTGAAAAGATAGGGGGAATGCACTAACAGCAAAGGAACAAAGGAGCACCAGAATTGGGAAGGCAAAAACGTAATAAACTGCACAAGACTAGATGGCCCGACTGACAATCATAGTGGCGTTTCCTCTCATGAGGCACACTGAGAGGCTCTGGAGAAGGCGAACTGGGGCAACACGAGCGTCACGTGAACCAGAACGTCTGGCATCAGCGAGGATAGCAACTGACTTGAGGGTTTTGATAGCTAAAGCGGACCAACCCCCGAGCGTTTCGACTGCTAACGGGAAAAAACTGATTCCTTGTTCCTCACAGTTTTTCTCGTGTTTCGAAAATTTGCGGTCCTCAGCAACTTCCAGGGACGCCCCGGGGGTCTCTGCCGCACGAGAGAGAAGAGATAACTGCAGCGGGGATGTCACGGTGACGTCGAAAGCAGCTGGGCGACCAACGCTCCAAGTAGGGACAAAAATATTGCCTGGTTTGGACCGTTCTCCAGGGATGAGGTTCCGTTGCTCCTTGATGGTGGCTTAAGAGGCAGCCGTGGTAGCATTGAAAATAATGTCCCGTAGTCTGTCGTGACGGGAGATCCGGCCACCACTCCCCCCACAAGCGACAGCGTGGTCCCCGAGGACGTCCAGAATCCCAGACGGACACGCGGGGCACCTACGAGCAGACGCGAACACAGGAAGACCAAGGCGGTATCTGACAGCAGCTTAGAACTCAGCAGGAAGCAGGTGCAGGCCAAGACCTTTAATGGGGACTGCGGTAAGCCAAGCGCCGGCGTAAGGCAGAGAGAGCGACTGAAGACGAGCTTGCTCGCGGGAATCGGGAAGAGACGAGAAGAAAGCGTTGTAGGTGGCCTTATCGAGTTTCTCTTGGAAAGCTTCTTGAGTAAAACCGGGAGTGTTAACGCTTCCAGACTGTTCACGGAAGTCGTTAGAGGCACGCAGGAACTCCGGCGTATCAGTGATGTCGCATTCGGTAAGAAACGAGACCAAATGAGCTGACTGACACGAAGACCCTAGGAAGGCAGGGATGTGTTGGTCGCGAGCTTGCCGGACGCCAAGTCCGCCATCTTTGATAGGCAGGGAAGACTGGGACCAGGCAAGATCAGGAACAGGTGAGCCAACTATGACAGAAAGAGCATCGCGGAGGAGTTCATCAAAAACTTGCAGGGAAGCTGCGACAGGCTGAGAGGGCGGCTGAGTGCGAAGAGAGTACGTCAGCTTGGGAGCAGCAAGGCAAGTGCGAGTGATGCCAAGTGAGAGCTGGGGGTCATCAAGAAGAGGTAACTTTTCAAGACATGTGGTGGCTTTCGAGATGCGTTTGTCCAGGACTTTAACTGAGAACTCAGTATCACCAATGGGGGCGCCAAGAAGCTCGAAGCCATTAGACGCTGCTCTCGGGATAGAAACGGGGATGGACGAGAACTCCACAGGGGCCCACAACTCACACTTACTGTGCTTGACTTTGAGGCCGAGATGCAAGCCGTTGGAAGTGATGAACTCGAGAGCCTTGAGCAAGGAGTCTTCTTCGCCGGCACAAATACCATCATCAAGGTACCAGCAGTTGAGGGTGAGACCGGGGACTTCCGACTTGAGAGATTCGACAAGAGAGTGCAGGGTGACCGCAAAAATGAGAGGCCCTAGCGGATCCCCCTGTTGAACTCCTTTCTCGCTGTTGAGAATGACATCCTCGAACAGCAGACGACTGTGGTGACCGTAGGTAAACTCAACAAAGGCGGAGAGACCGGGAAGACGGTTGCGAACTTGAAGGAGGATCTCGGTGCGGTCTAGCGTGTTGAAAGCGTTCTCAAAATCCACTGTTAAGACGCCTTGGTGACCATGTTCCGAGCACTTTTTGACTGTCATTTTAGTAGCGTGGACGATGGCTTCCGAGCCACCGCTGGTAGCGACTCCAAGCTGGTGAGGACACAGGAAATCACGAGCTTCAGCGTTGGCGGCTTTAGCAAGGCATTTAGCAGTGAGCCTTCGGAGCACTTCGCCGACCGCAATAGGCCGGACACCACCCTTGGGTTTAGCGGTGGCAAAAAGATTCGCACTGCACAGCCACGGAGAGAGACTAGAAGGGGCCTGCCCGGCAGCGAGGATGTTAACAACCCTGTTGAGAGACTCTAACGTTCTGGCAGCAGTCTGAGGAGTGGGGCACTCAACGGCGTGAACAAAGTGCTCAGGAAACCAGCGCGAAGGACCGGCAGCAGTGCCGCTCGGGAAATTTTTGAGAGACTTATGAACGAACTCAGATTCGAATTGGTAGGCAAGAGGGGATTCATCCCGGCCAGAAAAGACAGGAGGGTCAGCGGAAGGATGAAGACTGCGAAGGTCCTTAAGCGACTCGTCACTTTTGGACACGAGGCCATCAAAACACAGGGCTTTAGCTGCTCTGCCGAACTGACCGAGGCCTGCTAGCTCTTTGGCTCTGCGGACATTAAAGTCAGGAGAAGGTTTGCTGTTTTTCTTCGTTCGCTCTTTAGGTCTTTTGGTAGCGTTAGACCAGAGGTCCGAAATATTGCCCTCCTTCCAGGACTTGATTCTTTGGCGAATGTCTCTGCAGTTATTAGCGACGTGAGACTTGCCTCCGCGGTGAGGGGCTTTCAAGATACATTTGGGGAGCATGAGCAACCGAGTCCAGTTTTTCAGATTGTCCGGAGCGGTGGCGCAGTTGTCAAGGGCGTGACCAACAACCTCAGACCACTCGTTACGAAGAGAAATCGGAACGAACCGGACAGTGTCAACTCTGGAAGACATGACGTCAGAAAGATCCGGCACAGCGCTTTCGGCGAGCTCAGCCGAGATCGTCATACTTGACATCGCTTGAGAGAGGCCAGAGCTAACAGGAGCATCCCGAGAAGGAGAACTCGTTAAAGCGACAGAGATAGGACTGGAGACAGGAGACGCGAGAAGGCAAATAGGACCGCGAGAATACCGGCCTATCGGAACATAACCATCAGGGAGCCGGAAAATTTGATCCAGGTTGACCCAGGAGTCAGAGCTTTTATTCCAACTACGAAAGTGAGCAAAGAAGCGATCGTTGTCAACTTTGAGGATAGAAGCATCATAGATACCGGAGGTTAGGTCCGAGATGGCAACAGACGACCCGACTAAGATCTCCGCGGCGTTAACAAATCTGGACAACTGAGTAGGGTCGACAGACGGACCAGGATTACTTTCAATATCACCAGCGCATAAAAGAAGGAGCATAGAAATGTTATAAAACGACAACTTTGAGTTGAGTTTAAACTTGCGTGACCGCAGTTCTTGTCGTGATTGTGGATCAGGTTTCTCGCGAGCCAGCAGCAGCATGTGTGTAGATCCAACAGGGTTGTGATCGTTCTGCACACGGTTGAAAGCTAAAACCAGAAACACTGTCGAGAAGAAAGAGGCAAACAATTGCATGCCTAACGTAGGAGGGGTCTCACCCAGACGTAGAGATAACGAAGGCAGAAGGGGAGAGCCAGAGTCAAGATCGGGCTACGGGTTCCACACCAGGAGACCAGAAATCCAAAGCGGGGTCCAGACCAGATCGTGGATGGCACGCTACCTGAAGACCAGTGGTCCACTTCGGGCAGGTCAGGAAGTGTGCAACGTCCAGCCAGGTGATCACCAGCACATACCCATCTCAAACTATTTAATAAGTTTATCACAACAACTAGGCTAAGAAGGTTCGTAACAATACACTAAGCTGACGCAAGTGTAAATACATTAGCTTCATATTGAGCCTCTAAACATAATGCTATGCAGCAAAAGTAAACAAAATATAAAAAGCAAATGTGTCATTTTTATGAGAATTTTACTTAGCGAAAAAAATATTGTAATAAGGCACTACGCTGCGCATATGTAATTCACATTTCAAGTTGTAGCCACTAAGGTTGCGCATTTCGCACAAAGGTTTCTTGGTACGCATCCAAACATTCTTGAGATATAAAGATCAGCTGTTTGAGTAAGGACAGGAGTTTGCTAAGTAAAACTTTCAGCTTGGAAAAATTTCTACTTGCGAAATTGTCGGACTACCGTTTATCCTCTTTTTTGACGGCTTCGTGCCTGCAGCACAGAATTAGCGTGTCTGCAGAATTAGCGTGCCTGCAGCATTCAATTGTGTGAACTTAATTTATTTTATGACTATCTGATTTCCAAAGTTTTGAAAAATATCCGTTTTTCCCCCTCTGTACAGGTCTGTAAAATTGGCAACAGATTTAAAATTTGACTCTTACGCACATAAGGGGATGAATATTTGATAATATTTTCGAGCCACCCTAATTCCAAAACATTGAATGAATCTAATTGGCTGTCTAACCCGGCATGAAAATTAAATATAAACAAATCATTACAAGGCCAAACTGTGCATTTTGTGCATTGTATGCGGATTCCGCAGCAAGGACGCTCCCTTTGTTCTTCTTTTGTTCTTTACTTTCCTTTGATCGTTCTGACAAAATTTTAACATCTTTAAAGACTTGTCTTTGGAATCCAGGAACATACAGACACAAAATTATTCGCCTATCCAGTGCACAGTTTGGCCTCGTAGTGATTCAGGAAAAATGAGAAGAAAATTTTTATCCACGTTTAAAAAAACTCCTTCGAAAACACTCTTTTTTAGTTCGGCAAACGATCTGTTGAGTATTTTATACAGACTGGAAGCTTTTGTATTTTGTTTTTTGAACTTAAACTACAAAATTGAATCAGTAGCCGACTTCACATTTTCTAGCAAAAAAACTCAATTTGAGTCTAAAGTTATGAGATGTCATTATTGAATTTGAACCATAGGGATGCTCAAAAGGCCTAGTCTCAAACTTTCAGCCAAATCCGCCCAGTAGAATCAAATGAAATGCCAACTTCATAGAAGTCATCTTTCCCAAAGATTCCTTCGCCAAGTTGAGTCAATCAGATGAGCTTTTGAGATTCATTAGTCTTGGCGAATTGATCGATTAACTTTACACGTTTAATTTTCAACATACATTCGATTTATTAGCTTAATTTGAGCTTCCATGACATCTTCATACTGGATGACCTATCTGTAAAGAAGTCTGATATTCTTATAGTGATGTATCAAACTCTAAGTAAAATTAAAATTCCATTAACAATGATTGTATTTAACGGCCCTTTTCCAGCAAATATGCAGCTAAATATAAACATCAAATTGAATAAATTATTTCGATGTCTTACTTGATTACCTGCTGTAAAGAGAAAGTAAGCGATAACAACAACTGCAAACATGAACATTGGCGAGGGCATGCGTAACCAGGATGGCTTCTTTAACTTCAAATGTGGACATTCTAAGAACACGAACGGCACAGATACCAAAGACTCCATAGTTCTGAAAAACCAGCAACCATCGATTATTTATGACACAGATATTTTGGACAGAGACTGAACGAAGCTTCGCACAACTTGAAAATACAGCAAAAATTGGCACGGAAGCTAGCCGAAAAAAAATAGGACAAAAACTTTTGAGTCCAAAAAAAACTAAAAACACCTATTTTTTTTGTATCGAAGCTTCAATTGTCAATCCTTTTCAATAACAAGTATGTCTTCTTCTCCCTTCTAAAAAGACGATTATTCCTTTATTGTAACATTCACCCGGAAGTACATATCGACGGAAAATAAAGCTAAGCTATAAAACGACTGGTCAGCGTCTAAACAAAGCTCGACATGCTTTTCACAGCCAGTTCTTTTGGTGGTCTTCCTAACATCGGGTCGAAAACAACGTTACTGTTTAAACTTATTAAATAGGGTTAAATGGTAAAACCGTTGCTTATCTTCGTGTGTTGTCAAAATTCAAACAATGCTGCTGGGCTCAATGCATGTCTTGAATATTTAATTGACAGTTGCAGCAAATCTTTGGAAAGAATTTTCTCCCCAATTTAAGAACTGGACTTTTTTGTCCCGGTCTTTTCTCCCCAATTTAAGAACTGGACTTTGTTGTCCCGGTCTTATATCCCCTGACTAAGAACTGGACTTTGTTGTCCAGGTCTTAGACTCTAAGACTTATCCTATCTCTATCTCTATTATTACTACTTCGATCTAGTATTTGTTCTATAAGTATATCACATCATCTCAAGAAAACACCCTTAAAACCTACAAGCGAACATAAATCAAAATGCGAGAAAACTGCAACAGCTGTAACAGAAAACTCAAAATGGGACCTAAGTTCTCATGTTATACATGTGACAAGGTCCTACATCTATCCCCTGAATGCACTATGTTCACTAACGATGAAGTCAAAGTCCTCATCAAACTGAATGATAACCTCCTCCACATCTGCAATGACTGCAAACCCAAACGTGACGATCTTGTCAAAAACAAAACTACAACAAGTAACAAACTTGACGAACAACTTGATAACCTGCAACTACAAATGAAGGTTCTCACCGAAAACATGTAGCAATCCAGCACTGTCATCACTCAAGTACAAGCCGATATGAAAACACTTAAAGAAAAACCCAACAATTTCCGAGCAGCCGTGGGAAACGTAAGCCCAGGAAGAGTGGTTAATTCGCCAACTGTACCAAAAGCTCAACTTGGTATCCGAATACGCAGTGTTCCCGAAAGCAAAGAAAAAAACGACATTGAACGAATGCAAGAAGATCTGGGGACAATCGACAGAATACTTGCATTCCTCCAAATTGACGACCGAAAATTATCCAAGGTAACTCGGATTGGAAAATTCAATCCCGATAAGGGGCCTCGTACCCTGCTGTTCAACACCGAGAGTAGCATAAGTAAAAATTTGATCCTAAAATCGACTTCCAAGCTAAAAGACTTCTCGGAACTTCGGGTCTTCGTCAGTCCCGATTTATCCAAGGCGGATACCGAAAAGGAAAACAATTGTCTCAAGAAAAGGAGGGAACTGATAGTAAAAAATCACGACCCGAGGAAGATAAAAATCAGAAATCTTAAACTAGTATTGAAAGAAAACGATAAATGGATTGTTTACGAAGAAAGGAAAACTTCCCAGGAAACCGATAATAATGCAGACCAAGCTGGTGATGTTGCCATTACCGGATGACTCACACCGACGAAAATGTTGACATTCAACACCAGAAGTATCCTGGATGTAAACAGGAGAATGAAATTGTCAAACGCAATAGCAAACTCAGAATACGATATTATATGTCTCTGTGAAACCTGGCTCACAAAAGACGTAACAACTGCCTCGCTCTTCCTAGAGAACCATCAAGTATATCGCAATGATCGAAAAACATCAGATAACAGAAAAACAAAGCACGGTGGTGTACTCATTGCCATCAAAAATGAAATCTCACATGACTTACATTCCATTGAGAGTCTCAAGTCTGATTATCTCATCATAGAGATACATTCCAATAACAGATCAATTATCTTAAACTGTGTTTATAATGCACCCACTCCTAGCACATACCAATGGTCCACTGAAAGTTTCTTAACGTTGATGAATGAAATGGCAAATCTCAAACTAGCCAACAAAAATGACCTCTGTGACTTAATACTCACCGGTGACATCAACTTCTCACAAACATACTGGGAAGCACTCTCCTCATCTGACATATACGAGAGTCAACTACTGGACAAATTAGTTGAACTAAATCTTTCACAACATGCACCAACTCAACTAGACGTGCTGCTTTGCGACAATCCAGAATTAAATCAAATCGACAGGAATATTCGAGATAAACTAACTAGTCAGTTCTCTGACCACAAACCACTCTACACCACAATTGCCGCCTTTAGCTGCATTAACCTTCCAAAAATAACAAATCATCGATATGCTTTCAAACGAGCAGACTGGGACAGCTTAAATTCTTCAATAGAAACTGAACCGTTTATCCCGTACTGCTACAGTAACGTGAACGAAATTATCCGACAATGGTACGAATGGCTGTGGGAAAAAATCGAAAAATTTGTACCTAGAATAACTGAGCATCGATCAAGGTTACAACCCTGGATCACGCCGGCCACCTCCCACCTCATCAAAAAACTTCAAACAATGAAAAGAAAACCAAAACAAGGTCTCGAAAGACTATTGAAGATCAAAAAACTTGAAAAAGATATTCAAAGGTTTTCCGAAGATGACCTAGCGGAATATGAAAAAACCGTCCTAGAAGGAAGAACTTTCAGCAAAATTCAAAAATACCTTAAATGCATACGCAAGACCCCAACAATTCCTTCGACGGTCAAAGACGGAAATACTGAATCATCAAATGAAAGAGAAAAATGTGAATTGTTCAATGACTATTTCGTCGTACAAAAGAACATCAAACCGGTATCCTCTTTCCAAAAAGTGAGCTGAATAGATTTATTGTTGACCAAAGTCAAGTTAGCGAAATAATGAGGCAACTTAATGTCAATAAATCAATGGGACACGACAACATTGGCAATCTCATTTTGAAATCATGTCACAAAACTCTAAGCAAATCACTTACCCTTATATTTCAAACCTGCCTTCACAAAAAAAAATTTCCTGAAATATGGAAAATTAGTGAAGTAACCCCTGTTTTCAAGGAAGGAAGTAAGACCGATGTCAGTTGCTATAGACCAATCAGCCTACTCTGCTGCTGCTCAAAATTGCTTGAAAAAATAATATTTGACAAACTCTATACTAAAGTGAAATACAGATTACATGAAAGTCAACATGGATTTCGAAAGCGTAGATCCGCCACAATTCAACTTCTTCTATTTCTTGACCGAATATACGAATTGAACAATCAACAGGATGTACAAGAACTTGCAGTTCTATACTTGGATTTTGCCAAGGCATTCGACACTGTACCTCATGATATTCTGCTCACGAAGATCAAAATTTTTGGAATTGGCGGGAAATTGTTATCACTGATATATTCATACCTCAACAACAGAAAGCAATGCGTTAAGATTGAAGACTGTAGCTCAACCCTAAAAGAAGTCACCAGTGGAGTTCCGCAAGGTTCAATTCTGGGACCGCTGCTGTTCTTACTTTTCATAAACGATCTACCTGAAACCATGATTGACACAGACAGTTTTGGGTACGCAGATGACTTTAAGGCCATTCTACTAAATCAAACTTCCCTTGACACTGCAACTCTGAAAGTAGAGAAATGGCTACATGAAAACAAAATGCAAACCAACATCAAAAAATCAACGCTCCTCGGCATCAAAGGTGATTTAAAAGCTAGTCTCTGAACAAAAATCTTTCCTCAGTAAACTCACAGCGTGACCTAGGACTGATTGTGTCCAACAAGCTCACATGGAACAAAAATTGCTCTCGTCGGACATCCAAAGCAATTAGTGCTCTCTTCCAGATTAAACGTAATCTGACTATGAAAAGCAGTGGGACCACCAGGCTTAACGCATATACTGGGTATGTAGTACCCATAGTAACATACGCATCCCAAGCATGGACTCCTAGCAGATCGAAAATGGAACAACTCGAACGAGTTCAAAAGTTAGCAACAAAATGGATTTTGGGGACAAGCAAAACTTATACTGAAAGACTGAAGGACCTGAACCTTCTTCCTTTGAACCTATACATGGAAATGCACGACATTTTAATACCAATAGCCCTCCTTGAAAATCGTTCCGATGTAGAAATAGAACGAAAACCATCTGAATCATGCAAAATCACCCGACAGTCATCATGAGGCGAATTTCAAATCCCAAAAAGCCGCTTGCAAAGAACGGACGACAATTTTTTCAGACGAGTGAAACATCTATACAACTGTCTTATCCGAGCCTGCCCAACTTTTAGCCTTAGACCAAGCAAAGCGACTCTGACCTACATATACCAGAAATACTTCAAAAAAATGTACAGTGAAGTCAACAAATGTACATGGAAACTCTTATGCAGATGTGTAAACTGCAATGTTTACAACAAACTGAGATAAAACATGGACTGTAAAAGGGGTGAAATTCCCTAGAGCTAATGCTCTGAAGCCTATTCTACCACTACTACTACTACTACTACTACTACTACTACTACTACTACTACTACTACTACTACTACTACTACTACTACTACTACTACTACTACTACTACTGTTCTCCGACTTCGACCAGAACGCTCAAATTAACTTTATTACATGCAAAAATAGTGAGCTCATGGCTGGGTCTCAGTATCCCCACACCACGAGGTCACTCCTAAAAACAGGGCTACTACGATTTACTATATTACTACTATATTACTATATTACTATATTACTAATATATTACGATTTACTATATTACTACAAAGACAAACAACAACAGTCAAATAGACACATCAGAAGAAGCTAATGAAACTATCAGAAAGGCAAGACCGACCTCTAGGGAAGCAAGATGAGGGTTCGGTAAGAGCTCTTGACGATGTTGAATTACCAAATTGGGTACAACAAGTGTTGGCATTAGCGCCAAAGCATCCCGTCAGGGATAAATTTAATGAGACACACTTTCTCGCCGACATTGACATCTTTCTATCGGATCTCAAAAATCGTAAAGTCCCCGGGGAGGCCCTTTGTGAGATCGAAGCTGTGGCAAAAGCCTATGCTAAGAGGGTGAAACAAACACCATCTGACAAAGGCGTTGAGAAGGCCCGAAAGTATCTTAAGAGTGTTGGATTAGTTGCGGTACCGTATGACAAAGGGGTGGGTTTTTGTGTAATGAGAAAGGACACCTACGAGAACAGATTGTCGGATACATTAGATTCAAATCAATTCAGCAAAAGTAAAGGAACAAGTGATGCGATTGTTTTGAAGATAGAAAGAGACATCAATAAGGAGTTGTTGGCTATGAGGAAAAAAGATGAAATAAATGAGAGTCTCTACACAAGGATGAGGTCTACTGGGGGGCAGCCCGCCAGGCTTTATGGGTTGGCGAAAGTGCATAAAGTGAATACCCCATTAAGATCGGTCCTCTCCTTGCCTGGTAGCTCTTATTATAACTTGAACAAGGTTCATGCTAAATTTTTTGAGAAAATTGAGGGCGCAAACATCGAAACATACTCACTAGATGCGAGAGAAATCTTAGAGAGCACTAATCTTGAGCCCAATGAAAACTTGATATCTCTAGATGTGAAGAGTTTGTACACAAATGTTCCACTGAAAGAAGCGATAGACATAGCTCTGAGAAAACTGTATGAGCAAGATAAATCACCATCAATTGCTAGGAAAACCATGAAGAGACTGTTGAACATGGCAGTTAGTCAAGTCCATTTCAAGTGCAATGAAACATGGTACGTTCAGAAAGATGGTTTGGCAATGGGGGCATCTCTTGCCGTTATTTTAGCAATTCTTTGGCTGAAGCAGTACGAAACTGCACTATCAAGGGATATTCCCGAATTGTTTTTGCCCGAGAAAGATCTTCACGGAATATGTCCCGAGTGCAATAAGAAAGTCACGTACAGGTCAAAAGGTGTAGAATGTGAATGCTGTTTGAACTGGTATCACGTAAAATGCGGTGATATATCAGATGATGAGTATCGAAATATAAGTAAAACGGTCTGGTACTGCAGAAAAAGCATCACAATAAGGGAGAAAAATAAGTCAGGGCAACAATCTAAATTGTTTCTCCGTTACGTTGATGATATAGTGAGAAAAGTGAAGGGTGATCCTGAAAAAGTGCTACGGGCTGCAAACTTACTACATCCAAATTTACAGTTCACAATAGAGACACCAAACACAAACGGAACTTTGGCATTTTTGGATTTACAAATTAGTATTGACAAAAGCAGGAAAATTAGCTGTGGGTGGTTTCAAAAACCAACAGATACAGGTACCATACTCAATTTTAGAAGCTGCGCCCCCCTTCAGTACAAGAGAAGTGTGATTGAAGGAACTGTTCACCGGGTTTTCCGCAGTACGTCAACACGGGAAGAATATGATAAAGCCATGAAAATCAACCGTCAGCAGCGGTTGGATAACCAATATCCGGAAAGTTGGTCGTCGCGGGTTGCATCCCATGCCCTTGAAAAGATCATCAGCGAGGGCAAAAACAAAAAGAACATGGCTGAGAAAAAGAAGCCCTGTGATTATAGCAGTGATTCACCACCCATCTTGATGGTCAAATATAGGGGGAATCACAGTCAGATATTACCAAAAAAAGTGCGCGATATCACCAATGCGCTGATAATATTCACGACGAGGAAATTGAAAACTTGTATGCCCTCTCTAAAATCCTCCTTTTCCAGTAAACTGAAATCAAAATTGGTGTACAGACTTGAATGTTGTGGGTGCAAATCCATCTATGTTGGCCAGACGGTTCGACATCTTACCACAAGGATTGAGGAACACCGAAAAGAGGAAACCCCAGTTGGACAGCATATAAGGCAGTGTGGTAGTGAGCGTGGTAAGTCTGAGTTTAATTGGAAAATAATCGACCAGGCGTCCAGCAGCATCAAGTTACTTACATTAGAGGCGCTGCACATTAGGAAAGAGAGACCGGCAATAAACACGCGCGACGAGTTTAGAAGTAGGGAGCTGACACTAAGGCTATAGTTCCAGAATCGAAAAATTCTGGCTAAAACAACAAAATTTTGAAACAACCTACATGTTAGCATAAAAATTAGTCACAAAACAAAAATGTGAAAAGAAAAATGAAGAAAACTCTCAGAAATTTGTGACAAACTGTTTTAAAATGCTACATAATAGTTGTTACAAAATTTCAGTGATATTTGTAAGGTTTTGATTGGTTGAATTTTTAAAATTTTGAAGTAATGATGTGTGTGACACTTTTTATGATCTTTGATCATTTTGTACAAATAGTACACTTAAAGATATATATAAAACCAAACAAAAAGTAGTATAGTACCCAAGAAAAACAAAAAACATAAAAAAATAACCGAAAAAACCAAAAACAGTAAAAAAAAAAAGTAAAAAATCAGTAGAAATCATCCCCCCAAACAAGATGTGATCCGACCCTCCCGTTTGTTGTTGATAGATATATTGTTGTTACAGGCATTCATATCAGTCAGGATCGTTACAATCATTTTTGTAGCCCGTTTGTAAGGCTTGTACTGTAGGGTTGTTTGAGTATTTAAGCACGTTAATGCTAATTTGCGCTCAATCCGGAAGGGTCAGCTGATTTGCGCTCAATCCGGAGGGGTCTTGGGAGAAGACTGATCTGGCAAGCAGTACAAGGAGCGACAAGAAGGGGCTCAACAACAACAACAATCGACTGTTGGGTATCGGTAAGAAGTTTTGTATCCCTTTTGGTACAAAAATTAAAATAGTAATCTGTGGGGGGCTCGACAGTGCTGCACTGTAGTGACTCTTCACCGAACTGCGAATATCTGAGTTAAGCACCTTAATTCGGATATTGAACAAACCCGAAGGGGTATAGTATATTAATACTATTACTTATATAGCCCAGATTAATACTCCTATATCATTTTTCAGTGAAAAAACAAATAAAACAGAACGATTTTTAGGGTCAAAATAGCGATATTTTGATCCCCCCACAAATCGCGATTTTTGACATATCGATATTTTTTGAATCGGAAAAAAGCGCTAAATTAGTGCGTTTCATCGTATTTGCACTACTATAGTAGGTAGAACCGATTAAGTTTAGTTCGGAAGTGGTTGGAACTATTTTGGTACCAAAAACCGAATTTTCGTGATTTTTGAGAAAACGGAACACTATAAGTTCAGAAATTTTTTTGAAATTTTTGAGATAGGACAGTAAAAATAGTTGTTCGGACAACGTCCGCTAGTGAATCTACAGATTCTAAAACCCGCTTCCCGAAAGCCTTCCGGGTTACAGAGAAATCGAACTTAACGTGTTTGATTCAGTGGATTCATCAATCCGGAGGGGTCCAGGTAGCATAGTTTTTCGCAAATTTTTTCAACTAAAGCGTTTTAGATCGGGTCTTTTGCATTGAACTAGAAGAATATAGGCCTTTTGAGCTCGGAGCAAAAATTTTTAGGTCGAAAAGAACAGAATTGCGGAAAACGTTAGGCGGAACCTATAAGGGAGAATTTTCTTGACTTTAGAAAAAACACGTTTTGGTTGATAACTTTGGAACTACTGGACAGATCCAGTTGATCTTGGGTACAATAGATCAGAAATTAGCCGAGCTTACTAATAGGAACAGATTTTTTGAGATTGCTTTTAGCAAATTCACCCATTCGGGAGGGGTAGACCCCTCACGTTTTAAAAAAAATTTTTGGAAAGCCCTTACACCCCTACCAAAGGGTAGAAACGGTTGAATAAGTTTTTTACGCAATTTCTAGAAGAATAGGGAAGGATTAAGGCACTAGAAGACCTTGATAGAGCCGGAATTAGGCTACCGGTAAGACCCTTCACCGTTAGCATGAATTGTCAAATAAGAGGCTTAAGTTCAATCCGGAAGGGTCTAGGGAAGGACCACATACCCTTCCTAGTTGATACAAAAAGCATAATAGCATCGGAGACCGTATCCGGAGGGGTATAGGTTGAAAATTAAGGAAGTCTCAGAAAAGCTAATTTTGCAAAACCGGAGGGGTCAAAATATATTTTTTCCCTCTCCTAATCCGGAGGGGTCCTAATCCGGAGGGGTCTTACATTTACCAACTAAGAGGGGTCCCAAACCGGAGGGGTCTCAATCCGGAGGGGTCCTATTTTTGCCAGTCCGGAGGGGTATTGTTTTTGTCAAACCGGAGGGTTACTATTTTGTTTAAGGACTTAGGTAAACAGAAGAATAGTAAGGGGTGTTAGGTTAATAGGAGAAAGGCTAGGAACCAGTGACTGCACTGGTAACTTGCCTTTTAAGAAGAAGATCAGACCAAAACAAAACAGGTCCAAACTGGGATATTCGCGACACTAAGTCTAAATTAAAAAAGAGTGTGTAACTCATTGGTGTGGATTGAAATCCAAAACGTTTTTGAGAAAAGTGACTGCCCTGAGGATTTTAGTAGGTCTAGCTCGGGCAGTCCGAAAGCAAATAGGTAACACAGTACTCGGTGGGTGCAATAGACGCCCACTTGAGAGAATTACTGCCTTCAAAGTTTTGTCTGTTTGGTGCAGCACCAAGCAGGGAAAGCTCTTTCTTTATAAAACAGGTTCGACTATTTTACTGCGACTGACTAAAAGTACAATACGCATACGTTTTTCACAAAATTATTCTTATTTTGTTACATATGTTTTAAATAAACAATTTGTGCTTAATAGGGTACTGAATACGCTGTCTTTTAAATTGACTGATATCATCATACTGTGCTAGTTCTCAAATCTTACGACTATAATCGATTGTTGTGAATACGCTGTGCCGTGATAACATACAAGGATTTGTGGTCACTATTTAATAGAAACTTTTGGAATTTATTGTGTTGTGTTATTATTATCGATAGTCAAACTAGAAGGTCACTAGCAATCGAATTGAGTGTATAGGCCTTAAGAAGTGATAAATTGAGAATGAATCTAGACAAGTCAAGGATACCTAAACAAGGTAATAGCTCTAGGAAATTCATTCCTAAGAGGCAAAGAAAAGCAATGACCGACCCTTTTGTGGAACGGATCACACAAACCCGGATTGGCAAAGGGGAGACGGTTTCAGGCAGAAGGGTTGAAACCAGGAGTCAGAAGTCCTCAGAAGAGCAAAAAGCCATGTTAGAAGTGGAGGTCCATCCGGACCAGGCCATGCATGAGAATCAAGAAATGCATGGGCCAGACGGGAGAGGGAACACAAGGCTAGCGAGTGAATCTACTCCGGTAGAACAAGACCAAGATTTTGCCACTTCCACCGGGACACTGGACCGAGAGGAGATGTCGGAACTGTCCGACATCTCTACAGAAATAGTGGCAACTAGAAGATCTCCAACAGACAACACCATGATGGCAGGCGGGACTGAGAAACAAACGACGTCCTCATCGTTCTCAGAAAGAATGAAGAACACTTTCGGAAACATCTTCCCATTCACCATGGGAGTGGGCACAGGAAATGAAGGTGAATCACAGGAGGAAGAAGAGGACGAAGACGAGCAAGTGGACTTTGGATCTCAAGTCAGCCTCAATAGTTCGACCCAGGAGAAGGAGGCATACGTCGAAAGAGAGACTGGAACCATGGACAAATTTGCTGTGTTGATAACGATAAGCAAAGACGCAAACACACCAGGCCAGTCGAGAGGCTTTGCGAGTATGACAAATTCAGAGACGCGAACTGGGGAGAGTAGAAACAAGGGGCTAGGCAACGCATTGACGGATCCTGAAGTGGATGATGAAAAGACGTCGAGGCAGAGAATCAAAGCCCGAATCTCGACCAGCACGAAGCTACCCGGGATCGACAGGGTGACACCGCCACTAGTGACGCCACTAGTGGATAACGGGGCAGCATAAGAAGAATCCTTGAACAACATAGTGGGCAGTATAGGAGAGCAAAATGAACAGATGTCCATAAGAATGAGTGAACTGGAAAGAGCAGTCCACATTGAAAGAGAAAATCTGCGAGAAGAAATAAACCGCACTAAACAAGAAGTTGGTAAGGGCGAAAAACGATTGAAGGAAAGAACGGACGAGCACATAGCGAAGAACTTGTCGCGAATGACAAGAGAAGCGGAACAGGGAGAGTTACGCTTAAGAGACGACATGGAGAAAAAAAGAATTCAGCAAGAGCAGTCTCTTGGGACTCTTGACACAAAGATAGATGCGATGATGGAGAGGCGAACACAGGCTATCATGGATAGGTTGGACAGGCTACTAGGCAGCAAAAGTGGACCAAAAGAAGGGGAACCGAACTTGGGAGGTCCCAGCAGGGAGCCGAAGGTGAACTCCAATGACGATCAAAGGAGGAGGACATATGGATCCACTAGAGGTAGGGGCAGTTCATCAGGCTATGCCACAAGGGATAATAGAACATGGGGCCCAAACAGTAGAGCAAGTTCAACTGGGAACAGACAAACCTCTAACGAACGACCGACGCAAGTCACATATGCGACTGGGAGATATGATTCCGGTAACAGGAGACATGCGAGCCCAGGGAGGAGTCATGTGGGCCAAGGGGGAAACAGGCACGGCGATTCGGATCGCAGGGATGCACCGAATACAGAGCCCTTAACAAGGTGCGATGATACTCAAGCGGGGCACTCGAGAGATGCTACGGCAATGGCCATAGCCTTCGAACCTCTGAACAGGTCTTTGGAGACATTCCTGACGAGGTTATCCAGAACCAATGAACGCAGTGAAAAGTCCAGAAGAGTCTTTAAGAAATCAAAATGCTACAAAGACGAATCTGATGGCTGTATTGATACCTGATAGAGGTAATGAAACTGCATTTCGAGGAAAAGGATTTATCGGAAAGACAAGAATGCAGTGCGCTTACCAGTAACTTGGAGGGGACAGCCCTGAACTGTGTCATGGCAAAGAAGCAATATCAGCGAGATACAGCTGAGAAAATCTTCGAAATCTTGTTAAATCGTTTCGGATCAGGGGTGCAGGGGCAACAGGCAATGATGCGCTTCGAGAAACGGAGGCAACGAGAAGATGAGACGATAGACAAGTTTCTAGACGATTTGGAGATGCTTAGAAGACGCAGCCAACCGGATGAGTCAAACAGAAGGATGAACCTGGCAGTAGCCTCGAAATTCATCGATGGTGTGAAGAATGATGAACTTCGAACAATGCTAGCAATGCATTACACACCACTATCAACCAATGCACCAACACCAGAGGAGTTGAGGCTCAAGTCAAAGGAATATCTTTTGTTGAAACCTCCTTCGAGATCTGGATATTATAAGAACAATTATGGCAATTTTAACAACGGACCAGCAAACCAAGGGAACAACTGGTACAAACCGAGGGATGACATGGACAACAGACGCTCTTGTGCCAATTGCAGTTCAACGGACCATCATGTGTCAGGATGTCCATCTTACAAACAAGGCATGAAAGCAATAGGCTTTAGCCTCGAGGACGAAGATGCGTCAGAAGTTGACCATGAGGATTTCATGAGAGGATTAATTGCGAAATTCGGCCCGAGGTGTTTCTTTTGCAACTTGGAAAGGGAAGGGAACGATGCGATCGAAATTGGTAATCGAAAAGATCAACGAGATGAAGATGAAGTTAGGCAGCAAAGTGATACCGAGGAGAGTAGGAAAGACGAAGGTGGATTCAGAGATATCGATGAAAGCTGTCAATTCAGCGAAAAGAAAACGAGTCGAAGAGGCCATGGATTTGGGGCAAGGTGATTATCAATTGCCTGGCACGGACAGAATGTTAACTGATGTAGCGATGGTGCCACCCATTCTCATGGCAGGGATAAAGTCAACAGGTTACAAATCCAAAAGGAGTGACCGCACTCTGACTGGAGCAACCTTAGAAATGGAAATACTCAGCCAATGTGGAGAAAGCACAATGAAAGACTTTAAACCATCTCCCATGAACCACGAAAGGGAAGTGTCGCAGGACAAATAGTACCAGTGGAGTATAACCGACTGACAGTGTCGGAGACGGTGTCAATAGATGAACCCGCCGGTGGATACATGGAGATGTTGCAATACCGAAACTCGGCTAGAGGATATGTGATGGCTCTGGAAGACAAGAGTGCCATGGAGGGTTATCTGGAAACGATGTTGCAAGGCACCACCCTCAAGCAGAAGGCGTACGGGAGTCTAGCGTCGTCTGAGATGCAGGCGGAAACGATTGAGCAATTAGTGAGCCTTCCATGGAAAGCAGTGGTGTTGAGGTACTTTGAAGAGGAAATGAGGACTATGCCGAGAATACACGCTCTCATGGCAGTACCTTACGTGAGAACTGAATTACAACTGAGGTTCGCCTGGTGCATGATGGGATTAACTCGCGGGAATTATGTCTCAGAAGAAAGGAAAAGGTCAAAAGAAGAAAAGGTATTCCTCATGAGGAACCTGGGGATCTGATAATCCAGGAGGGAATGGCAGTAGCGTGCGCGAAGCGGAGAGATGCTCTCTGTTTCATTCGATTCCTGATAGAGCTGATTTCAGTACCAGCATTGAACACCTGTGTCAAGATGCTGAGGGAGGGCGATGAACGGGCAAAAGCTTTACTATTGCTAGCACTGCTGGAAATGCATCAGAGCAAGCCGATGAGGGTGAATATGAAAGAACCTGAAGAGTTAGAGCCCATGAGAAAGATCAGGAGATTTTCAAACAAGGAGCTGAGACTCACTAAAGAATCTATGGGTACACTGCCGAAATCCAGTGAGTACTGTGGACCGATCAAGAAGAAGTCGTACAGCTACGTGTCCGGAATCATAGGGATAGCGTACAACCCTTTCCTGAGTGAAGACATATGCGATTGCTTCTTTGATTACGAGCAGGCAGTGTTGCTAAGATTCTGGACGTCGAGAATTGTAACGATTAAGAGCGCTAATAATCCGCAGACGAAATTGGGACTGGTTTTGGAAGAAGAGGTGACTGTACCTTCCGTACCAAAATCCGACAAAAGAGTGGGTTTGGGTTGGGATTCTCAGATGAACTACTGAGAACGAGCTTGAGGGTAGAATGGGAACTGGTGAGACCATCATGGTGTCCTAGTCCCAATGCTGACTCGATATTACGGGCGACACAAGATGTGCAGAGGGAGCTGAATGCAGACTGTAACCTGCGTGACCTTAACATCATATTTAATGTGATGATAACAGCCTCTAGGAGCAACGGGGAAGACAAAAAGGAGTTGCCTGGCTGTGGACCAGAAGACTGGGTCAAACCTGGTAGCTGTCTGGCGGAAGTATGTGGACTGGAAGGTCACGTTTGTGCAGGTCTGGATTGTGTGAAAACCCTAGAGAGGCAACACGAGCAATTGACGATATTGTTTGGGAATGTCGTGATGAAGGCAAGGACGGAAACGGAACTGATCGCAGATTGCCATGGAGGAACAGAGGTGAATCTAGTGACTGCACTAGGATTCTACAGCATGTTTTGTTCTCTAGAGTCACTATTGAATCTAGAACAGAGACATGAGACGGTCACAGCCATCAGTGTAGAAGTGATCTCAGGAGTTTTGCAAACTGAGCAGAAGCACATAGGAAAATGGAGGGAAGCGATCGAGGCGGAAATGAACATCAGACACAGTGAGACTTATTGTAGACCATCAGGAGCACGATATTTGGTGGGATCGACATTGGCTCCAATGTGCAAGAGCACATACCCGGTGCATTTCGTGGCTGTGGATGTAAAGAGTACGAGAACGATCGTGGATCAAGCCTTCTCTGTGCCAAAGTGTGTGAGACTAACAAGAATGTCCAAAAAATCTTATGAGTTGCTATGTAATATATTCTCAGCAGTTCCAGAGAGAACAAAGGAGGAGCTGGAATCGATACTGGGAAGGAAGTTCATGGGATACGTGAGTGGGAACTTCAGTGACTTTGAGAGACAGAAACAGAGAGGATCAACCGTTGCAGATTACAATACAGTGGACGAGAATGATGAAGTCCACCGAGGGATGATGGAAGTGGAACCATTACTGGAAGCTTCGGGAAAGCGTAATTGGAGGAGCATCATGTTGACACATGACGAGTTTCCCTGCCACTGCTTGCTGCAGACCTGGTGGTATCCCGAGCGTAGTAATCTGGTGTTGATCTGGGAGTCTGGAGAGCTGCTCTCCATGGGTTTACCAGACTCATCACGGCCCATAACAATAGTGATAGTAGAGTTATGATGGCGATACAATGGCTGAAAGCTCATGTGAGAGAGAACAATAGTCAGGAAGCGCCAACGAGAGAACAGTTGCAGAAATTGGATTGTCTAAGAGATTTAGATCTTTTTGAGACAACATGCAAGATTCTAAACATTCCGATGGAAGTAAAAAAGATATGGGCAAGAAGACGATTGATGCCATGGTTCAGAGCTAATATGACTGCATGGTTGTACGAATATGCCAAAAAGCATATGTCGAAGCACGGCAGAGTGTACAGTGGATATCAGCTGGAATTGGAGCAGGAGCTTTCAAGCGAGCTTTCGTGACTCATCGGAATGCAGTAACCACCGCTGTAAAAAGAATTTCCAGGACAAGTGAACGTAGTGGAAAGGAGAAGGAAGAGATGTTGAAGGAAGATTTGGAGAGAAACGTGACGTTGTGTCTCCACAACAGCTTCTGCAGGAACAGAGAATCTAACGTGGATCCCCTACCTTGTTGTAAACAGAGGGTAGAAGAGCAGAAAAGTGGACTGCTTCCAACAGCGTCAGAATAGCTAACGATGTGTTGCAAGACACAGAAACTGAAAGTGCAGAGTCAGTGTCACATGAGGAAGAGATGGAACATTGACAATTGGTCGAAAGAACAAGATGCAAAAAGAAAGAAAATTAGAAGAACTTAGAAGTTTTAGAACTTCTAAACGACGAAAAGAAGAGAAACAAAGGAGTGACAAAAGAGAAGAAAATAAAACTCAGAATTGTTTTATGTGTGTGAAAAAACTCAAGTGAGAAACTAAGCAACCAAGTTGTAATTGAAACTAACTGAAACATTTAGTTGAGTTTTGAACATTAAAGAATTTGTTGCATTTATAAATTTGCATTTTGATTTTAATTAGTGGCTTTAGAGACACTTATTATATATTTAGAAAGGCTTGAGTAAAGAGTATATTTAAATATTCCAGCCAGCATGACTGTTTTTAATCAACTAGGAGAACTGATCACTTTGTGGTGACATTAAAGGCTGGGTAATCTCTTGAAGAGGGAGATTGTTTCATTGTTCTTTCTAACCACAGAGTTTCTTAATTTTAATATTCAGGACAGTAACAACTAAAATTTTTGAAGGGAAGAAGCATAGTAGGATAATTTTAGCTTGTTGGTTGGCAGGACTGTCCTGCAAACCAACACCTTTTAAAACCTAGGAGAAAAAGTTTTAATTCAGGGCATTGACGTTGGAAGTCAGAAAGAATGTTTTATCTTAGGTCATATCCTCAGACTGCAGATTAGTGAGATAATTTAGAAGGCTATAGCAAGGTAGTATGATGCCATTTATATTCTGCAGTGAGTCGATATGACGTAGATAAAAGTAATTTTGTGCATTTTGTAAATTCTGTTTAATGACACTGTACCAATTTTACGAATATTGCGAGACTCAATGGGGACATTGACCGGACTGTCCGGGGAGTATGTGACATTCGACCAGAATGGACGAAAATGCAGATTCGAAATGTTGGCAGCTAACCTTCCGAATGAGCAGTTTTGAAGGATTAGCAGTGTTATTGGAATAATTAGCCAAAGTGTGAAGGCTAGAATATTCTGGTGTTTCAATTTTTTAAATTTTCGAAGCATGACGTCATATTTCTGAGAAACGTCAGAAACGGCCATTTTGGCAGAAAAACCGAAAGGAAACACAACAACAACAGTAGTTGCGACGATAACAACGGAAAAACTTAGAATCGGAATTAGAGACGAGCAGAAATAGCAGAGACCGTTCCGATACAAAAGTCTCAAGGTCGATACAAAAGTCTCAATTGTGTCGCTACAAAAATTTCAAGGCCGTTGCGAGCAACGGTGAAGGGTAGAAGACAGCCTTCCGGAAGGAAAATAGAGGTCTTATTTCCCCGGACTGAAACTCATAGCATTTTATACAAACTTTTAGCTTCCCTATTATGTCCTGAGTTGAATTTAATTAACTTCTGAATTCATTTTGCTAGGATGAAAAGCTAGGAGCTGGGGGAATGGGTTGATCCATCTTCGATGGAGATGATGATTTTATCTACTAAACAAAAACATTAGTAATACAATAAATAGTAGTAGCCCTGATTTTAGGAGTGACCTCGTGGTCTGGGGATACTGAGACCCAGCCATGAGCTCACTATTTCTGCAAGTAATTAAGTTAATCTGAGTGTTTTGACCGAAGCCGAAAGCAGTAAAGTTTTTTTCGACCCGATTTTAGAAAGACCACCAAAAGAACTGGCTTGGTAGAGACGGTGAAAAGCATGTAGAGCTCTGCTTAGACGTAGGCCAGTCGTCTTAGAACCTAGCTTTATTTTCCGTCGATATGTATCTTCCGGGCGAATGTTACATTTTTTGGTATTTCTGGGAAATATCCTGGCTCAAATTAATTTTTTTTTAAATTAAACTGACCTCCAGAATATTTCTACCTTCCTTTTGTTTACGATTTACAACGGGTTCAAATAATTCTGATGGGTTTTTTTTACCGTATAGTCATCAAATTTGAGTCCTACAAACAAATGCTTCAAGTACATGTTTCAAACTGTTAAATTTCGTCAAACTTGATTGGTTTGTTTTCAACACTTATGCGAACCCAAATTCTTTCCAAGCAACTTTAAGTTCTTTGAAATGAAGCACCAGTATTTTAGCTAATCAATACAAAATTACCATAATGTAGGATTTTATTGCACTCCGTTATAACAATGTTAACACTTATCGCGTGTTCAAGCCAAGAACACGGGCTTGAACACGCGCGATGGGTTTAGGATCAGGGAGGGTAACACTGAAAATTTAGTCCCAAATAATTTTGTTTTTATTTAGAACATACATGTCTAAATTGAAAGTACGACTCAGAAACTACCAGACAAATGAATTAAAATTTGTTTAATTAATTTTAGAGGTTAAAAATATTTTAATCCAAATAGTAATTTTAGATGTCAATTGTGTGTGGTTTATTTTTTGACATAATGGTTTAGAACCAAAATTTATGGGAATTATTGTAAATAACATTTGTAAATTGATATTTTATTGTCATTTAGATTAGTTTCTAGTAAACATCTTGACGATGCACGTAGTTGCGAAAACGTTAAAAAAAATTTAATCAAAAATCTCACTAACACTTATCAACCGTATCAAAGGATTTATCCTACTCGAAGAACAAATTCTTGACTGTTTTGGCTTTGTTGATTTCGCACTCGAGAAGGATACTTCTGATTCTACACATTATGAAAAACAACATAACCTTTCGAAGTCTTAGATTATGTTTTTAGGAATTTTGAAATAGTGTATGACACTATGCAGAGCACTCAAATATCAATCGCTGATCATTTGCTCTTGCACGTTTTTGTTAAGCCATCAAGCATGTATCAGCGCGGCATTACTTACTGGAACTTAAATGACGAAGTTATTACAAACAACGCCAGTTCAATTCGTACAGATCTTACAATTATTTTAAAATAAATCACCAAGTAGTTACAAAAAGTTTGAGCATAATTTTAATGACCTTCTGAAGTGTATTCAAGAGAACAAAAACGTGTCGATCAGAATGAACTCAATAATTTGAAGTATTAAAAATTTTTCTCAGAGACTGAATTGAGAGTAGAAAAAATCCAAATCTGAGATAGGTTGAAAAAAATCATTTGGTGCTGGAACAACTTCAAAAGGTCTGAATATCGGACCTTCTGAGGTTGTTCCAGCACCAAATGATAATTTTCAACCTATCTCAGATTTGGACTTATTCCGCTCTCAATGCAGTCTCTGATAAAAAAATTTGATACTTCAAATTATTGAGTTCATTTTGATGGACACGTTTTCACAATAGTTTTTTTTTTAGTTTATTAATCGCTTAAAAAAGTTATTATTAATTGTTCGGAGTCTGTTGTAAAACTATTTGAGAAGATCTGTAAAAAAACTATCGAAAATGATTACGAGTATCCTCATTTGCGTATTAAATTTTCTGATTCACTTGATTTTGCTTGATTGAGATTATTGTGTTCTTTGAGGTTCATTGACTACCTATTTTAGGCACACCGTCGAATATATATTTGAAAACTTTCTGATTTTTTTGGACTTTCGAAAAAAATCAGAAAACTCTCAAATATATAGTTGACGGTGTGCCTAAATTTTGTAGTCAATGAACCTCAAAAAACACACTTAACCCAATCAAGCGAAATCGAGTCATTCAGAATGTTTATTACGCAAACGAGGATACTCGTAATCCATTTCGAAAGTTTTTTCTAAATGTTTTTCAAATAGTCTTGCAACAGAATCCAAACAATTACTAATGACTTTTTTAATCGAACAATAAGCAAAAAATGTGATTAATGGCGACAAAAGCTTTACGGAAGATGAAATTTACTTGGCTATAAATAAATTGAGTTTGAAAAGCTCGCCTATACAAGACTTTTATTGATGAATTTTTAATTTCAGCTAAACTATTCAATCGTTTTGTTCAAGGCGAGAAACTCCATAACAATTTTTATTGAGCAATAGTCAAACTGATCCCAAAATCTGAAAAGGCCATAGCAAAACAAGGTCTTCGCCCGATTATTCTTATGAATACTGAAGCAAAAATTTTTGCCCATGTAATCTGTAATAGAAACAAAACAGACCTTTGCAAAATTTAAAAAAACCTTCACTATGCCCAAGCCATATTGTATTGTGTTCCAAACTAATTTCATATGCAGATGACATAACTTGCTTTATGAAAATCCGCTGTATTGACAGCTTGTTATGCTTAACCGAAATTTTTTGCAGACAAACTCAAATGATGATTAATAGAAGTACAAGTGAAGTGCTTTCTTTACCTAATTTATCACCCTATAAAACAGTCAATGAAACAAAAATACTTGGTAGCTCGTTTTATACTTCTGCAAAAGTCGAAAAAATTGAATTAATGTTGAGTTTTCAAGTTCAAAAACATCGACGTTTAATTTCACTAACTAAATCCTTGAGGGCCAAGTCATTAACACTGTCAGTCAATTTTCGACCTAGTTTTTTCAAATGGCTCCTCATATTAAAGTTGACTTGGAAACCATTAGTAAATGCCAAGGTTTATGAAATGCAGCATTGAAAATTTCAACAGACTCGATATAATGAAAATCGAAAAACTTGGAAAACATCCGGAAAAAACAAACAAACAGCCAGATACGACACGAAATAAAGTCGATTGTATTGAAGATATTTTTTGAAAATAAGAAGCAGCCCCCGGACGCGACGCAGTCCCGTGACAAGAGATCAGAAGTCTCCTGAGCATAGAAAAAAAAGAGTATGTTGTTATTTCACGAAAAAGTGGAGTCGGAGGCCCGGTGCTGGTGACTTTCATGTAGAATCTTGTAACCTTTTTAATTGCTGCAATGCCGGAGAATAATGAGTTTAATTTGGTGGGTAATTTATTTTGAGGCATAAGTAGTTGAGGGCGAGGAAGGAGTCAATCCATCTCTATTCTATCCGATACATAACTGTCACTGATAATAAATTGTAGCCACGTTTCAGTTATAATCACGCAGTCTGGGGATCCGAGACCCAACTATGTGGTTGCATTTGTATATAAGTTGAAAGATTAACAAAAAACTTTACTCAGCCGATGACCCAAAAGCTGTATCTTGATTTTTAGCCCTGAAACAGACCAAAATCAAATGGCTATGTCGAGACGGTAAAAAAACATAAAATAAGGATATCTGATGTCAGCCAGTCTGCAAAAAGGACTTTAAACAGGGTTATGATTGGCTGACGTCAGATAACAATAATTGTAGCGATTGTTGGGGAACTCACTTGCTAATCCTAATTTTATGGCAATAGTCTTAGTTCGGTTTTTTATATAATCAATTGGTATTTGAAAAAGACCATTGCAAAGTTTAAAATTTTTCTGATAAGTGAAATTGAGTGACGATACTGAATAATTTAAAAACTTCAAAAAAAAGTACGTTGATTTCTGATTTCCTCAAGTTTTTTATCCTCTGTTTGATTTATATATTTCGAAAAATTACGCATGTCCGTTTGCATAGTTATATTGACTTCTCAATAAAAAACATGCCGACTTTTTCTTGACAATTGGTTGAAAAGGTTAAATATTCTACAAAAGTCCAATCACCAAAGTTATAACAATTTATAAATAGTTTTCTTTTATCGCTTCTTCTGAATTTTCATAAATCGGAGATATTGCTGCTAATTTCTGCCTATCAGGAGTTTTGGTTGTCGGTTGATGTGCTTCAACATCGAATGCATAGGATGGCATAGGTTTCAATTGGCGTGGCATTGTAACAATTGGCGTGACATAATTCTGAAAAAAAATTCAGCAATAAAGTTTTTACGCCGTTTTAATCGTACGATGGAAGTTTCTGTGGGTGGATGTCACATCTTTTAGATTTTTCCCCATTGTTATGAAGTTCGCATTTTTTCCTTTGATCTTTGGGTACAGGCCAAAAATTTTTTCTTGACACGCCAGAAACTTTTGAAAGGCCAAAAATGTTTAAGCCATTGTCAAGGAAACAGGAATCTGAAAAAGGAGAACACCAATTAGATTACTCATAAAAGCTTTAAACAGAAACAGTCATTGTAGCGATCGTTGGGGAACTCCACTTGGTATTCCAATTTTTTTAGAGTTTTTGTTCGTGTCATTTCCTGGAGAGGCACAATCGAACACTCTGAATTACGCTGAAAACGACATAAACGATTAAAATGACACGATACGAGGATCAGAATGTTCAAAAAAATCAAAAAAACTTAGAAAACATCCGAAAAAAAAACAAACAAACAGCCACATACGACACGAAAAAAAGTCGATTGTATTGAAGATATTTTTTGAAAATAAGAAGCAGCCCCCGGACGCGACGCAGTCCCGTGACAAGAGATCTGAAGTCTCCTGAGCATAGAAAAAAAACAGTATGTTGTTATTTCAGGAGAAAGTGGAGTCAGAGGCATGGTGTCTAGTGACTTTCATGTAGAATCTTGTAAACTTTTCAATTGCTGCAACGCTGGGGAAAACTGAGTTTAGTTTGGCGGTCAATTTATTTTGAGGCATTAGTAGTTGAGTGCGAGGAAAGAGTCAATCCATCTCTATTCTATCCGATACATAACTGTCACTGAAATTAATTTGTAGTCACGTTTCGGATATGATCACGTGGTCTGGGGATCCGAGAACCAACTTTGTGGTTGCATTTGCATATACGTTGAAAGATTTTTAAAAAAAAACTTTAGTCAGCTGATGACCCAAAAGCTGTATCTTGATTTTTAGCCCTGAAACAGACCAAAATTAAATGGCTAGGTCGAGACGGTAAAGAAAAAACTAGCAAATTAGGATATCTGACGTCAGCTAGTCTTCAAAAGGGACTTTACACAGGGTCACGAATGGCTGACGTCAGATAACAATAATTGTAGCGATTGTTGGGGAACTCACTTGCTATTTCTAATTTTATGGCAATATTTTTAGTTCGGGTTTTTTTATATAATCAATTGGTATTTGAAAAAGACCATTTCAAAGTTAACAATTTTTCTGATAAGTGAAATTGAGTAACGTTACTGAATAATTTAAAAATTTCGAAAAAAATTACGTTGGTTTCTGATTTCCTCAAGTTTTTTATCCTCTGTTTGGATTACATATTTGGAAAATTTACGCATGTCCATTTGCATAATTATATTGACTTCTCAAAAAACAACGAGCCGAGTTTTTCCTGACACTTGGTTGAAAAGGTTAAACATTCTATGAAATCCAATCACCAAGATATAACAATTTCTAAATAGTTTTCTTCTATCGCTTTTTCTGATTTTGCGTAAATCGGAGATATTGCTGCTAATTTCTGCCTATCAGGAATTTTGGTTGTCGGTTGATGTGCTTCAACATCGAATGCATATGATGGCATCTGTTTCAATTGGCGTGGCATTTTAACAATTGGTGCGACATAATTCTGAAAAAAAAAATTCAGCAATAAAACTTTTACACCGTTTTAATCGTACGATGGAAGTTTCTGTGGGTGAATGCCACATCTTTTAGATTTTTCCCCATTGTTTTGAAGTTCGCATTTTTTCCTTTGATCTTTGGGTACAGGCCAAAATTTTTTTCTTGTTACGCCAGAAACTTTTGAAAGGCCAATAATCTTTAAGCCCTTGTCAAGGAAACAGGAATCTGAAAAAGGAGAACACCAAGTAGATTATTCATAAATGCGTTAAACAGAAAAAGTCATTGCAGCGATCGTTGGGGAACTCCACTTGCTACTCCATTTTTATAGAGCTTTTGTTCGTGTCATTTCCTGGAGAGGCACAATCGAACACTCTGAATTACGCTGAAAACGACATAAACGATTAAAATGACACGATACGAGGTTCAGAATGTTCAAGAAAATCAAAAAACTTAGAAAACGTCCGTAAAAAACAAAGAGACGGCCTGGTCTAGTGACTTTCATGTAGAATCTTTTTAATTGCTGCAATGCTGGGGAAAGTTGAGTTTAGTTTGGCGGTCAATTTATTTTGAGGCATTAGTTGTTGAGGGCGAGGAAAGAGTCAATCCATCTCTATTCTATCCGATACATAACTGTCACTGAAATTAATTTGTAGTCACGTTTCGGTTATGATCACGTGGTCTGGGGAGCCGAGAACCAACTTTGTGGTTGCATTTGCATATAAGTTGAAAGATTTTTAAAAAATAAAAAAGAAAACTTTACTCAGCTGATGACCCAAAAGCTGTAACTTGATTTTTAGCCCTTAAACAGACCAAAATCAAATGGCTAGGTCGAGACGGTTTGAAAAAATTATAAAATTAGGATCTCTGACGTCAGCTAGTCTTCAAAAGGGTCATTAAACAGGGTTACGACTGGCTGACCTCAGATAACAATAATTGTAGCGGTTGTTGGGGAACTCAATTGCTATTCCTAATTTTATGGCAATACTTTTTAGTTCGGATTTTTATATAATCAATTGGTATTTGAAAAAGACCATTTCAAAGTAACGGTGTGCCCAAAATTTGTAGTCAATGAACCTCAAAAAACACACTCAACTCATTCAAGCAAAATCAAGCGAACCAGAATGTTTATTACGCAAATGAGGATACTCGTAATCAATTTCGATAGTTTTTTTTTTAATGTTTTTCAAATAGTCTTACAACAGAACCCAAACAACTACTAATGACTTTTTTAATCAAACAAAAAGCAAAAAATAAGATTAATGGCGACAATAGCTTTATGGAAGATGAAATTTACTTGGCTATAAATTAATTGAGTTTGGAAAGCTCGCCTATACAAGACTTTTTTTGAAGAATTTTTAATTTTAGCTAAACTATTCAATCGTTTTGTTCAAGGCGAAAAACTCCATAACAATTTTTATTTTGTAGTTTACGTTTCTTTTGTAATTTGCAAAATTTTGTAAATTAGAAAATGTAAATTTTCTTTTGTAAATTGCGAAATTTTCGAAAACCTAATTTTTAGTTGTCCCTAGTTACACCTTCAAGAAACATATTACAGATTAAAATTGGCGTATCATTTTAATAATTGGCGCGACATAATTCTGAGAAAAAATTCAGCAATAAAGCTTTTACGCCGTTTTAATCGTACGATGGAAGTTTCTGTGGGGGAAGGCTACATCTTTCAGACTTTCCCCATTGTTTTGAAATTCGCATTTTTCCTTTGATTTTTGGGAACATGCCAAAAAATTTTTCTTAACACGCCAGAAAATTTTCAAAGGCTAAAATTTTTAAGCCATTGTCAAGGAAACAAGAGTCCTAAAAAGGAGAACACCAAGTAGATTTTTCATAAATGCGTTAAACAGAAAAAGTCATTGCAGCGATTGTTGGGGAACTCCACTTGCTATTCCAATTTTATAGAGCTTTTGTTCGTGTCATTTCCTGGAGAGGCACAATCGAACACTCTGAATTACGCTGAAAACGACATAAACGATTAAAATGACACGATACGAGGATCAGAATGTTCAAGAAAATCGAAAAACTTGGAAAACATCCGGAAAAAAAAACAAACAAACAGCCAGATACGACACGCAAAAAAGTCGATTGTATTGAAGGTATTTTTTGAAAATAAGAAGCAGCCCCCGGACGCGACGCAGTCCCGTGACAAGAGATCAGAAGTCTCCTGAGCATAGAAAAAAAGAGTATGTTGTTATTTCACAAGAAAGTGGAGTCGGAGGCCCGGTGCTGGTGACTTTCATGTAAAATATTGTAACCTTTTTAATTGCTGCAATGCCGGGGAATGTTGAGTTTAGTTTGGTGGTTAATTTATTTTGAGGTATAAGTAGTTGAGGGCGAGGAAAGAGTCAATCCATCTCTATTCTATCCGATACATAACTGATTAGATTTTTCCCGATTGTTTCGAAGTTCGCATTTTTTCCTTTGATCTTTGGGTACAAGCCAAAAATTTTATCTTGACACGTCAGAAACTTTTGAAAGGCCAAAAACTTTTAAGCGCTTGTCAAGGAAACAGGAGTCTGAAAAAGGAGAACACCAAGTAGATTATTCATAAAAGCGTTAAACAGAAACAGTCATTGTAGCGATCGTTCGGGAACTCACCTTGCTATACCAATTTTATAGAGCTTTTGTTCGTGTCATTTCCTGGATTGGCACAATCGAAAATCGAACACTCTGAATTACGCTGAAAACGACATAAAAGATTAAAATGACACGATACGAGGATCAGAATGTTCAAGAAAATCAAAAAACTTAGAAAACGTCCGTAAAAAACAAAGAGACGGCCGGATGACACGAAAAAAAGTCGATTGTTTGAAGATATATTTTGAAAAACAAGAAGAAGCCACCGGACTCGACGCAGTCCCGTGACAAGATATCTGAAGTCTCCTGAGCATAGAAAAAAACAGTATGTTGTTATTTCACGAGAAAGTGGAGTCAGAGGCATGGTGTCTAGTGACTTTCATGTAGAATCTTGTAATCTTTTTAATTGCTGCAATGCTGGGGAAAGTTGAGTTTAGTTTGTCAGTCAATTTATTTTGAGGCATTAGTAGTTGAGGGCGAGGAAAGAGTCAATCCATCTCTATTCTATCCGACGCATAACTGTCACTGAAATTAATTTGTAGTCATGTTTCGGTTATGATCACGTAGCCTGGGGATCCGGCAACCAGATTTGTGGTTGCATTTGCATATAAGTTGAAAAATTTTTAAAAAATAAAAAAGAAAACTTTACTCAGCTGATGCCCCAAAAGCTGTAACTTGATTTTAAGCCCTTAAACAGACCAAAATCAAATGGCTAGGTCGAGACGGTAAAGAAAAAATCATAAAATTAGGATATCTGACGTCAGCTAGTCTTCAAAAGGGACTTTACATAGGGTTACGAATGGCTGACGTCAGATAACAATCATTGTAGCGATTGTTGGGGAATTCACTTGCTATTCCTAATTTTATGGCAAAATTTTTTAGTTCGGTTTTATAAATAATAAATTGGTATTTGAAAAAGACCATTTCGAAATAACAAATTTTCTAATGAGTGAAAATGAGTAACGTTACTGAATATATTAAAAATTTCTGAAAAAAATTACGTTGAATTCTGATTTCCTCAAGTTTTTTATCCTCTGTTTGATTTATATATTTCGGAAAATTACGCATGTCCGTTTGCATAGTTATATTGACTTCTCAATAAAAAACATGCCGACTTCTTCTTGAAAATTGGTTGAAAATGTTAAATATTCTACAAAAGTCCAATCACCGAAGATATAACAATTTATAAATCGTTTTCTTCTATCGCTTCTTCTGAATTTTTGTAAATCGGAGATATTGCTGCTAGATCTGATTATACATATTATGAAAAACAACATAAATTTTTGAAGTCTTAGATTATGTTTTTATGAATTTCGAAATAGTGTATGACACTATGCAAAGCACTCAAATATCAATCTCTGATCATTTGCTCTTGCACGTTTTTGTTAAGCCATCAAACATGTATCAGCGCGGCCCTACTTACTGGAACTTAAATGACGAATTTAATACAAACAACTCCATTTCAATTCGTACAGAACCTAAAATTATTTTAAAATAAATCACCAAGTAGTTACAAAAAATTTAAGCATAATTTTAATGACCTTCTGAAGTCTATTCAAGAGAAAAAGAACGTGTCGATCAGAATGAACTCAATAATTTGAAGTATTAAAATATTTTCTCAGAGACTGCATTGAGAGTGGAAAATGTCCAAATCTGAGATAGGTTGAAAAAAATCATTTGGTGCAGCAACAACTTCAAAAAGTCTGAATTTCAGACCTTCTGAGGTTGCTCCAGCACCAAATGATAATTTTCAACCTATCTCAGATTTGGACTTATTCCGCTCTCAATGCAGTCTCTGATAAAAATATTTGATACTTCAAATTATTGAGTTCATTCTGATGGACACGTTTTACCAATAGTTTTTTTGTTTAATAATCGCTTAAAAAAGTCATTATTAACTGTTCGGAGTCTGGTGTAAAACTATTTGAGAAGATCTGTAAAAAAAACTATCGAAATTGACTACGAGTATCCTCATTTCGTATGAAAGTTTCTGATTCACTTGACTTTGCTTGGTTGAGTTAATTGTGTTCTTTGAGGTTCATTGAGGTTCATTGATTGTTCTTTGAGGTTCATTGACTACCAGTTTTGGGCACACCGTCAAATATATATTTGAGAAATTTCTGTTTTTTTTGGACTTTCGAAAAAAAAATCAGAAAATTCTCAAATATATATTTGACGGTGTGCCCAAAATTTGTAGTCAATGAACCTCAAAAAACACTTTTAACTCAATCAAGCAAAATCAAGTGAACCAGAATGTTTATTACGCAAATGAGGATACTCGTAATCAATTTCGATAGTTTGCTTATAATTTTTTTTTCAAATAGTCTTACAACAGAATCCAAACAATTACCATTGACTTTTTTAGTCGAACAATAAGCAAAAAATGTGATTAATGACGACAATCACTTTACGGAAGATGAAATTTACTTGGCTATAATTAAATTGAGTTTGAAAAGCTCGCCTATACAAGACTTTTATTGATGAATTTTTATTTTTAGCTAAAATATTCAATCGTTTTGTTCAAGGCGGAAAACTCCATAACAATTTTTATTGAGCAATAGTCAAACTGCTCCCAAAATCTGAAAATGCTATACCAAAATAAGGTCTTCGCCCGATTATTCTTATGAATCCTGAAGCAAAAATTTTTGCCCATGTAATCTGTAATAGAAATAAAACAGACCTTTGCAAAATTTTAAAAAACCTTCATTATGACCAAGCCAAATTGTGTTCCAAACTAATTTCATATGCAGATGACATAACTTACCTTATGAAAATCCGCTGTTTTGACAGCTTGTTATGCTTAACCGAAAACTTTTGCAGACAAACTCAAATGATGATTGATAGAAGTACAAGTGAAGTGCTTTCTTTACCTAATTTATCACCCTATAAAACAGTCAATGAAACAAAAATACTTGGTAGCTCGTTTTATACTTCTGCAAAAGTCGAAAGTATTGAATTAATGTTGAGTTATCAAGTTCAAAAACATCGACGTTTAATTTCACTAACTAAATCTTTGAGGGCCAAGTCATTAACACTGTCAGTCAATTTTCGACCTAGTTTTTTCAAATGGCTCCTCATATTAAAGTTAATTTGGAAACCATTAGTAAATGCCAAGGTTTATGAAATGTAGCATTAAAAATTTCAACAGACTCGTTATAAAGAAAGAAGTTTTATATCACCCAATTTCAGATGGTGGGCTACAACTCAAACTTTTCAGTCTTAAAAATATCGTTTTTTTTTGCTCTGGATTTGCCAGATCAAAAAAATTTGTTACCAACAGACTTTATCTTCCCAAGAAAATTCTCAAATGAAATGCCTCCTAGTGATAGTGACACCCGTTTAATTATAACACTGCAGACAAAATATCTGTTTAATTTTTCTGTGTAAAAAGATGTAGTTTTTATTAAGCTGCAATTTCGGTTTTGCTTTTTGATTCAAACTTATATCTCAGTTCAAAAGAAGACTTTATTTATTTTACATTCAATGTTTGGAAAAACGTAATGCATGATGTGCGGGAAAAAAGATTTCTATATAAATCGCGTACGCTGTTTTTGAAGATCAAGAGAAGCGGTGGACTTTTTTCCTTGAGACTGCGCCCGAACGTTTCTTTTGTAATTTAGATTGCTAAATTTTCGAAAACCTAATTTTTAGTTGTGCCTAGTTACACCTTCAAGAAACATATTACAGATTAAAATTGGCGTGTCATTTTAACAATTGGCGCGACATAATTCTGAGAAAAAATTCAGCAATAAAGCTTTTACGCCGTTTTAATCGTACGATGGAAGTTTCTGTGGGGGAAGGCTGCATCTTTCAGATTTTTCCCCATTGTTTTGAAGTTCGCTTGATTTTCGGGTACAGGCCAAAAATTTTTTCTTGACACGCCAGAAATTTTTGAAAGGCTAAAATCTTTAAGCCATTGTCAAGGAAACAGGAGTTCTAAAAAGGATAACACCAAGTAGATTTTTCATAAATGCGTGAAACAGAAAAAGTCATTGTAGCGATCGTTGAGGAACTCCACTTGCTATTTCAATTTTATAGAGCTTTTGTTCGTGTCATTTCCTGGAGAGGCACAATCGAACACTCTGAATTACGCTGAAAACGACATAAACGATTAAAATGACACGATACGAGGATCAGAATGTTCAAGAAAATCAAAAAACTTAGAAAACGTCCGTAAAAAACAAACAAACAGCCAGATACGACACGAAAAAAAGTCGATTGTATTGAAGATATTTTTTGAAAATAAGAAGCAGCCCCCGGACGCGACGCAGTCCCGTGACAAGAGATCTGAAGTCTCCTGAGCATAGAAAAAAAACAGTATGTTGTTATTTCACGAGAAACTGGAGTCAGAGGCATGGTGTCTAGTGACTTTCATGTAGAATCTTGTAATCTTTTCAATTGCTGCAACGCTGGGGAAAGTTGAGTTTAGTTTGGCGGTCAATTTATTTTGAGGCATTAGTAGTTGAGTGCGAGGAAAGAGTCAATCCATCTCTATTCTATCCGATACATAACTGTCACTGAAATTAATTTGTAGTCACGTTTCGGTTATGATCACGTGGTCTGGGGATCCGAGAACCTACTTTGTGGTTGCATTTGCATATAAGTTGAAAGATTTTTAAAAAATAAAAAAGAAAACTTTACTCAGGTGATGACCCAAAAGCTGTAACTTGATTTTTAGCCCTTAAACAGACCAAATCAAATGGCTAGGTCGAGACGGTAAAGAAAAAAACATAAAATTAGGATATCTGACGTCAGCCAGTCTTCAAAAGGGACTTTAAACAGGGTTAGGATTGGCTGACGTCAGATAACAATAATTGTAGCAATTGTTAGGGAACTCACTTGCTATTCCTAATTTTATGGCAATACTTTTTGGTTCGGTTTCTTATATAATCAATTGGACTTTCGAAAAAAAAAATCAGAAAATTCTCAAATATATATTTGACGGTGTGCCCAAAATTTGTAGTCAATGAACCTCAAAAAACACTTTTAACTCAATCAAGCAAAATCAAGTGAACCAGAAAGTTTATTACGCAAATGAGGATACTCGTAATCAATTTCGATAGTTTGCTTATAATTTTTTTTTCAAATAGTCTTACAACAGAATCCAAACAATTACCATTGACTTTTTTAGTCAAACAATAAGCAAAAAATGTGATTAATGACGACAATCACTTTACGGAAGATGAAATTTACTTGGCTATAATTAAATTGAGTTTGAAAAGCTCGCCTATACAAGACTTTTATTGATGAATTTTTATTTTTAGCTAAAATATTCAATCGTTTTGTTCAAGGCGGAAAACTCCATAACAATTTTTATTGAGCAATAGTCAAACTGCTCCCAAAATCTGAAAATGCTATACCAAAATAAGGTCTTCGCCCGATTATTCTTATGAATCCTGAAGCAAAAATTTTTGCCCATGTAATCTGTAATAGAAATAAAACAGACCTTTGCAAAATTTTAAAAAACCTTCATTATGACCAAGCCAAATTGTGTTCCAAACTAATTTCATATGCAGATGACATAACTTACCTTATGAAAATCCGCTGTTTTGACAGCTTGTTATGCTTAACCGAAAACTTTTGCAGACAAACTCAAATGATGATTGATAGAAGTACAAGTGAAGTGCTTTCTTTACCTAATTTATCACCCTATAAAACAGTCAATGAAACAAAAATACTTGGTAGCTCGTTTTATACTTCTGCAAAAGTCGAAAGTATTGAATTAATGTTGAGTTATCAAGTTCAAAAACATCGACGTTTAATTTCACTAACTAAATCTTTGAGGGCCAAGTCATTAACACTGTCAGTCAATTTTCGACCTAGTTTTTTCAAATGGCTCCTCATATTAAAGTTAATTTGGAAACCATTAGTAAATGCCAAGGTTTATGAAATGTAGCATTAAAAATTTCAACAGACTCGTTATAAAGAAAGAAGTTTTATATCACCCAATTTCAGATGGTGGGCTACAACTCAAACTTTTCAGTCTTAAAAATATCGTTTTTTTTTGCTCTGGATTTGCCAGATCAAAAAAATTTGTTACCAACAGACTTTATCTTCCCAAGAAAATTCTCAAATGAAATGCCTCCTAGTGATAGTGACACCCGTTTAATTATAACACTGCAGACAAAATATCTGTTTAATTTTTCTGTGTAAAAAGATGTAGTTTTTATTAAGCTGCAATTTCGGTTTTGCTTTTTGATTCAAACTTATATCTCAGTTCAAAAGAAGACTTTATTTATTTTACATTCAATGTTTGGAAAAACGTAATGCATGATGTGCGGGAAAAAAGATTTCTATATAAATCGCGTACGCTGTTTTTGAAGATCAAGAGAAGCGGTGGACTTTTTTCCTTGAGACTGCGCCCGAACGTTTCTTTTGTAATTTAGATTGCTAAATTTTCGAAAACCTAATTTTTAGTTGTGCCTAGTTACACCTTCAAGAAACATATTACAGATTAAAATTGGCGTGTCATTTTAACAATTGGCGCGACATAGTTCTGAGAAAAAATTCAGCAATAAAGCTTTTACGCCGTTTTAATCGTACGATGGAAGTTTCTGTGGGGGAAGGCTGCATCTTTCAGATTTTTCCCCATTGTTTTGAAGTTCGCTTGATTTTCGGGTACAGGCCAAAAATTTTTTGTTGACACGCCAGAAATTTTTGAAAGGCTAAAATCTTTAAGCCATTGTCAAGGAAACAGGAGTTCTAAAAAGGAGAACACCAAGTAGATTTTTCATAAATGCGTGAAACAGAAAAAGTCATTATAGCGATCGTTGAGGAACTCCACTTGCTATTTCAATTTTATAGAGCTTTTGTTCGTGTCATTTCCTGGAGAGGCACAATCGAACACTCTGAATTACGCTGAAAACGACATAAACGATTAAAATGACACGATACGAGGATCAGAATGTTCAAGAAAATCAAAAAACTTAGAAAACGTCCGTAAAAAACAAACAAACAGCCAGATACGACACGAAAAAAAGTCGATTGTATTGAAGATATTTTTTGAAAATAAGAAGCAGCCCCCGGACGCGACGCAGTCCCGTGACAAGAGATCTGAAGTCTCCTGAGCATAGAAAAAAAACAGTATGTTGTTATTTCACGAGAAACTGGAGTCAGAGGCATGGTGTCTAGTGACTTTCATGTAGAATCTTGTAATCTTTTCAATTGCTGCAACGCTGGGGAAAGTTGAGTTTAGTTTGGCGGTCAATTTATTTTGAGGCATTAGTAGTTGAGTGCGAGGAAAGAGTCAATCCATCTCTATTCTATCCGATACATAACTGTCACTGAAATTAATTTGTAGTCACGTTTCGGTTATGATCACGTGGTCTGGGGATCCGAGAACCAACTTTGTGGTTGCATTTGCATATAAGTTGAAAGATTTTTAAAAAATAAAAAAGAAAACTTTACTCAGGTGATGACCCAAAAGCTGTAACTTGATTTTTAGCCCTTAAACAGACCAAAATCAAATGGCTAGGTCGAGACGGTAAAGAAAAAAACATAAAATTAGGATATCTGACGTCAGCCAGTCTTCAAAAGGGACTTTAAACAGGGTTAGGATTGGCTGACGTCAGATAACAATAATTGTAGCAATTGTTAGGGAACTCACTTGCTATTCCTAATTTTATGGCAATACTTTTTGGTTCGGTTTCTTATATAATCAATTGGTATTTGAAAAGGCCATTTCGAAGTAACAGATTTTCTAATGAGTGAAAATGAGTAACGTTACTGAATAAATTAAAAATTTTTAAAAAAAATTACGTTGATTTCTGATTTCCTCAAATTTTTTATCCTCTGTTTGAATTATATATTTCGAAAAATTACGCATGTCCGTTTGCATAGTTATGTTGACTTCTCAATAAAAAACATGCCGATTTTTTCTTGACAATTGCTTGAAAAGGTTAAATATTCTACAAAAGTCCAATCACCAAAGATATAACAATTTTTAAATAGTTTTCTTCTATCGCTTCTTCTGAATTTTCACAAATCGGAGATATTGCTGCTAATTTTTGCCTATCAGGAATTTTGGTTGTCGGTTGATGTGCTTCATCATCGAATGCATAGGATGGCATGGGTTTCTGGACATCATCTGATAAGTCTTTGTGGTTTTCCATTCGGGACTCTTGCTTTCCTGACTTTTGATGAGCTCAAAGTGTTTCGTATAGACTTCATCGAGATATCTAAACTGGTTAATGTCCGTTTCAATTTGGTTATCAATTTGGTTATTCGATAGTATTTGGTTTATTTTGCAGTATTACTGCAGTTTTTTTGTTGAGATTTTTCAAATGTTCAAAAATTGACTGCAGTATTATATGTTGCCAACTTTTTTCATGACCAATTCAATTGTTTCGTTCTCCTTGGACCAATTTTACCATATTTTCAACAAAATGATTCTTTCGCTTCCAACAATTTTCTCAATGTTTCGAGTTTTTCATCAACTTTGACATAAGAACTATCGACTTATTGTTACTAAATGATATCTATGTTTTGTTAGTTTGGCAATGTAACACTCGAAAACATTTCTTACCGGTTTTTTTACGTTCGACAACCCGTTTATTTTGATGTAGCACACGGCTTTTTATGGATTTTTTCAAGAAAATTTCTGATGGCTTGATAATCAGCGTTACATAAACTTCTAAAATTTGCGTGGTTGATTTGGCTCGAATTACTGTACAATGCATAGATAGATGCATAGTTTGATACTCGGCAGAGTTAAAAATGTCCAAATTGACAAATCAACCCGACTGAAAAAAATCCGAGAGAAGACTAGATCCAAGATATGAAACAAGCACGCTGGAAAAACAATCAATGGTCTAGGCAACTGTTATTCGAACATCTCAACTATATGAACTTCAGTGTCAATAGGACTTGTCAGACTGTTCCACCTTGCCTTATAACAATTTTTATTGTCACTGTATATCACAGCTCGATTCTTTATGGGTTGTCTATAAGGAGCTTACAGAAGTTCTCTATGTACTATTTAAAAGTGGGTTATAGAAGGCACAAGTAAAATCTTTTTTTGCTGAACTTTTTTTTACTGTTTGTTAAACTTGGCCTGGAATCAGTGTCTGTTTAATTGCAACAAGACCATCATCATGTAGTTTTTGCCTCCATTGATGACTCCTCTACTCGTGCAGATGTTGTAGCCAATTAAAAAAGGGTCCCAATGTGTATTTAATCAAATTTAGCCAGATTTCACATTAATAAATGACGTTGTTTTTAGAACTGATGAACAGCAATTGCAAATTTTGATCTTCCTTCAATGTTTAGTAGAAACTTCAGTTTAGTAAAATTTAAGAAACATAGTCAATTTCATTCAGCATTTTTCTAATGTACCTCATTTGGTCTGTATCATAAAATTTTTCAAATTCAAATTTTCACTCTGTCCTTTGTGACTCCTCCATGTGTTAGTTCTCATTAATCTTAGGTTATAATTCTTTTTTACTGCCACATCCCTAGTGGGGTTTGGTAGAATTAAGACTTTCTCTGAAATTTTGTTAGGTTAAACCTAGCCTCATCATCGTTTGCTATAGTAACTAGTAGTGATATTAGTTTTTTGTCAGTTTTTTTTAAATTTTAGACACTTTTTATTCTTGATTTTAGGTCGATCGGCTCTGAATTTTCTAAATCGCTGGAATTAAGTTACTTGAAAGTTAGCTCCAAGCAAATCAAGTACATCTTTCACTTCATTGTTCGCTGGAACAAGATTTTTGATTATTAATTTGTTTGCGTCCACTGGGTTTATCTATAAACTGATGTTCTTGTTGATAGTCTGATTTTTAGGTTTTCTGCCAGTTTTCTACCAATTATCTGCACAAGTTTACTCCTTTTTTTCGGAATAAATTGTATAGAATTTCTTACCTTTTCATCTACAAACCCGATTACACATGAAAGTATGTCGTTTGTTTTTGTCCACGCCTTGATTGCACAGGAGTTTTAATTGCCATTGCAAGATCTGCATTGCCCCTGATTGCAGCAGATGAGAAGCTGTGCAATCGGTCAACAGATATATATTACACTTGTACAATTCTAAGTGGTTCATCTTGCAATTCTGGGCTTTTATCTTTTCTTTCACAAATTTTACCCAAGATATTAGACTTGTTTCTCATCCTTACCAGTTGTTTCAATCACAAGCCACTCCACAAAATTTTGAAAGCCTCATTTTAGAATGATATAATTGAGTGTTTGTTTATCGTAGCTCGCGCTTCTTTTCCTTGTTTTGATGAACTGGGTTTAGACTTGTTTATGGTTTAATCCGGACCAAAAACAACTAATCAGTTGTAGCTTCATAAAACTTTACAATTTCAGTTTAATTTGAAGAAGCTAATTTTAGATCATAACGCGGCGCTTTGAGAGTACACATTTGGTGAAGGATAAGAAAATTGTCAACCTCCCAGTTTATCACAACCACCATTTGCCCCCCCCCCCCCCCACCCCTTACGGTTGAACAGGCGGGGGAATTATCTTTTGTAGAGTTGCTTGAGACATAGTATTTAACGAACGTCATGGCATTTATTATGCAAATTTCAAAATAATTGAGTTTACGTTTAAATAAAATTTATTATAGTTGATTATCATGGTTTATAATGGACTTTTATTTCAAAAATAATCAATTATAATGGATTATCTTTGCTAAGATAGTCAATTTGAGTGAAGGGGGGGTTAAAGGGGGGTAAGCTGAGGGGGTGTAAACGGGCGGTTGTGGTAAATTGTGGTAACGGGTGAATGGCGGTTGTAGTAAACTGACAGGGAGGTGGGTGGGGGGAGGGGGGGGGTGGTGTAAACGAGGGGGGGGGGGGGTGTAAACGAGGGGGGGGGGGGGTGTAAACGGGGGGATGTAAACGGGGGGGGGGTGTAAACAGGGAGGAAAACGGGAGGGGGATGTAAACAGGGAGGAAAACAGGGGGAATAGGGAAGGGGTAAACGGGGTATATAAGACCAAATTATAAAGATTGAAAAGTGAAATGCAACATTTCATGAAGCCTAAAAACCCCCCTCCAGCTTACACCCCCCCCCCTCCAGCTTACCCATCCTCCCAGTTTACCCCACCACTTTAGTTGGAGGGGGGGGGGGGGGTAAAACGCAGGGATGACGTTGAGACATGGCATTTAGTAAAATACATGGCAAAATTTTGCAAATGCAAAATTTGCAAAACTTTGCAAAAAGAATTGAATTTAGTTGTTAAAATTAAATGGATTATAATCGATTATAATGGATTATAGGTGATTTTTAGTTCAAAAATAATCGATTATAATGGATTATCTTGGCAAAAAAAATCGATTTCAATGACAAAAATAATGGATTATAATCGAATATAACGGATTATAATGGATTATTTTTGTTCAAAAATAATCGATTATAATGGCAATATAATCAATTTTGTGGTCTGAATTTTACATCTTTAATGAATTATAATGGATTATTTTTGTCTCGGGAATCCATTATAATCGATTAGAATCCATGGGCGCTCGATGCGGGCGAACTGTACATTTTGTGAATTGTAAACGGATTCCGCAACAAGGACGTTACCTTTGTTCTTCTTTTGTTTAACCCGACATAATTTTAACATATCTTTAAAAACTTGTCTCTGGAATTCAGGAACATACAGACACAAAATTGTGCGCCTATCCAGTGCACAGTTTGGCTCGTAATGACAGTTTCCGCAGTAAGAAGTCTTTCATTGAGAGAAAGTAGCAAAATCACTTCTATGCTCAAACAAACAATTTCGGAAGAATATTTGCGTGTTTTTTGTTATAATTGTGTTGCAGGCATAGTCTTCTTTAATAAATCAAGACCCAAAAAAATTCTATAGTTTCAACACCAGGGATCAAGTTCTTTATTTCTATGTTTTGTCCAGATAGCCTCAGTTTTAAAAAGTATTCTGCATTTCGTCCTGATATAAAATTTCGTTAAACTCAGTCGATACTCTGCAAAGTTGGTGTTAATCTACAAAAAAAAATGGTTGGTTATGCGAGGAAGCGATGGAAAAACCCAGCTTTCTAGCTATCAAAAAAGTTTATGAATTTTAGTTATAGTTCTTTGTGAAATGAATTACATTAATTTAGATGGAGCATCTCGACATGCTGTTTATCCGTGAGAATATGCCACCAAGCCAGAGTGTTTTCATATTTGAGAAAGTTATGATTATTGTGTTTTCGGACAAAACAAAAATATAGACCGAGTTTCAAAAGAAAGGTTTTATGGAAAGAAGCTGGTCATTCAGTTTTCAAAATATATTTATCAGAGAAGTTTTATAAAAAACTTTTCATGTGTGGAATTACATTGAATTGTATGAAAAAAATTTAAGTAAAAAGAATCCTTAGAAAGTTTTGATCAACCCGGGAATATTGATTAAGTTGGAATCTCAGCAAAAGTTTAACTAGATTTGGAGCAATTGACTAGAGCAACCTTGTTAATTTTTTGATTGACTTGAAAAACAAAAACAGGTTTATTAACAAATATCAATTGTATTTTAACAACGAGAGAGCTGTATCATCAAAAAGAAAGTGGAGGCTGGTTGCGGTGGTAGCGAAATGTGTATTTTAAGCGACGTATACCATCCTGTGTTTCTCGAACAGTTCGATGTCTCGTTCGATGTTCTTCAGCTGTGCTTCCAGTCTCTCTTTGGTGTGTTTGCGGTAGAGGTTGTCGCATACCACCGGCAGACACTGGTACTGCAACATCGCCTCCTCCCAGTTCTTCTTCAGTCCTTGCAGGATTTCGTGGTGCTCGTCTGCTGTGATTTGCTTCATGGCGCCTCTCCTAACAACAAAACAACAATAATATTTTACTTCTAATATCATTGTTAATTATTTTGCTTGTAAATATGATATTAAAGAGTCATATACTGTCAAATACCTCTCCTAGCAATAGATAAACAACAAACAGTAATAACTTTGAACTAGTACCATTATAAAATTTATTATAGTTAAGCTTTTAAAGAATACTATGCTTGATAGGGTCTTTTTTGGTGGCAAAAAAATGAACGCTCGGAAGTTTAGTCAGAAAAATGAGGGATTCGGGTCTACGATTGCTTATTTGCCTGACTTGATAATAGTCACAGCCCTTTTAAAAAATTTTTTTTACCTTAGTGTGTGGTCTGTGTAGCAGTAACCAATTTTTCAGGTAATTTTTTTTGTGAGTTTCAATCTACAAAAAATACAGACACATTTTCAGTATCTGTTTGGACGCACATATTGTGAATGCAACATTCAAGCACTCGCTATCATCATATTTTTCCTTCAATGATTTTGTTTGATTCAATGTTGTTGCTTTTGTTTGATTTTGTTTGCTTTTGAATGTTTATTTCAATTCTTTAGAAGAGAAGATCTAGATAGAGATTAATAGATATGACAGCTTTGTTTCAGATCTCTGTTTGACCTTTGGGTGGATCAGGAGTTGTTTGCAGTGCATGCATATACAATGACATCCGGGGTCACTGCAGATGGAAAGAGATGTATACTTTTTGAGCAGTTCGGCGAAACGAACCCTCCTGTAAATACCAGCGGAACATTTTCCAAAGATAGTTAGGCATTATCGTTAAAGTAAAATAGAGAAAGTTAGACATTTCAAGCTAATAAACGCAAAATTTGAAATGAACACAAAAAATTGAACAATTCATTCTTGAAATAAGGTCAAAATTGTTCAAGAATTGTTTTTTTTTCAGTATCACTAACAAAATTAAGAATTTATCACAAAACAACTGATAAGTGATGATATAAACTAAAAATGAGGACAATTTTATGATATCCGTTAAAGCGTCCAAACAGTTGAATTTTCAAGCTTGTTTTTTTTTCTTCGAGTACTGAAATCTTGATTGATATATATTTTTGGACACTCAGTCCTTCTGGCTTGAGCAATTGGAGAGATGGGGGGGGGGGGCGTTGTCCCACTTGCCGGAGGAACCGAATTCCCAAAAACCATATCAGCCCATTAGAATTCTGTATGCAACAATTCACCAGAAATATGTTTCAAAATCCGCCATTTTTGGACGACAGAGTTTAAAGGACGCTAATTGGCTGAAAACTTTTGAGCAATCAGTCCTTTTGACATGAGAGCATATTGTAACTTTAGAATACCACCCCCCCCTCCCCCCAATATCGGAATATTGTAACTTTGTACCTCATGTGTTCCTTGACGTATCCGTCGTACTCTTCCTGGGCTCTTTTCATCTCCTCCGCCCTCTTGACTATGTAGCCAGGAGTATTCCCGAAGTCCTAACACATACCAGAAAACACAATTTAAATTTAATGGTAAAATGTGGCCCCAAATAAATCCCTCAATTATGCTTCAATTAGCTCAAATATTTAACCAGCGGCCCATAGTTAACTGAAACTAAGTTGTCTTCGTGCAAAAACAACTGAAAAGTATATTTTTTATTGAAACTTTCATTGAAAAGTATAAAAAAAACAGAATTATTATTGCTAATACACATATTGTGACAAGATCTCCCAAAGATCAGTAAAACTTTTATTTTTGGAACAGATTATGGATCCAATAATAGAAATTTTGTCTTCCCCTCTTTCCCTCAATGTCAAGTTAATTCAGCCGAAATTCAGTTAGACTGGTTTCAATTGGCCGAGTTTCACTTAGCCGAATAGTTTACCTTCTTGTTTCTGTACTTGGGCACCAGTCCCGACTCCTCCAGCGGGAAGCTGTCGCCGTGTCTGGTGTCGGCCATGTTGGCTGCCGGCTTCTTGGGCACTGCCATGATGTTCTCCACGGCATTGGTGGTGATGAAGTTCTTGGTGCTCTGGATGCCCATCAGGGGGGGAGCATCCTTGGCCCGCGGCACGGAAGACTTCTTCGGTTCACCATCACTCGGGAAAGTAGTCTTGACAGCTGCAAAAATATTCACTTCAGATAGATGTTTTTTTTAAAATAAAATACAGTGTTTTTATTATCACCAAGGCTACAGAAGTTTATCACAAGGCTAAATTAATTTATAACAAATAATTGGACAAAGTTGTCAAATTCTTAAAAAACTCCCGGTTAGCTGAAAATTATACCAGAGCATGGTTTTTCAAAGGGTCGAATTTCTTTAGATGCAGTACAAAAATATTTTTTAGTCTTATTGTTATTGGTCTATTATCATGGGGAATGTCAAAATATTAAATTGCTCGGCTATACAAAAAATTGATAATACAGCCCGTTTTTTCCTCTGAACATAAGACGAGGGTGGGAGACGGTAGCGGATCTCCCCACCTATGGGAACTCGACCCCCTGCCGAAGAACACTAAAATTTTTCTAAAGGCACCTTGGGCGCTAATATATATTAATTTTGCGGGGAAAGCGTTTTTTGGCCTGTTTTTTCAAAAATTGCTTGGAAAATCTATCTGGTCGACCAAAAAAATCGACAACATTTTCCATTTTGGCCAACAAACCCTAATTTTATCTAAAGGTACCCTTGTAGCCAATATGTACTAATTCGAGCGATGAGTGTATGCCAAAAAGCTGCAAACCCAAAAACGAAGTATTTGGCTCATTTTCTAGAAAATAGGGTCATTCTAATAATTAAGGAGAAAAGCTCGAAAAACTATAGTTGATCAAATTAACGAAGATTTGAATGCGATAGTCCTGATTCCTTTTTTGCATTAACACAATTTTTGCTGACAATTCTGATGATAACCGAAAAGAGAAAAGGCCAAGAAGAAAGTTTGAGACTGACGTTCTTTTGACTTGGGCTCTGTCTGTTTCTTCTTCAGGAAGGAGTGGGGGTCGACATCTGCGTGTTCATTCGCCAGTCCCATCGTCAAGTGTGACTCCTTCTTGGCCCTCTGCTGGTCCACTGTCGATTCTCCCACAAGGTTACCGCTCTTGTTCTTCGAGACATATCTGAACGAAAGCAAAACTATATTACTATACAAACAAAGGGGAGCAAAAAACCACGTTTACAGTAATGATCTTTAAGTGGTGCTTATATATGATTTAAAAAGTTTCGATAGCGGAGGTCCTTGTAGTAAAAATGAATGATTAGAAATTTCTTTGTGGTTCACTTTATTTATAATAATGGGCGTTTTTCATGTTTAAGTATAGTGAAGGCGAGCGCGGGATAATTTTAGACCGGGTGTGTTTTTGAAAAATAATTTTCACTAGGAAAACTTTTTTGACATGTTTTTGGTCGACTAAATTAATTTTCCAAGCTCCCCTAAAGCTTGAAAAAATACAAGAGCACTGAACAAAAGACCTTTTGGAGCACTTTTCGGAAGACTTCGATCAAAAAATCAGGATTTTTTTGGAATGCGAGAACGTTTTTACAAAAAAAAAAGTTATACGGTTTTGTGATGCTCGCATGAAGTTGGTAAAAACAAAATATTATTTATGAAAATTTATTGCTAAAAACGTCTCACCTTTCAGCTTTTTCAGTCTGTCTCGCTTTTCTGGGAACGAGAGAGTAAATCGATTCCTCAGCTTGGTACCTCATTTTTTACTACTTTTGCTATATTTTACTACAAAAATCCGGTTAAAGTGGAAGCAAATTTAATTCAACGGGGATTATTTGAAATCAGCAGCAGAAACTAGCGGTGGCGTTGCTTGCTGTCGTGTTTTGGATATTATAAAAATTATTCTCAAACGCTGTGCAAAAAATGTGCACGTAGAAAGGTTTCAAAGCACGTGTTAAATTTTGATACAGTTTATACAAAAACACGTTGGTAAACATTTTATGCAAATATTACGAAAATGAAAGATTCAAAAACATTTAGTCTTCGGTTTAAAAGTTAAACGATAAATTTGGAACTGAATCATTTTTTACCCCCAAGCTTCAGAAGAGATAGCTGATAATCAGAAATTTTGAGAAGAAAAAAATATTTTTTTTCTACTGTAAATCACCATTAAAAAATAATAGTTACAAGAAACTACCAAAAAGGCTGCCAAGCAAAAATAAATTGGTTTTTTGGAATCCTCTCTAATTGGTTCAAATATTGTCCTAGAGATGAAGCTAACTTTGTCAAGTTTTCTAGTGAAATTTTGAAAATACTATGATAAAACAAAACTACCTTTCCTACCCTCCCTCATCGGATTCGAGTTGTTTCGATCGTAAATCAACCAGTTTGGTCGTCTTTGCCCAAATTCAGCTGCTTCAAACGTGCTAACTGAAAAACTGTGTACCCATGACTGCTACCTAATTTAATCAGCATTTCAAAAAACTGCTATTGTAACCAACACTAATGCGTCTTCAGACCGACTTGTTTTCAAGTCCTTGCAGAATCGGAGTGAGAAAGACAAGAATTTAGCACAACTTCTTTGACTGTTTTTGATGAGAAAGACAAAATTTAGCACAAATCTTTTGACTGTTTTTGATGAGTAAGACAAAAACTTAGCCCAAATTCTTTTTTGTTTTTGATGAGAAAGTCAAACATTTAGCACAAATTCTTTGACTGTTTTTGATGAGAAAGACACAAATTTAGCACAAATTCTTTCACTGTTTATCATCATGGAACAAAAACTTAATCGAGTAACTTTTTTATATCGATAACTTATTTTTATATGAGTAATTATTTTCTATATCGATAAGTTAACTTTATAAGAGTAATTTTTTTTCTTTATCAATAAGTTGTTTTTATAAAAGCAATTTTTCTATATCGACAAGTTAATTTTAAAAGAGTAATTTTTTTCTATATCAATAAGTTAAATTTAAAAGATTAATTTTTTCTAAATCGATAAGTTAATTGACTATCGAGTGAAGTCGATTTGAAATCAGACAAAAATTGGTCAGCACTATAATTCCTTCCTCTCACTTGCTATTGTGGTCACAACATTAAACTTAGAGCTGAATAAACTTTGACAAAAATCGGTCAACACTATAATTCCTTCCTCTCACTTGCTAATGTGGTCACAACATTCAACTTAGAGCTGAATTAACTTCAAGCAATAAACCTTAAAAATAACTTCGAGGTTTTTTTCTGGAACTACAAAATATAGCGTGTAGCGAAGGAAATTTTCCGCTTTTTTCTAATACCTGAAAAAATCTTGGTTCAGTTTGTTGACTTCCAATTTGTTCTTACGGCAATTATAAATTCTTTCATACGAGGAAAAGAATTTATAATTGCCGTAAGAACAAATTGGAAGTCAACAAACTGACCTTTCTAATTATTGAAAGGTTTTTAACTGGTCCAGCATCAAACTATCCTTGATTTTTCTAGCATTTATCAAAAACTTGAACTTTCCTGTTATATTGACGTATTTGCTAACGATTGGCATAATGCAACATATTTTTCTAGAATATATATGCTAAGCCAGTAAATTTTTATAAAATAATTGTGTACGAGACGGTCAGTAATTAAATACTTTAAATACTTTAAGACCTTCCACAGGCGTTTTTTACGAACAAGTTTTTTGAGAAAAAGAGTGGATCGTGTCTCAAAATATTTTGATAGTAAAGCTAGACACTGTTCACGAACTTCTTTTTATGGCATTATTGAGAGAATGATTTTAGTACAGGGTAATTTATACCAAAAGAACCTGCTATGAATTGTTGCGAGTCTAATCTAACAGTTTTTACAAGGGTAGGGCAAAATTTTGTTTTCGCTTTTGAAAAATCGGACGAATAAAATGAGTAAGTCTCTCACTGTCACTAAAAGACGAAGTCTCAATATCTTGCTAACTAATAATCTCCGGCCAGAAAAACTGCTAAGATTTCTCTAAAAAGGTTCGTTTAGCGTGGATTGATAAATTGAGAAAAATCTATTTCAAAGAAAACAAAACTTTACTGGAACTTTTTTTTTGTTCTACTTCTGAGCTGCGAACTTAATTTAACTGGTTGTAAGATTTTTCGAGTTTGCTCGTTTTTAAACCAGAAGGTTTAAGAGCGTTGTTGGTGTCTGATTGTGTACACTCACTTTTTGAGTTTTTTGGTTTAACACCAGAAAAGAATTTTAACTTAAGTCTTTTTTTTTGTTGAAAAAAAATTTTCAATTCCATTAAAAAATTAAAAATCGAATTTGTAAAAATACTGGCTTGAAGTTTTTAATATCAGGTATACAAAAAACTGATTGATATTGCAGACGCTATCTTTCAAATATCAAATATTTTTTGATTTGTAAAACATGTTTTTTTCCAAACTGATTTTTGTCGTCCTTAAGCAAACCTGCAGTCTCAAAAAGGATTGAAAACATGGTGGAAAATCAGTCGGGAAAAAAATTATCCAAATTGGTCCAATTTTTATACCGACTTTTCAATAAATAAATGTTCGGAGCTCGATTTCTTTCTACGGTAACTTCTTTCTACGGTAATTTTAAACTCTTTTCCGCTTTGATTGCCTATGATTACAGTAGTTTTTTAATGGTTCAGCTTCATGCTATCTTTGTTTCTTCTTGCGATTATCGAAATACTTTTTGAGAAAAACCTGCTAAATCTTCGCTGATATTTCCTTAACTTATTTTCGCGTCCGTAAGCAAAACCGAGGCAGACGTTTTGCGTTGGTATTTCTATCAACAAATATTTTTTTCAATGACGGAAAAAAACCGTTTCAAGAAGTTTGAAACGTTTCTTTGGTCCTATGTAGAAAGCTTTCACCCAAAAAAAAACGTTTCGAATTGACTATCAAGTCTCGAGACATGTTTGGAATAAAAATTACAGCAAGATATTGCAAAGTAAATTGACCCAGTTGGACCCAAAAATGTAGACCAAGAAGTAAACTCAACCTATAATTTTTGATAACGAAATAAATTGAAGGTATTATAAATCAAAATTTGAAATTCAATTCATTGGTTTTACGAGTTTATTTAATGCCGCTGATCGTCATCAGACGAGATGGTGACAAAGTTGTTCATTCATTAACAATGACGAGTAGTTGCAATGGCCGCGATCTTGGTGTGCACTTATTTTTGTTCGGAACTTCGAAAAAAGTGATAAATTATGTATGCCTGGGGTGTTTTTCATTCTGATTAGTTTCTTAAAGCAAACTTGAGAGTGAGCCGTGACTGTGGATACAGAAAATTTCCTAGAGGGTAGGTGCTTTTTGAGAGTCGCAAACTGGTCGTTTATTAGTTTGAAGAATATATCTATGATGCTCAAAGCGTATGAAAGTGTATAAGACGAACTATTATTCCGCGCACGAGTTGATCAAAAGTAGAATATAGGTGAGCGGTCATGTTGTTTGTTCATATAACGAAACCTTAATTCTTAACTATTATTAAAGGCAATACTGCAAAGCCATGTATTAGCAACAAGACTGCTCGTATATCAAGGCAAAGCCCTGAAAGTCCCGACTGCCCCTTAATGCATATCGAATAGCTTTGGTACAAAAAAAATTGAAAAACAATAAAATTTGCACAATATCAAACATCATGCGTCAAAGTTTGAGTCGCACAAAATTGTGAAGACCATTTAGCTAGCCTCAATTTAATTTGCAACAATTTCGGTCTGCGGGCTAATTTGCCACGCATAAATAATTCGCGTTATGCTTTCAGCATTGTTAATAAAAGCCTCAAAACGCTTATAATTTAGTCCAGAAGATCGGATGTAAAAAATCTTTTCAAATTTGAACTCAGGAAATTAACAACTTCACTGGTATATAAAAGTTGTTGGAAACTATTATTTCAATCGCGGACAGTTGTCTGAATAAAAAAAACACACCAAGCATAAATTTTCCGTTCTCATCGAAAGTCGGAACAATGAGTTTGCTCAAAGATAAAAAGAAAGAAAAATAGCACTTTTTCAGCTTGGAAGTTTCAAGTTTTTTTCTAGTGCATTCGATCAAGGTGACCTGAAATAAAGTGAAAAAAAAAAATTTGTACTCAAAAACAGTCCGACAGCAGATTAAGATCAGAGACCGAATGACCTTCCCTTCTCCCAAAATGCTTGCATCTAAAAGTTTTTTTTGCATCAATTTTTATTCAATTTTCAGAAAAATTTAAAAAACAATGTTCATAGTCCAAGTTTTTTTCGAGTTTCTTTATAGTAATGGAAAAAAATTTGAAAGGCATTGAAGATTCGTTTTCAATCGTCTAGAGCCTTAATTTATTTGTAAGTTATAGAAACAAGTGTGAAACGAATCATCTATGAATCTTGCCGAGCGCGTTGGTTGAAAGGAAGTTTTTGGAAACAAAAAAACCAATGCAAACCAAAAAATCTGAATAGGAATGCAGAAAATGAATGAAAATGGGCAAAATTGTCTGGAAGTTTTACGAAGGGGGTTTGTAAAAATTCGAATCACTGGGTTCAGAATGAATGGTTTTTCAAATCAGTTGAATTTATCAAAAATGCAAACCTATATTTACTCTTTTTTTATCACAAACAAAGCATAGGTAAATCGAGAAATTTTAATTTGATATATACATAGTATAGAAATTTTACCACTTCTTCAAAGTCTTAAACGATTTGTCAAATTTTTACTGGGCAATTTTTATAGCTCACAAACTGTAATTAAAAGTATTTTCTTGGTTAGTAGAAATAATCTAACGTCTTTTTCCAGGCAGTTTTAGATGGTAAAAAAAACCATTCCGACAAAAGCTTCAGTAAGAAAAACACATGGAGGTCAACTTAAATTGGTTTTTTATTTGAGTTTTTTTTGTGTGCAAAATTTGAGAAACCGACCTAAAAAAGAAAAACGTATGTTTTTATTGCTTTGTGACTAATCCAAATCTAATTCATTTGATGCTACTAATTTTCTTTTTAAGTTTCTTTTTTTTTGTCAATTCTGAATTTTTGAATCAAACTTTCTTCAAATTGAAGAAAAAAATGCCAAAAACTGCATATTTTCTAAAAAGCAGGAGAAGTTTAAATTCAAAAAGTTTGATTTGATGCAGTGAAACTTTATTTTTATTTGAATACCTGAGAGGCTTGAGTTTAACCTACAAAAGTTGCGCGTTGGGTGGATGTTCTGTGAAAATTTTTGTCAATTTATCGGATCTGACGAAAAGAGTTTGACCATTAGTTGCGCTTCTTATTTCCTATATTAATCCAAATACCTTGTTTTGCCCTTTTTCAAATGAGTTTAGCTGGAACTCCAGTTGCAGATAGCTTTTTAAAGGATCAGATATTACTTTGAACAAATATGCTAAAAATGAGTTGCAGGCAACAGCAAAAAAATATATATTTTTTTCAACAGTAAGTTCGTCCATCCTTAATGCGGTTCCAACAAAACTAGTTGCTGTAAATTCCATAAACTCTCCTTACCAAAGCATCTCACTTAAAATAAGTTGAATTTGGGAAGAGTGTGCTTCTTTTATGGATTGGTCGACTTGGTTAAAATCAAGTGTCAATGAAAAGTGAGAAATGATCTATCAAAAAAGAAATAAGCGAAGACTCTATCGACTTTGCAATCTCTCCCCTGATGTATCTGCTAAAGAATCGCCCCCTTTTCGCTAAATAAAAACAATGATTAGCATCAAAGTTTTCAATTGAGAACTCCAAATTTGCTGCGTTCTATTTGGTTAAAAATAGGTTAAAAATAATTTAGCATCAAAGTTTTCAATTGAGAACTCCAAATTTGCTGCGTTCTAATTGGTTAAAAATAGGTTAAAAATGATTAATTTAACAATATTTTCCCCCTGTTTTGAGTAGATAAAAAGAAAGACATTGCTTAATAACACTGCTTGGCCATTGCAGAGTCCAGGTCTCAGCCCCAACGAGGTTTTTCTATTATTGTGTTTCCATGTCATTCTTCGAGCCATCTGCTAAACGAAGATTTCGATTATTTAGAGGAGAAAACATGTTTTTTGAGTATGTTTCTGACATGATTCAGTGATAGTCTGATGCTGTGAGCCAAAAAGTCCGTGTTTGAACTGAGTTTTTTTTAGTCGGTGAGAAAAACGGTTAAAACTGAGAAGTTTCCTATTTAGTTTTTACTTGTTTGACACATTGAATAAAATGACCAAATAGAACACCGACCGTTGTTGAAAAGCAAACTCCCGACTGCACTTCAACTATTCTCCAATAATTTTAGACAATTAATAATTAAATAAAAAATAATTAAAGTCAAAAACAACTTCTAAGGTACAATTTGAATTTATTAGGAAATATTTACAACGAATTTGCCTAAATTAGTTGGCAGCAACTTTATTCAGTATAATTTTTTAGTGGGCAGTGTTGTGACTTATCTCTATCAGGCATCATAGCGGGGCAAACTACAACCATGCGGGCAATTATGCCGTGCAACTATTGACTGTAACCGTGCAACTATTGACTTTAACTAAGTTTGTGAATTTAAAACAGGAAGTCATTTGACTCAAGTCTCAATAGTTTGACTTTACGTGTTGATAAACTAGGAATATATCATAATTTGGTTAGGGATCTAAGATTTAGCTATAGAACTGGAATATATCAACATAAATGGCAATATATCAACATAAATTGGCTAAATTTGATAGGGTTACAGTGATTTTTACTAAAAGCTTAGGATAGTAGTTAGTCGGCGGTCAGGTTTCCGGACAACTTTCCCCCCACTATCAATTTCGCTGAGATTTCTGAGAAGCTGAGGAGTGATTAACCAATGGTAGACCCCGAAAGTTCTCCGAAGAAACGATACTATACTGTTTTTTGAAAATTACTGAAGTACAACCGATAAATTGACGTTTTACTTCAGTGATTCCGCGCGACGCTACGCTTCCTTCATTTTTCAATAACTTTCGTGTTTTGGGTTGGTTTTTGTCCACGTGCGGACTTTTGTTCTTGCTTTTTCCCTTGCGGGGATTGTCTTCCACTGAAACACATCTCGGGTTGGCAACATCCAGCAACAGCGACCAACTACTTCACTTGAAAATTCACCCCAGATTTGTCATTTCAACTCCCATGCAGAACAAAAACGTCTACACAGTCAAAATTTTCAGCGATTCCCATTGACGAATAGCATCAACAAAAACATGAGTTGAACAACGACAGTCTCATTGACCTGACAGAATATTTTGGGCAACTCAAAAGCTCTAGATCATCTCATCGACGCGTAGTAACCAGATACTAAAATGAAGCAAACGTGATCATTCAAAATCGCGGAACTCTTGGTGAAACAGGAGTTGCAAGAGTTCGGCAACTGGAAGTCAACATCCGCAAATAACAGGACCAGTTCTCAAACTCAAATACACGAACTGATCACAGATGAGCAGCCATTAAACTATGAGATCGAAAACGAGAAGATTTGGACGACAAATATGGACAGTAATTTCTTCAATTTCAACAGTTTCTTCACAGGCTTAAGACACCGACACGAGTCAAACAACAGATGTGAATGTCAGCTTATCAAAACTAAATTTGCCTGTTTTCTCTGATGAATACATAAAATGGAAATCGTCAAGGAACTGTGATTGACAAAACGAGACTGACGAAGAATCAATAGCTACAGCACTTGAAATCTTCTCTGACTGGAGACGCGGACCAACTACTACATTCCATAATGATTACAGATGACAATTTTGACATAGCCATTGACGTTCTGGAGAAGTGATACGACAACGAAGTTTTTATTTTGCAATTGAATTTACACGAAATCTTTAAGCAGCGTTCGTTGACAACAGAAAACTCCGAAGATATCGAACTCTCATGGAAACCACTGAGAAACACCGAATTGTTTTGCTCAACCATGGACAACCAGTAAATCAACAGTGCATTTTTTTGCCTACTTTCTGACGGAACGACTTCCCATTGAAACACGGAAAGCTTGAAAAATTTCTATGCCAGGAAGAGAACGTCAGCGTTACGAACAGCTCAAGAAGTTTCTCGAATAAAGATGCCAAGCTCTTGAATTATCACCACTGTGACCGACATCGATTAATAATCGACAACTCGACAGTAAAGGAAGTAACAACACACCAAAGACGCTTAAGAGAAACCTAGCTACATCAGACATCACCAAAAGTGAAGACAATTGACAAAAACACGGAGCAGCAATTCATGATAATCTAAGGACGAAGTTTTTCTACAAGCTATCATCTTTCCACTTGAGATCAACGGAGAATTATTTCTTGTTCGAGGAGTACTGGATTCAGCATCAAAGAACGACCTGATAACAGAAGCAGTTGCTCAGGGGTTATAGATACGTAGGAAGAAGCAGACAACAAGGTTTTGCGGAATTGGAGGAAATGAAGTTTGCGACAACAAGGGACAGGTTCATCTGCTCATCGGGCGCTCAGAAAATGAAACATTCTTAATAGCAGCATCAATTCGTGAGAAGCTAACCAACAAAATTGCCTTCGTGATGAATCAGCACAAACAATTGGACAACAGTGAAGCAATTACAATTAGCCGATCCTGGATTCAACAATTCACAGAAATATAACTGTTCACAACTGTTTCTACATACCACATCAACTTGTTTCCAAGGGTTCAAGTGCGACAAAAAAAACTTCGAGTGACTTCCAACGCATCATCAAAGACATCTGGAACATCACCCAACGAAAAATTGATGGTTGGACCAACAGTTCAGAAAGAACTTTTCAGCAATTTGTTTTGCTTCGGATTGCATCAGGTAACACTCTCAGCGACATTGCAAACATGTACCGTCAGGTGCAGTTGGAAGAAGAAGATAGAGACTATCGTCAAATCTTGTAAAAGAATTCAAAATTTGACTGAGGTTAAGCACTACCGAATGACCAGAATTAACTATGGAATCGCTTCTTGAGCCTTTCAATGGATGAGACCTCGTCAAGTGCTTGTCGAACAAAGATACTGAATCAGCAATTCAACTAAATGAGGGATTCATCAATACATTTGCTACAGCTGGATTTGAAATTTGCAAATAGACATCAAACGAAACGAAGGTAGTAGAACGGCTCCTATGTGATATCGAGAAGCAGCAGATGAAATGATAATCAAAAAAGACGACTATGTCATCAAAACACCGGGAATCAAACGGGACCCGCTGCCAGACCATTTTAGCTTTGCATTTAAACTAAACGAACGGTCTCCGTTGAGCAAACGAGAAAAAATCTCAGAAATGACCATAAGCTATGATCCCCTTAGATGGATTTGGCTTACGACCATTCAACTTAAGACATTCATACTACTTATGTGGATGGACACGATCTCATGGGATCAAACGATATGAGTCACAATACAGGGACACTATGGACGCCTTCGACAGCAGCTTAAGGAACTGAAAAACATCGCCGAGTTCTTTTAGCTGAGACAACCAAGGAACTTCACATTCATGTTTTCTGTGACGCATCAAGTACAGCATATGCAGCTTTCCTGTATATCCGACAAGAAACCAGGGAATGTACAACAGACGTCAAAACTTTGACCGCAAAAATTTGAGTTGCGCTTATTGAATGCATTTGTGTTCCACCCATGGAACATTGTGCAGCACTTCTAGGAGCAAAACTAGTGAAAGCGACTCTATCCGCAATCAGCGACAAGCGTTCTATCATACCAACTGTTTTCGGCTGGACCCGCTCTCAAGTTACAATTGCGTGATTTTGGGAATTTCCTTGCAAGTGCTAATTGAGTTGAGATAATTCAAGAAATTCTACTAGCCGAGAGATGGAAATTTTTGCGGATGAAAGACAATTTCGCTAATTGTGCTACTCGGAGAAGTTGAGCCGTGGAAGTTAAGGAAGCTCGTTAGACTCTCTACAGCTTGCCGAGATTCAACTTATCAGGAAAGGGAAACGTATTCCAAGGAACAGCAACCTTCTGAGCCTTTCGCCCTTCTTCGACGATGAGAGCAACAAAATTCGTTTAGAATGACGCCTCGCCGATTCGCCATACGTTATCGACAAAAAAAATTCCAATGCTGATTCCCAGGGAAATTACCAATCAACAAATTGCTCATTAGGGATATCGTTCCATAGCGGTCCTCAGTTGACACTCTGCACCATTCGACAAACGGTATGCATAACAGGAGGCCTCGCGTTGGCCAATTCATAATTGCAAGCCTTGGACAGGACGTCAGACTTCTTTACTTAAAGTTAGGAAATTTGCCGCTCAAAAAAAATTGTAGAATTTTTTGCTTTCAATGACACAGGGCTCGATTATTGCGTTTTTTCTACATTAAAGACAGCAGCAGCGAAGAAAATTAAGTTTATGTGGTTATCGTCATTGCTTTGCAACTAAGCAGTTCACATGGAAACCGTCAATTCTCTCACAAAGCAGTTCACATGGAAACCGTCCACTCTCTCACAAAGGACGATTGCTTAGACATTGTAAAACATTTTTGCACCAGAAGAGGTTTACCGAAAGATTTTTACAGCGATAATTCGATAATTTTTATTGGCTCGCGAGGTGAAAATGAAATCCAAAAACTGATGATGAACGAAACACTCAAAGAAACTCTCAGCGCCTTTAAAAACGACAATTCAGTTTTATGCATAACAACCAAGAGCGCCACACTGCCAAGGATTATGGGAAGCGGTAGTGAAATTGCTGAAACGACACTTCTACCGAATATTTTGGAAAACGCGACTACAACTTCATCAGTTCCTGGCAATTCTGACACAAATTGGGGGCGTCCTCAATTCAAAACCACTTGTTACGCCATCTAAGGACGTTAACGATGCACTCGCTTTAACGCCAGAACAAGTTCTTATCGGAAGACTATTGACAGCAATGCCGTGTTCGACACACGACAAGAAGACATCGCTCAGTCGACAAATCAAAGCCATTAGCAACATAGTTCGACGATTCTGGAAACGTTGGAAGGGAGAATACTTGGCTTCTCTGCAACAAAAAGTTTAATGGACGACATCGCCATCACAAAAATTTACAATTGGAGACATTTTTATTGTCAAAGAGGACAACATCCCGCCTTTGATGTGGCCAATGGGTCTTATCACTAAAGTTTTCGATGACAATGACAACATCATTCGGGTTGCACAAGTCAAAACTCGAACAGAGTTCTACAATCGACCAGTCATTAGATTTGTACTCATGCATTTCGACAGAAGTTGACCGAATACAGAACTTTTCTTCATTCAGGACATAACTCGAGGATTTCTTCTAGCCGTTTAATTAATCCCGTTCAATCTCTACGAGGCACTGTAGCCGGCAAACTGTACCCGTAAGGGCAACTGTAACCGTGCAACTATTGACTTTAACTAAATTTGTGAAACAAAAACAGAAAATCTTTTTTCTCAATTCTGAACAGTTTGAATTTCTCACGCTTATATGTTGATAAACTAGGAATTTATTTTAAGTTGGTTAGATATCTAAGATTTATGAAGAGAACTGGACTACATCAAAAAGCAGAATAATAACACGTGTTAGGCTTGCAATATCAGAGATAAGTTCTTCAAAAAATAGTCGAGAATAACTGTGTTTTGAGTTCCTAGCATAGCCCACGCATAAATATTTCTTAATTTTGTCAAAAATAAGAAAAAAAGATTAGAGTGATTTTTTCTTCAATTTTTTTTGAAAATACAGTTCTTCGGAGCGAATTGTCAGTAGTCTATAGATATTTAACTGTTCTGTAATTTTAAAGTTTGCTGCAAGTTTTTAGTTTGTTGGTGACTTTTATGCGAAAACTGCCTAATTTAAACGTTGAATTTACACGAAATCTTTAAGCAGCGTTCGTTGACAACAGAAAACTCCGAAGATATCGAACTCTCATGGAAACCACTGAGAAACACCGAATTGTTTTGCTCAACAATGGACAACCAGTAAATCAACAGTGCATTTTTTTGCCTACTTTCTGACGGAACGACTTCCCATTGAAACACGGAAAGCTTGAAAAATTTCTATGCCAGGAAGAGAACGTCAGCGTTACGAACAGCTCAAGAAGTTTCTCGAATAAAGATGCCAAGCTCTTGAATTATCACCACTGTGACCGACATCGATTAATAATCGACAACTCGACAGTAAAGGAAGTAACAACACACCAAAGACGCTTAAGAGAAACCTAGCTACATCAGACATCACCAAAAGTGAAGACAATTGACAAAAACACGGAGCAGCAATTCATGATAATCTAAGGACGAAGTTTTTCTACAAGCTATCATCTTTCCACTTGAGATCAACGGAGAATTATTTCTTGTTCGAGGAGTACTGGATTCAGCATCAAAGAACGACCTGATAACAGAAGCAGTTGCTCAGGGGTTATAGATACGTAGGAAGAAGCAGACAACAAGGTTTTGCGGAATTGGAGGAAATGAAGTTTGCGACAACAAGGGACAGGTTCATCTGCTCATCGGGCGCTCAGAAAATGAAACATTCTTAATAGCAGCATCAATTCGTGAGAAGCTAACCAACAAAATTGCCTTCGTGATGAATCAGCACAAACAATTGGACAACAGTGAAGCAATTACAATTAGCCGATCCTGGATTCAACAATTCACAGAAATATAACTGTTCACAACTGTTTCTACATACCACATCAACTTGTTTCCAAGGGTTCAAGTGCGACAAAAAAAACTTCGAGTGACTTCCAACGCATCATCAAAGACATCTGGAACATCACCCAACGAAAAATTGATGGTTGGACCAACAGTTCAGAAAGAACTTTTCAGCAATTTGTTTTGCTTCGGATTGCATCAGATAACACTCTCAGCGACATTGCAAACATGTACCGTCAGGTGCAGTTGGAAGAAGAAGATAGAGACTATCGTCAAATCTTGTAAAAGAATTCAAAATTTGACTGAGGTTAAGCACTACCGAATGACCAGAATTAACTATGGAATCGCTTCTTATTATTTCAATCGCGGACAGTTGTCTGAATAAAAAAAAACACCAAGCATAAATTTTCCGTTCTCATCGAAAGTCGGAACAATGAGTTTGCTCAAAGATAAAAAGAAAGAAAAATAGCACTTTTTCAGCTTGGAAGTTTCAAGTTTTTTTCTAGTGCATTCGATCAAGGTGACCTGAAATAAAGTGAAAAAAAAAATTTGTACTCAAAAACAGTCCGACAGCAGATTAAGATCAGAGACCGAATGACCTTCCCTTCTCCCAAAATGCTTGCATCTAAAAGTTTTTTTTGCATCAATTTTTATTCAATTTTCAGAAAAATTTAAAAAACAATGTTCATAGTCCAAGTTTTTTTCGAGTTTCTTTATAGTAATGGAAAAAAATTTGAAAGGCATTGAAGATTCGTTTTCAATCGTCTAGAGCCTTAATTTATTTGTAAGTTATAGAAACAAGTGTGAAACGAATCATCTATGAATCTTGCCGAGCGCGTTGGTTGAAAGGAAGTTTTTGGAAACAAAAAAACCAATGCAAACCAAAAAATCTGAATAGGAATGCAGAAAATGAATGAAAATGGGCAAAATTGTCTGGAAGTTTTACGAAGGGGGTTTGTAAAAATTCGAATCACTGGGTTCAGAATGAATGGTTTTTCAAATCAGTTGAATTTATCAAAAATGCAAACCTATATTTACTCTTTTTTTATCACAAACAAAGCATAGGTAAATCGAGAAATTTTAATTTGATATATACATAGTATAGAAATTTTACCACTTCTTCAAAGTCTTAAACGATTTGTCAAATTTTTACTGGGCAATTTTTATAGCTCACAAACTGTAATTAAAAGTATTTTCTTGGTTAGTAGAAATAATCTAACGTCTTTTTCCAGGCAGTTTTAGATGGTAAAAAAAACCATTCCGACAAAAGCTTCAGTAAGAAAAACACATGGAGGTCAACTTAAATTGGTTTTTTATTTGAGTTTTTTTTGTGTGCAAAATTTGAGAAACCGACCTAAAAAAGAAAAACGTATGTTTTTATTGCTTTGTGACTAATCCAAATCTAATTCATTTGATGCTACTAATTTTCTTTTTAAGTTTCTTTTTTTTTGTCAATTCTGAATTTTTGAATCAAACTTTCTTCAAATTGAAGAAAAAAATGCCAAAAACTGCAGATTTTCTAAAAAGCAGGAGAAGTTTAAATTCAAAAAGTTTGATTTGATGCAGTGAAACTTTATTTTTATTTGAATACCTGAGAGGCTTGAGTTTAACCTACAAAAGTTGCGCGTTGGGTGGATGTTCTGTGAAAATTTTTGTCAATTTATCGGATCTGACGAAAAGAGTTTGACCATTAGTTGCGCTTCTTATTTCCTATATTAATCCAAATACCTTGTTTTGCCCTTTTTCAAATGAGTTTAGCTGGAACTCCAGTTGCAGATAGCTTTTTAAAGGATCAGATATTACTTTGAACAAATATGCTAAAAATGAGTTGCAGGCAACAGCAAAAAAATATATATTTTTTTCAACAGTAAGTTCGTCCATCCTTAATGCGGTTCCAACAAAACTAGTTGCTGTAAATTCCATAAACTCTCCTTACCAAAGCATCTCACTTAAAATAAGTTGAATTTGGGAAGAGTGTGCTTCTTTTATGGATTGGTCGACTTGGTTAAAATCAAGTGTCAATGAAAAGTGAGAAATGATCTATCAAAAAAGAAATAAGCGAAGACTCTATCGACTTTGCAATCTCTCCCCTGATGTATCTGCTAAAGAATCGCCCCCTTTTCGCTAAATAAAAACAATGATTAGCATCAAAGTTTTCAATTGAGAACTCCAAATTTGCTGCGTTCTAATTGGTTAAAAATAGGTTAAAAATAATTTAGCATCAAAGTTTTCAATTGAGAACTCCAAATTTGCTGCGTTCTAATTGGTTAAAAATAGGTTAAAAATGATTAATTTAACAATATTTTCCCCCTGTTTTGAGTAGATAAAAAGAAAGACATTGCTTAATAACACTGCTTGGCCATTGCAGAGTCCAGGTCTCAGCCCCAACGAGGTTTTTCTATTATTGTGTTTCCATGTCATTCTTCGAGCCATCTGCTAAACCAAGATTTCGATTATTTAGAGGAGAAAACATGTTTTTTGAGTATGTTTCTGACATGATTCAGTGATAGTCTGATGCTGTGAGCCAAAAAGTCCGTGTTTGAACTGAGTTTTTTTTAGTCGGTGAGAAAAACGGTTAAAACTGAGAAGTTTCCTATTTAGTTTTTACTTGTTTGACACATTGAATAAAATGACCAAATAGAACACCGACCGTTGTTGAAAAGCAAACTCCCGACTGCACTTCAACTATTCTCCAATAATTTTAGACAATTAATAATTAAATAAAAAATAATTAAAGTCAAAAACAACTTCTAAGGTACAATTTGAATTTATTAGGAAATATTTACAACGAATTTGCCTAAATTAGTTGGCAGCAACTTTATTCAGTATAATTTTTTAGTGGGCAGTGTTGTGACTTATCTCTATCAGGCATCATAGCGGGGCAAACTACAACCATGCGGGCAATTATGCCGTGCAACTATTGACTGTAACCGTGCAACTATTGACTTTAACTAAGTTTGTGAATTTAAAACAGGAAGTCATTTGACTCAAGTCTCAATAGTTTGACTTTACGTGTTGATAAACTAGGAATATATCATAATTTGGTTAGGGATCTAAGATTTAGCTATAGAACTGGAATATATCAACATAAATGGCAATATATCAACATAAATTGTCTAAATTTGATAGGGTTACAGTGATTTTTACTAAAAGCTTAGGATAGTAGTTAGTCGGCGGTCAGGTTTCCGGACAACTTTCCCCCCACTATCAATTTCGCTGAGATTTCTGAGAAGCTGAGGAGTGATTAACCAATGGTAGACCCCGAAAGTTCTCCGAAGAAACGATACTATACTGTTTTTTGAAAATTACTGAAGTACAACCGATAAATTGACGTTTTACTTCAGTGATTCCGCGCGACGCTACGCTTCCTTCATTTTTCAATAACTTTCGTGTTTTGGGTTGGTTTTTGTCCACGTGCGGACTTTTGTTCTTGCTTTTTCCCTTGCGGGGATTGTCTTCCACTGAAACACATCTCGGGTTGGCAACATCCAGCAACAGCGACCAACTACTTCACTTGAAAATTCACCCCAGATTTGTCATTTCAACTCCCATGCAGAACAAAAACGTCTACACAGTCAAAATTTTCAGCGTTTCCCATTGACGAATAGCATCAACAAAAACATGAGTTGAACAACGACAGTCTCATTGACCTGACAGAATATTTTGGGCAACTCAAAAGCTCTAGATCATCTCATCGACGCGTAGTAACCAGATACTAAAATGAAGCAAACGTGATCATTCAAAATCGCGGAACTCTTGGTGAAACAGGAGTTGCAAGAGTTCGGCAACTGGAAGTCAACATCCGCAAATAACAGGACCAGTTCTCAAACTCAAATACACGAACTGATCACAGATGAGCAGCCATTAAACTATGAGATCGAAAAAGAGAAGATTTGGACGACAAATATGGACAGTAATTTCTTCAATTTCAACAGTTTCTTCACAGGCTTAAGACACCGACACGAGTCGAACAACAGATGTGAATGTCAGCTTATCAAAACTAAATTTGCCTGTTTTCTCTGATGAATACATAAAATGGAAATCGTCAAGGAACTGTGATTGACAAAACGAGACTGACGAAGAATCAATAGCTACAGCACTTGAAATCTTCTCTGACTGGAGACGCGGACCAACTACTACATTCCATAATGATTACAGATGACAATTTTGACATAGCCATTGACGTTCTGGAGAAGTGATACGACAACGAAGTTTTTATTTTGCAATTGAATTTACACGAAATCTTTAAGCAGCGTTCGTTGACAACAGAAAACTCCGAAGATATCGAACTCTCATGGAAACCACTGAGAAACACCGAATTGTTTTGCTCAACCATGGACAACCAGTAAATCAACAGTGCATTTTTTTGCCTACTTTCTGACGGAACGACTTCCCATTGAAACACGGAAAGCTTGAAAAATTTCTATGCCAGGAAGAGAACGTCAGCGTTACGAACAGCTCAAGAAGTTTCTCGAATAAAGATGCCAAGCTCTTGAATTATCACCACTGTGACCGACATCGATTAATAATCGACAACTCGACAGTAAAGGAAGTAACAACACACCAAAGACGCTTAAGAGAAACCTAGCTACATCAGACATCACCAAAAGTGAAGACAATTGACAAAAACACGGAGCAGCAATTCATGATAATCTAAGGACGAAGTTTTTCTACAAGCTATCATCTTTCTACTTGAGATCAACGGAGAATTATTTCTTGTTCGAGGAGTACTGGATTCAGCATCAAAGAACGACCTGATAACAGAAGCAGTTGCTCAGGGGTTATAGATACGTAGGAAGAAGCAGACAACAAGGTTTTGCGGAATTGGAGGAAATGAAGTTTGCGACAACAAGGGACAGGTTCATCTGCTCATCGGGCGCTCAGAAAATGAAACATTCTTAATAGCAGCATCAATTCGTGAGAAGCTAACCAACAAAATTGCCTTCGTGATGAATCAGCACAAACAATTGGACAACAGTGAAGCAATTACAATTAGCCGATCCTGGATTCAACAATTCACAGAAAATTAACTTGATCATTGGAGTAGCATGCTACGAGGATCTGATGATTGGAAGACTGGAAGAAACAGAAAAAAGGAACAGACAGGTTAATTTTATTATCGACTATCGTTTTTTTGGCTGGCTTCTAATTGGACAACAAAACAGCAGCAACGGACTTACTTCTCTACTACAGACGATTCTTGCCACCGACGATAGCAACTCAAATAGTCGAGGAAATCGAAAAAGTTCCAGAAAGAAAACTGTGGACACCAGAGGACCTTAAATGTGAGGAACATTTCAAAGCAACAACTAAACGCAGGCCAGATGGACAATTGGTGGTGAAACTGCCATTGAAAGAAGAAACTGGACAACTTGGAAACTCACTACAGCAAGCTCGAGGACAACTACGCAGGTTACTTTTTCATTTGGAAAGGAATACTGAGGTTTACAAGAAGTACAATAACTTCATCGACGAGTTTGTCAACCTTGGTCATAAGGAGCAACTTGCAGACAACCAGTTAGTGCGACTGCACTATAACTGTTTCTACATACCACATCAACTTGTTTCCAAGGGTTCAAGTGCGACAAAAAAAACTTCGAGTGACTTCCAACGCATCATCAAAGACATCTGGAACATCACCCAACGAAAAATTGATGGTTGGACCAACAGTTCAGAAAGAACTTTTCAGCAATTTGTTTTGCTTCGGATTGCATCAGGTAACACTCTCAGCGACATTGCAAACATGTACCGTCAGGTGCAGTTGGAAGAAGAAGATAGAGACTATCGTCAAATCTTGTAAAAGAATTCAAAATTTGACTGAGGTTAAGCACTACCGAATGACCAGAATTAACTATGGAATCGCTTCTTGAGCCTTTCAATGGATGAGACCTCGTCAAGTGCTTGTCGAACAAAGATACTGAATCAGCAATTCAACTAAATGAGGGATTCATCAATACATTTGCTACAGCTGGATTTGAAATTTGCAAATAGACATCAAACGAAACGAAGGTAGTAGAACGGCTCCTATGTGATATCGAGAAGCAGCAGATGAAATGATAATCAAAAAGACGACTATGTCATCAAAACACCGGGAATCAAATGGGACCCGCTGCCAGACCATTTTAGCTTTGCATTTAAACTAAACGAACGGTCTCCGTTGAGCAAACGAGAAAAAATCTCAGAAATGACCATAAGCTATGATCCCCTTAGATGGATTTGGCTTACGACCATTCAACTTAAGACATTCATACTACTCATGTGGATGGACACGATCTCATGGGATCAAACGATATGAGTCACAATACAGGGACACTATGGACGCCTTCGACAGCAGCTTAAGGAACTGAAAAACATCGCCGAGTTCTTTTAGCTGAGACAACCAAGGAACTTCACATTCATGTTTTCTGTGACGCATCAAGTACAGCATATGCAGCTTTCCTGTATATCCGACAAGAAACCAGGGAATGTACAACAGACGTCAAAACTTTGACCGCAAAAATTTGAGTTGCGCTTATTGAATGCATTTGTGTTCCACCCATGGAACATTGTGCAGCACTTCTAGGAGCAAAACTAGTGAAAGCGACTCTATCCGCAATCAGCGACAAGCGTTCTATCATACCAACTGTTTTCGGCTGGACCCGCTCTCAAGTTACAATTGCGTGATTTTGGGAATTTCCTTGCAAGTGCTAATTGAGTTGAGATAATTCAAGAAATTCTACTAGCCGAGAGATGGAAATTTTTGCGGATGAAAGACAATTTCGCTAATTGTGCTACTCGGAGAAGTTGAGCCGTGGAAGTTAAGGAAGCTCGTTAGACTCTCTACAGCTTGCCGAGATTCAACTTATCAGGAAAGGGAAACGTATTCCAAGGAACAGCAACCTTCTGAGCCTTTCGCCCTTCTTCGACGATGAGAGCAACAAAATTCGTTTAGAATGACGCCTCGCCGATTCGCCATACGTTATCGACAAAAAAAATTCCAATGCTGATTCCCAGGGAAATTACCAATCAACAAATTGCTCATTAGGGATATCGTTCCATAGCGGTCCTCAGTTGACACTCTGCACCATTCGACAAACGGTATGCATAACAGGAGGCCTCGCGTTGGCCAATTCATAATTGCAAGCCTTGGACAGGACGTCAGACTTCTTTACTTAAAGTTAGGAAATTTGCCGCTCAAAAAAAATTGTAGAATTTTTTGCTTTCAATGACACAGGGCTCGATTATTGCGTTTTTTCTACATTAAAGACAGCAGCAGCGAAGAAAATTAAGTTTATGTGGTTATCGTCATTGCTTTGCAACTAAGCAGTTCACATGGAAACCGTCAATTCTCTCACAAAGCAGTTCACATGGAAACCGTCCACTCTCTCACAAAGGACGATTGCTTAGACATTGTAAAACATTTTTGCACCAGAAGAGGTTTACCGAAAGATTTTTACAGCGATAATTCGATAATTTTTATTGGCTCGCGAGGTGAAAATGAAATCCAAAAACTGATGATGAACGAAACACTCAAAGAAACTCTCAGCGCCTTCACAAACGACAATTCAGTTTTATGCATAACAACCAAGAGCGCCACACTGCCAAGGATTATGGGAAGCGGTAGTGAAATTGCTGAAACGACACTTCTACCGAATATTTTGGAAAACGCGACTACAACTTCATCAGTTCCTGGCAATTCTGACACAAATTGGGGGCGTCCTCAATTCAAAACCACTTGTTACGCCATCTAAGGACGTTAACGATGCACTCGCTTTAACGCCAGAACAAGTTCTTATCGGAAGACTATTGACAGCAATGCCGTGTTCGACACACGACAAGAAGACATCGCTCAGTCGACAAATCAAAGCCATTAGCAACATAGTTCGACGATTCTGGAAACGTTGGAAGGAAGAATACTTGGCTTCTCTGCAACAAAAAGTTTAATGGACGACATCGCCATCACAAAAATTTACCATTGGAGACATTTTTATTGTCAAAGAGGACAACATCCCGCCTTTGATGTGGCCAATGGGTCTTATCACTAAAGTTTTCGATGACAATGACAACATCATTCGGGTTGCACAAGTCAAAACTCGAACAGAGTTCTACAATCGACCAGTCATTAGATTTGTACTCATGCATTTCGACAGAAGTTGACCGACTACAGAACTTTTCTTCATTCAGGACATAACTCGAGGATTTCTTCTAGCCGTTTAATTAATCCCGTTCAATCTCTACGAGGCACTGTAGCCGGCAAACTGTACCCGTAAGGGCAACTGTAACCGTGCAACTATTGACTTTAACTAAATTTGTGAAACAAAAACAGAAAATCTTTTTTCTCAATTCTGAACAGTTTGAATTTCTCACGCTTATATGTTGATAAACTAGGAATTTATTTTAAGTTGGTTAGATATCTAAGATTTATGAAGAGAACTGGACTACATCAAAAAGCAGAATAATAACACGTGTTAGGCTTGCAATATCAGAGATAAGTTCTTCAAAAAATAGTCGAGAATAACTGTGTTTTGAGGACAGTTCCTAGCATAGCCCACGCATAAATATTTCTTAATTTTGTCAAAAATAAGAAAAAAAGATTAGAGTGATTTTTTCTTCAATTTTTTTTGAAAATACAGTTCTTCGGAGCCAATTGTCAGTAGTCTATAGATATTTAACTGTTCTGTAATTTTAAAGTTTGCTGCAAGTTTTTAGTTTGTTGGTGACTTTTATGCGAAAACTGCCTAATTTAAACGTTTGTCTGCAATTTCAGTAGCAATTTTTGACCGGAATATCAAAAATGGGAACCAAAAACAAAAAGTATTGCAAAATCGGTTTTCAGAATTTAAGTAAATTTTTTTTTTGAATTTTTCCATAAAATTGTTCCTGCAAAAACTGACTATTTCTCCAAAAAATGACCGTGAAATTTTTCGATTGCCACAAAAACTTCCGCGTAAACCAAGTTTTTGTTCCTTAATTTATATTTCAGTAGCTTTTTCCTAATTCATACGATACATGACCTTGCCTTCCACTATATCCCAGCTATTCCGATCTCAGGTAAATCAGAAAACTCTGCAAAAGGTGAAGTTTTGAAAGCTTCCACTCAAACCATATTTCGATTGCAATTTTTATGGACTCGAGCAGAGGCAGTTCTAAGATTTTCTCGAGATGGGTTAAAAAACTTGAAATATGGATGCATTAAAATTGAATCAAAGGAGGGTGCGATTGGGTGGTTATGAGGTCAACTCGCAGAGGGGAAACCAAGAAAAGTTTTTTTTTTTTCAAAGAAAAAGTCAAGAAAAATTTTTTTCGTAGCTTATTGCTCTTCAGTTTTGATCATTTTTGTCGTAAGTAGTGTTTTTCATTAAAATCTGAAAAAATTTTAAGAACAAAAATTTAAGTCCTCGTTTCAAAAACATCAAAGTCATTTGATTTTAACTCTCGTATACCAATCAAAGCCATAAACTTCACACCAACTTAAAGTAATTTCATTGCTCTTGTTGAGCTGCGGTCGTTTCAAATTGGATATCTCAGCATCGATTAATAATAAAATCACTCAAATCGCAAAAACTGTATGAATTGTCAAAGCATAGTTTTTACGCTACGAAAAACATTATTACACATATTTGAGAGCATCTTTCTTCTGTTATAAACATTTGTTGAGTATTTTTTAAATCAAAATCCAAAAGAAACATATTTATAACTTGAGTGAAAAAGCTATCGGGAACAAACAAAAAACTTAAAATAGGGAAATCGTAATAGACCAGCAATGTCAGCGACTGCAGCCCAGCCACCTTCCAGACAGGGGGGCTCGGATCAAAACCAGGGGGGAGGGGAGGCGGAGGGGGAGGGTGCGAACAGGAGAGGCAAAGCTATCACCACATGTGTGAATTGTGGAAAGGATTCGCATGACCTGCATCTGTGTGTACATTGTTCACAGTCACAGTGCTTCAATTGCAGGTGAGATTTACAATTTCTCCCTTGCTGGTTTTTTCAAACTTATTTTTCAAACGAATTTTGCGAACTCAATGTATGGGGAAGAGAACAAAACACTGATTGTGCCCGATTGCCCGGGTCAAAACAAAGTAAAATGACGCACGTCCTATTCTACTCAAATGAATTTTTTTCGCAGTTTAGTTGTCCTTTTTATGCTGCTAAATGTGTGAGCTCAAAATTCTTTAAAAAAGGGCGGAAAATAAAAAGAGTAAGATTTACAGAGTAATTCGACTAAATCGGAGTTTAACACTAAAGTACCTTCAGTTTTAGGCTAGATGTTTATAAACGGACATTGTTCGATAACTAGTACGCTTACAATATAACTCCTCGGTATGGGAGAATGCCACAAAATCATCAGGTTTTTGCTGACTCTGAGAAATCGTACAGATACTGAAATTCAAGTTGAAATATTTTACCAGCTGCATACGTAAAGCTGAAGCTAAACTATACGCGTGGAAGGAAATCCTAAAGAACAAAACTGCTCATTGAGTAGGATATCCTAGAAAGGAAAAGAAAATTTTAATCTTGATCATGATTACTTATGATTATTCTGTTTTTTTTTATATAACTGAATTTCACCGAAGTGAGCTGAAGCTAAAAAACAGTTCATAAAAGTTCCGAATGTTTTTCAAGTAGATAACAAAAAAAACTGCTAATAGAATCTCATAAAGCTGAATTGGGGCATTTCATGGATGTTTCCAGGTACCATATCGTTTTGTTTTAAGTAATTAAAAGCCAGTACTACTTTTACAGAAAGCAATCTTTGTTAAGCAGTTGTCGAAATTTCCTTATTGCAAGGATGATGTCTGACTTGCTTCTGGTGCTTAGTCTAAGTTGTTCGGCATTTTTTGAGACAAAAAAAACATTGTTTTTTGATCTCAATATATTGAATAGATACTTGGACAACTCAAAAATTAGAACTCAAAAACTTTAAGTAAGTTATTTTCTTCCATTAGACTTTTGATTGACTCGTGTCTACGATTAAAAGCTTAAACCGAAATTAGAATTAGAACTGAAACTTAGAATTAGATTTACTAGGCTGCAAAATAAAATAGTTTTTGCCAAAAAACACCAAAAAATAAACAAAGTTAATTACCAAAAAAAAAACACTATCTCGAATATAGATATCGCGTTTTTTAAAAAGAATGATTCCCGAGCGTTTGTTAGCACTAGAAAAAAATCTGGTAGTATAAACGTCATCAACAATTATACATTAATTGAGTTGTTTTTTAGCCCATGATTTGTACAATTGTTTTTATGAACATAAAAACCATATATTTGCACCTCACAGAATTTATGTTTCTCAAAATTTTCCATATTTTAGTTTTAGATCAGTTCTTGCACACGATTCAGGTTTGCAAAAATCTTTTGAACATGTTTTAAACGATAAAAAAACAATGAAGTTATATGCGTTCAATGTGCTGTTTTTCTTCCAATTGACCGCTCGGTTTACTTACTTAACTTCAGATCGACACCGAAAAAGCCGGACACAAAAAAAACGCAGCAAACCAAGAATCCGGAATGGGATCATTTGTTTGTTTCTCGGCACTTTCGAGACATTTGCGTCGTTTGGTACCTCATCCGCGAACTCCATTGAGGAGTTTTTCTTCAAATACAGTTCAGTTATTCAAAGCGCAATACAAAATCACGGAAAGTTTTTCTATACACTAAAATACTCAGCGTTTTAAACACTGTGTTAACCGTCTTTAAAACATGCTTTTAACATTGCAACCGATGACGTCCCTCATGATAGAAGGAACAATTTATGCAAATTTATTATTAGTTATTTTCAGCCAATCAGAATTGATTATTTAAAAATCTCAAAAAAGTCGCAAGAATCTCAGAAAAATCGAATAAAATTATGCCATTAAAATTAACACTGACCGATCAGAAAATCAGCAGATATATGATTTATCAAATATTCCAAAGCCTAAGTCGGTTAGTGAAAAAAAATTAATACCAATTTAACAAAAAATAAAACAAAAACTTTTTGTGTATCTGCACAATTGTAAAGAAAAATTTTCCTAAGCTACCATTATTCATTTTCTGTAAAAATAGTCGTTTAATTTGAGATTTTTGTGCAAGGATCACTATGATCGGAACATTCTTGTCTTTTTACACAGCAACTCTCGTACATTTGCATTTTTTACGGACTTTTTGTTTTAAGTAAAATTTTGTGTGTTCCGGGTTGACAAAAACTCTTATCATACAATTTCCATGTATGAAAAACTTCTTAGCATACAATTCCATATGTACTGAAAGTTGTTTGAAATCTCTATGATAAGCATTTTTCCATATATCAAATTGTATAATAAATATTTTTCCATAAACCAGAAATGACAAAAACTGGGTGTACTCGAAGCACCGAAGTTGAACGGTCTTGCAATTATAATGCAAAGAAAACTCTTTGAATTGTCTTATGGTATTTCATAAATGATATATCAGAAGTAACAAAAATTTAAATTTTGGAAAAAATTTTTAAACGATGATTGATTTTAAAATTTGTTTTCTTAAATTATCAGACACTGATCAAGGCATAAATAAACACGCCATACAAAAAAATAGGAGTTTTCAGCGTTTTTGAAAAAAGTTATTGAGCGAAAAAAAAACATTCCAATATTAGTGTATCCATGACTACGTTTTGCACACAAAAAATTAAATTTTGCATGCAAAAGTTTTTTTGGAAAACGTTTGATTGAGAACAAATATCGGTTTGATTTGCGGTTGAAAAAAAACACCAAAAATTCTTTTGATGCAATTTCAAAATTACTGGGAATTTTTTTTGTGTCGCGATCAAAAAAATGCTAGTCATAAAATTCCCATATATAGGAATTGTATGATCAGCCTTTTTTCAAAAAACAATAACCTAGGTTTTTTCTACCACCAGACTGTTTTATTAGAATCAAACAGCCGCAGAAATAGTTTTTTTAACCATTTTAGAAATTGTACAAAAATTGTATGACAAGCAATTTTCCATGCACTTGATGTATGGAGTTGTATGACAAGCATTTTCCGTGTATGGAGGTCAATGCGGGTCAGTTTCAAATAATATTTTTGTAGAGGTAGTCTTTTACAGAAAAACTCAGTAATCTTTTTCTAGAAAAAAGCACGTAGATGTCATTCTGGACGATTATACGCAGAACAGGAAGGAGAGTAGGAAGATCAAAGACGAGTGTGAGAAGATTATAAAAGAGCTGGACAAGTCGGGGATCGAACTCTCCAACTCCTACTCTAGAGCAGAAGTCCAGATAAAGGAGGCATTTGACGAGGTTCGTAGTTACCAGACTCAAAAGGGTTCACATATTTTTTAATGAGCACCGATTATAAAAATACCCAAGAATTTTGAACCAGTTGGAAACAGGCCAAGAACAATCAAAACAATGTGAAACACCTTAGCAGTACAGCCTTTTTATTACTTCTTATATGATTTTTCTTTGTGTGTGTTTACTGTAACAATTCATAGAAAAAGCACATGAGCACGTTAAAAATGTGTTTTACATGGACAGATTTTTTTGAGAGTAAAAAAAACTGGAAACCAAACATTAGAATAAATTTCAAACTGAACATTCAATTTGAACATAGTGATTGAATTTAAAATAAACGAAGTTCGAAGAAAATGGAAAATCTGCCCCCTTCGGGATAATCTTTTTTCCTCGCATTTACTGGATGTCAATATAACAGTGAGAAGCACCTGTGAGAAAATCCGCTTCGTGTGCTATTTGTTCCGACATTCGATAAAAGTGACAGAATATTTGTACTTAGGATGACCTTTTTTTCAAACAATTTTCGTTTTTAACTGGCAATTTTTGTCTGAATACCATCTGGATAAAATTCGTGTTCAAATTTGAACATCAATATTATTCAGATTGTATTCAGCCAAAAATGCTGGCTATCATATATCATATAAGTCGCATACCATATCACTTTGTAATTTACATAACGCTTCAGGGCATAAAAAGAAAAACCAAAAAAAGTTTAAAATGTCGAACCAAAATCCTTTTCATCATTAGTAAAAGGCCGTCGGAACATTCAGGGCTTTGCAGTTTTAAATTCGAGCTGTCTTTAATTCGAGCAGTCTTTAATTCGAGCAGTCTTTAATTCGAGCAGTCTTTAATTCGAGCAGTCTTTAATTCGAGCAGTCTTTAATTTCAGCATTTTTTTTCAATTCGAAAAAGAGGTAGACGTAGAATTCAACAAATTATGCAGAAGAAGAAGAAGAAAAATGCTGCGAAGTTTGTTTTAGCTCTCCGAGTCAATCAAACAGAGGAAGTTGGCTCTCATTCATGAGTTGAGGGAAAAGAAAGACGAGGAGATGGCGAGACTGAAGAAGGAGCAGAAGGAATTGGAGGCGGATGTGGGGGTCACAGCCAGAAAACTGGAACTGAACTGCGGCACTACGGGTCAGTAATGTTCATAACATCATGTAACGGTTACTGCACATCAATTCAAATCTCCGGCTAATTTCAGTTGCTATGGAAATTTTAAAAATTAAAATCTTGAAGTTCAACCCTTTCCCTCAAAAAATCATGATTTTTATTTTTATGATTTTTATTTCCATAGCAACTTGAATTAGTCAAAAAGAATTGATTAGCGTTTCTCGAAGTCAAAGTTCAACCCTTTCCCTCAAAAAATTGACTTCGAGAAACGCTAATCAGTTCTTTTTGATTGATTGATTGATTAGCACTCGTTTTCTAATGCTGTGTTTTTCAATGATAAGGGTACCTTACAAAAGTTGAAATTTTAGATGCTGTCACAGAGCTTGCAAAAACAACTCGTATAATTTATTAATAACGCAAAACACGATAACTCGTACTAAATTAGTAGTAATTAGTAGAAGCAGTAACCATAAAGTGAACAAGTTTAAGAAATTTAACTAAACCGGTTACACGGACCTACTTCTAGAGAGTTTCAGAACTAAAAGGGCTAGTTTGGCAAAACTATGACCTCGTGTTTGCTTCGCCAACTAATATGATCAACGTCATGGTAATAATTCGAATACTGCAACCAGAGATGGTACTAAACGACTTCGAGTTGAAACAGTACAAAAAAATTGAGTTAAACGTTTAAAAATATCATATTAGTTCAACTTTTCATTCGCCATCTGATTTGGTTTTTCTTCGAAAAAAAAGAGTGTGATTGTAATACCCAGATATTAAGGTCAGCGTCGTGAGGGCGAATGCATGTGGCTGATCCTAGGTAGAGTTGCTAGCTTCATTTGAACCTATTTGCTTGTAAAAAAAATGATGCTCAATTTGTTATGAGGCTTGTGATTTTGCTGGAATTCAATTTATTTATTTATATAAAATCGAAAGACAATCTTTAAATTATTCATACCTAAAACCCGTAATCCCACAGCTATTAACAATTGAACATCTGTTAATGTCTAATTCTTAATGTTTATAATAGCTAATTGTAGTTATATATACAACCAAATTTTCATTCTAGTTTGGAATGGGTTACGCGCACTCCACAGTAAGCATGAAAAAGGGGAAAAAACAAGTCAAGTTCAATTGATTTTGACCTGCTTCAAATTCGGTGAAACTTGCTCTAAAAGTCCAAAGTATGAATAATTTCCTCAAAAGATATTTAAAAGTCTGAACGTAGTTTTTTTAGCTAAGAATATTCAAAGTGAGATGGGCGTGAAATATAAACTACTAGACGACTCCAAATTTGCCCACTTGTGTTCACTGGAGTTCAAGTCACGAGAGTGTCTGAACGACTTCGGAAACACAGCCGACTACTGTCAGACGAAGGAAAAGGCCGAGAAGGTAGAAGTTCAGTAATTACATTTGTTTTCTTTGAGAAAAAAAGCGCATTTTTTTGGGAAAAAAGCTTATTATACAAAATCATATAATTCCATGCAACTCGATAGAGCAAAATACATGAATTTGGCATTTAATTCGAGGGGAAAATTTTTATTTTGACCTATTTAAGGGGGTATTGTTCACATGAGCCTCGAAATTAAAACTTAGAACTTAGCAAACATTGAATTATCAAAGAATGCAGCCTAATTTGATCCAGAAATCCTGCTGATATAAGGTCGAAAAAAAGGAATGCAGCTTTCGTATATAATTCTGTTTGCAGGTATATTTCGACCAGGAGCAGTTGCCAAACCTAGTACAGCAGATCAACCAGTTCGGAGAAATAAACCTGGGTGATAAGAGGTCAAATGAAGAAGAGAACAATGGCATGAATAACGGTTAGCAACAGAGAGAGAACAGTCCAATACTGGAAAGCAAAATACTCACAGATGAAACTATCATTTTTGATATATTGCTAATTTAAAATTTATGATTTTGGCAGTTAATGATTTTGGCAATTTATGATTTTGGCAGAAGTTATTTGCCCTTTTTTCTTTTCTTGCTTGTATTCAATTCGGATGTATGGCTATCGTTTTGATCAGAATGATGTTGTATTTTAACAAGTCAAGTTGTCAAGAGTCATCACATGAAGTGTAGATTTTGGAGATTACTTCTCTAGGTTCGTTTTCTTTTTCCTAACGACACCGCAAAGTCGTCCCTTGCAGTGAATTTAGCGGGGCGACCGAGATTCACTACTATCTACAATCCCGAAAGTTTTTTTTGGTGGCAACTATTCTGTATTGTATTATGTTGCTTGCCCCTCTGTGTATTGCTCTTCCGGCTGTCTTGTCTACTCGACACAGTTGTAAGAATTTCCAATGTTAAATTACTTCAATTGATTATACGTCCAATTACAGAAGGATCTGAGTGGCCAGCCTATAATCTAATCATCAAACCAAAAGGAAAGGGTCCGCGATTTATCGGCCAAATTGGCTAATTGCAATTAACTTCCAGCTAACTCCACTAACTCTAAGCTATTCTCTCTCTCTAGAGAATCTCTGATGAGAACCAACTATCTACCGATTCTGCTAAAATTGTTCGTTTACTCAGAGAACCAACTACTCTTAATAGTAGCTAACAACTGTTCTGACTCTTAAAGGCTCTCCGGTACTCTCCATTTCCTTACCTTTTTTCTACACTTAGTTTTAGTTAAGTCACTCCATTCCCTATCAGTCCTGACATCCGCTTAAATCACCCGTCCGCACATGTTTAAGACTATATCCCTCCACCTGTCAACTCTGCCAGGTGCCAAGTTCACTTTTTTTATCAATCTTGTCACGCTTATTATGCGGTAGGTGTCACAAATTGACCAAGCAAACAAATGTCATACGATTCTAATCAGCTAATTTCTGACCTCAGTGACTTCAGCCCTCGAGTTCAACTCAACCTCCAAACCATGGTATGTTTACTCAGTGACTCTCCCAAGGTCTTTATTTTAATTATCCCGTTAACGTTCCGACCTCCCAAGGTTAGGGGGAGACCCTTTTCATGGACAGCGAATTCATTCCAAGCACCTAAAATTTCGATCTATACTCTATTCCAATCCCGACCTTCTAGCTATCAGGGGAACGTAGTTCGTCCATTAGGGGTTAAATTAAAATAAAAAGTCAACTCCGGGGAGCCAAGTAAATCCCCTGTCCGTTCATACTATTTAGGAGACCTAGTTCTTATGCTGCGGTCATATTTCTATCAATTTCCTCAGAGACTTTTTTTCTTTGGTCTAGTTGAATTGCTAATAATAGAACCTTCGCCAAGAAAAACTGACCCCAATGTTTACCAAGTCCACTTTGAATTAACTCTACTACCTCAAGAATGCTTTATAAAACTATATCTCTATCAGCTTCTGCTCTATTTTCCAATATATGAGTTTTCCTCTCAACTTTTAGCAAAGTGACCTATTCTCTTTTCCAGGAGTTGGGCTGTGGAATACGCCACTTTCCGGTGTTAACCTCGGGGTTTTCTATGCAATTTTGGTGTCAAGACGCCCAAAGGTCAACTTGAGGTCACCCAGGGGTCATCTGGTGTTCGAACTTCCATATTTGGGTTCACAATTCCATGGGGGTCCTAACTACCAAGTTCCATCCACATTCCATTAATAGTTCACAAGTTATCCCATTTCTAAGGTTCAATATCGCTTTTTCCAGAAAAAAGCTATTAACACCAGAAGGGGTCGCCGGAAGGTTTTCACTCACAAGGGATCTTTTTTCGGGTTTTGTATCTTAGTTTGAATGCTGCAATAAAATCATTCGGCCAATGTTCATTAATTTGCGTTAATTACCTATTTCCGGTGTTCAAATTATGACAAAAGATGTATCTTGCCATTACCTATCATCCCTCCAAGTGTCAGCTCCCTGTGATCATTGGAGGCCGAGACACGACTTGCGGAAGTTAGGGGGCACAGCGCCGGAAGTGGGGGTCCTAGGGGTCTGGGGCTCCAAACTGAAACTTCCCTCAACTAGGCCTACAACAAACTAAAGTTTGAGCCCAATAGCGCCTCTAGTTTCTGAGTTCTGATAGGGCCATTTAAACTTCCGGGGACCATTATCACTTGCCCCCCAACAATCTGAGGGGTCTTGTTTTTCGTATGCCCGGGTCAAATCATCTCTAGTATCCCTCCTCTGAATTTCATTATATTAGCTTCCTTAGTTCCGATTTTAGTGAAGGGGGGTTTGCCGATTTTGTCAAATTTTATTTTCTGCCATAGAAGGGACGATATCTTCGAAGAATGGACTAATTTGAGCTCGACCCTTTGTTTTCTGTACTACTTAACTAAATAATTAATCAATCTCACGCACAGGTCACTGTAGCATGTATTACTGTAGAATGAATCACCAATTCTACATGTAGACTGAAACATTGACCACCGTTTTGGATCCTTCTTTGCCCGATGGGTTCCAGTATGTAGCACATATATTCATAAAAACTTATCGTCGGAAATCAAAATCAAGTTCAACAATGGCAAAAATTAAAATATTCAACATGTTTTATTACTTGTGATTTAATTTTCATTTAACTATATGAAAACAGTTACTCAACAATCAAGTCACAGTAAAAAAAAAGAATACATCAGTGGACAAAAAACCGCAAATTCAGTTTTTTACTCTCCAAAATGTCTGTTTTTATTGTTCAGTTTGGCCAGCATTTACTAAAATGTTCTACAAAAGTTTTACATAGACTGAAAGCAAATAATCTGAGCTACCCCTTATGACCGAAGTGAAAATCCCAAGCTTTTCTCATCTGCGCCAAGTTTTTCAAATTGCCTAAAATTTTGAGAATTAAGGAGTTTAAATGAATTTTCACACTGAGTTGCATTGAGTTTTCACCTTTTTACTCCGCTTATACAAAAAAAATACTCCGATAAAAAACTTAGCGCTGATAACAAAATTTGGCATTTTCGAACCCAGATTAAATTGGCAAGTCTTTGAAACAAAAATTTGATCGTTCTGTAGAAGGCATTTTAAGTAAGAAATATGTAAGAAATATGGGAAACCTGAAGGCTTTGCTGAAATTGGAAGAGTAGCTTGTTCAAAAGTGACACTGAAAACAGACGTTTTAGAGTCTACAAAATTAATTTACGCTTAATTTCGCCGCGTTTGTAGCAGTACATTGATACAAAATGTTTTCAGGCTGTCGGGTGATCTTAATATTTGAAGTTTTACGATTTCACCATCTTTCAGCAAATATTTTATAAATTAATAAAAAAAACTATTAAAAAGGCAGAGGTGGAAATCAAACACCATAGCACTTTTTTCAAAGCCATTAAAAAAAATTTTGTTGAAATTTTTGATGGAGTTTTTAAATCGTAGTAGTTGAGAAAATGTTGAGTTTTGAAACTCGCTTGGCTAGAATATAACACTAAGTTTAATACTGATTAATTTTTTGACCTTCTTAAGTCTTGGCATTTGCAAATTTTGGTGATTAGTTTGGCATTTGAACCAAAAGTTTTAGACAAAGAGACAAACTGTTTATCACTAACACACCTGTTCTGATAAATAACTCTTAAAAAAAGTATCTCGAAAAATGAAACTGAATCCTTACTTTCGATGTTGGGTTAACGGAAGCTACTCGAGACAGTTTTTTTCAATATTACGCTTGGACAGCATTCGACCGAGCTCTGCGCTCTCCGTGCTGTTTGTGAATCATATAGCGAGTTATGAATCAATCAAGAGGTCTCAAAAATTGCCATAAAAAGACCTGTCAATAAAAACTTCAATTTCGACTGGTCAGGATTTCATTTTTTAAATCTCGACTGTACTTTTAGATTACTTTAGATTATGTCCACAGCAGCTAATTGGCTGAAATGACAAAAAATAATTGGGGTTTCTGCAGTTCGCAGAGGATCTGTGGTTAAAAACTATGCAGCCTGTTTAAGCATAGTTTATTCTATTATGTCCCCACATTCCAGACTGATAGGTTCAGTTGAGCGATGCTTTTCACATGGTACCACTGTTTCAGCCGATATTGGTCAGGCTGTGGTAGACCTGAAGCTAACGGTCAAGTGAGAGCTCGGCCTCACACACTATCCTTGCCATATCCGCAGCTTCCGATGTTATAATTGGCTGAATTGGTTTTTGGCTATTCTACCTATTCACTAAATGAAATCTTAATTAAGTTTTCAGTATTCTGAACCGGTTTGAATTATGAAGAATTGAATTTTTTTAGTTTCCTTAATTATTAACAAAGAAGACTTACACTATCTGTTTTGAAAAGTTATCAAAAAAGAAAAAACTTTCCCTTAAAGCAACCAGGTTGAGCCTTAAATAAATTTTTGACTAGCAATTTTGGCTTCAGAAACAAAGTTTGAATTCTCAACGGACAAAAATTAGTCAAAGAAACTTGAAATTACTATCTTTCTTAGTAATTACAACAATAATTAAACAACTCAGATGACATACCATCGTTTTCAAAATTTTTACAAGAAGCTAAGCTTAAGCTAAGTCAGAACGCAGATGCCGTATTTTACAAGATATTACCAATTTCTTGCAGAATAGTTAGTCAAACGAAGGATTTAGCCAAAAAAAAAGAAAAAGAGAAAAGAAAAAACTAAATCATATCCGAATACAAAACTCCTCCTCAATTTCTCTAATTGAAAATCTGTACTCCCAGTTTAAAAATCTTTACTTCCAGTTACAATTCCCTTGCTTATCGCACGGTTAAGCATAAAACAATATTCTATGATTAAACTGCCCAATAGGAGAGGTTCGAATGAAACGGAAAAAAGAGCATTTTTCTACGAGAACATGCATTGAAATAACATTAGGGTTCAAAACGACAACTTGAAGAAACAATTTGTCAAAACGAAGAATTGGTTTGTTTTGAACGATTGGCCTATCTGAGTAATAAAACTTTTTGGTTCAACCAAAACAACAATTTGAACTTGCAATTAGTACTCTGACTTTTTCACCGAACCAAAAAATAATACTCTACTTGTTGATATTTTTGATTGCAAAGTTGCGAAAACATGTTAACAGGATATTCGGGATTTGCCCTGAATTGAGTAGTCTTGTTTAGTTTTGCTACCAAAAATGGTCTAACTTATGGTTCAATTGGTTATAAAATACTTCAGAAAAGGAAAAACTTTAATTCAGGAAAGGACAAAAGGTTTAAAGGTATATATATTGCTTCATCCCGGATACATTTCAATCGACACCCATTTTTATTTAAGTCAACATGAATTCTTTAATCTTTCGTATTCTCAGACTCTTTTGAAACTTTTGTGAGTCCTCTGTTTCTGCCTGACAAGTCAGTTTATTGAGAGCGGTTTCATTTTGTTCACGTCTGAAGTACGTTTGTTATTAAATAACATTAAAAATTAACGATCCGATTATAGTTTTTGTTTGATTTTATAATTTTCGAGAGAAAAACGCATGCTGAAATTTATCATGGTTCAAATTAACTATTGACAAAAAAATAAAGGCACAATTTATAACAAGTGTGGTTTTTAATCTCGGCTCAATTTTGAGTGTTAAGAAAGATTGAAAGCAAACTTAGATCACTCTTAAAATATGCTCTAATATACATAAAGCTACAGCCTCTGTCATCGGTAAAACCAAATTGTATGATTTCTTAATTAAAAACCAACAAATTACCGTCAGAAAAGTCTCAAGCTAGGTCTTTTTAGTACATCAATGGCTTTTGCTTTTAATGAAGGCAGTTTGGCAGCAATAATCTTGCAAACAAATCAGGCGTGTAATTCTCTACGTCAACTGAAAAAAGTGAACGGTTTTTACCTGGATCCTCCGCCGAGCCGTGATACAACCAGAACATTTTGTTCATTTTCATTTGCTTAAAGAAACTTTTTGTCGTCAAGTTAGTTGTCTTTCATTTTACGGTTCAAAACAAAAATTAACTCAATAAAAATGAGATTGGGACTTGTCACCGCCGCTGTGTTGCTGTTCGCTTGTCTTGTAGAAGGTGGGTAGTTCCAAATTGACTTAAAAAAAGGTCCACGAAATATCTCAAACCTTTTGCAATCAGTCCCTTTCGAGAAAACCTGTTTCGTCTCTGTAATAGTTTCACTCATTCTAGAATCAAATCCAGCTTCAAAACAAAATAAAAATAAAGCAAATCGGGTAAAAAAGTTATTCTACAAATATTTGAGACAAATGTGATTTTTGTTTCAGCAAACAAGCATCACAAACGATCTTTCCCGAAATTTGCTGTTAGGAGTGATGAACTCCGCCGAGAAACAGAAGAGAGAGGGTACGTAATGACGGACGCCGACATCGGGGTGAAGCACAAGAAGCCGAAACATGACTTGCCTGCAAGCGGTAGTGGCAGCGGTTTCGTGAAACGAGAGGAAACCGAAGAGCGAGAGGTTGAAAAGGGGGTTTCCGAACAGCTCGAGAGAAGGCGAGCCTCGCATCGGCTGCAACAGAAGCGAGAGCAGCAGGGCGCTAGGAGGGATTCGAACGAGAGACGACAGGTTCCCGGGAACCAGAAGAGAATGATGCAACCTCGCGGGTTCCACGGCCAGAACCGAAATCATTAAGCGAAGAAGAGAAAGATAAACAGAACAATGTTTACAAATTTTTATTAAAAAAATCAACTAATTTGATATTTCGTAATAATGCCATATGTTTATATTAACCATAAGCCAATGTTATACTGTCAACGTGTATATAATAGTGTGTACGATTTTGTGTAAGCAGGAACAAAAAATTACTTTCAGAAAAGCTCGTTTTTACCTTAATAGATTCTTGCAATGATCAGAAACTCACGATTGCCATAATTTACTGGTCACGATTCAAAACTTGAAGAAAAGACAAATTTTTGCTATATTGAGGATTGCGAGTGTCAAATGACTATAGACATGAGAAATTACGGAAACCGTAAAAGCAAAAAAAAAAGAGAAAACAAAATGACGTTTTCGAAACGAAACTTTACGGAAACTTCTAATGCAGTTCGAATCACGGCTGAAGGGCTTTGAAATAACATACATTTTGACTACATTTGAGGTTTGAAAGAAAGAATTGATTTCTCCAGTCAGCATTATTATATAAGCAATTTAATTTAAATAACATACTATTTCAGCCACTGGTACCAGGAGAAGATAGCCAAAGGGACCGATCGATCATCTAGCCCTTGTTGAGTTAATGTTTAGAATCTTAAATAAAATTGTTTTTATTTTGAACAGATTTTTCAAACTGTGAAAAATGAGCTCCCATCATCAGACAATTATATGAACACCATATATTGCTATCAAGATAAATGTAGGTAACAATGAAATAAACAGAAGCGACGCAACACTTGCGACAACATGGCAAATAGTGAAAGAGACAAAAACCGTTTTTGTTTTCTAAAAAACTAAGTTGTTAAATTACTTGTTTGTAAGCTGTTATGATCTTAGTTGATCCAGTTCTTAAGATTGTTAATCACGTGACTGCTAAATTATTGCATAGCCATCAGGAGAGTCTTGGAGAAAAAAAACAGAATTAAACTATAGCTTTCTTTGTTCAACGTGTGCGAAATTAAAAAACGATTCTGAAATGCATCAAAATCTCTCCGCCAAAAGAGTATTTCCGGGTATAACAAGCAAAAACAATATCTTCTTATGCAAAACTGTAATTACAATAAATAAATAGTTTAAATTATTCTGACGGCGATTACAAAGTGAGGTTTCTTTTTGTTCTAATTTCTAAGTCGCTCTACTAATCTAAGATTCGTGCTTGTGGTTGCAAGCAAGAAAGAGGCAACATTTTTGGTACCAAAAAGTTCAGATATCAATCAGAGATCAAAAAGTGTTTACCACAAAGAGCTGAACTCCCTATTTCAACTTCCGCTGATAAATGAATAATCGAAAACGAAAATTATCTCCTAAATTCAAGAAAAAAGTATCTAATTGAGACACAAACTACATTTACACAGTTTAGAATTTATCAAGTTGTTAAGACATCATCTTGCCTTGTTTAATAGAGGTTTTTTTTCCTCAAGCAAGCAATTTCTATTTTTTTGGACTTCAATCATTGCGCAAAATCCTCAAAGGCTCTCCCATAACATGTTTCTTCAAAACTGAAACCCAGTTATCTCTGTCGTTTTTACTGTTGGCTCTGAAAACAATGTCCGGAATATTCTCGTGTTCCAGTTTGAAGCAAAATTCAGCCGGTCTGTGGTTCACGTCTTGAGTCAGTTTTCGGACTCGCCAGCTGATTAACGGCTGGGTAGAAATAGCCCGGATGTCGTTTTTCTGGATGTATTCGTAGAGTACACATTCGTTCACGGCGTAGTACGAAGTCTTCCAGGTTCCTTCCCGAAGTGCTTCCAGGACCCCGCAAACATCGTGGGAATCGGCGTTGCCTTGGAGGGCATAAATGTCACCTTGAACAAGAAAAACGCTTTTGAATTTCAAATTTTTGCTCTGATCGGAACCTATTTTTATTATAATCAATTAACGAAACTGTCATATCACTTATGGGTCAAACTAATCACTCATGGAACGAGACTGTCAAACCACTTATGGATTTTTGACTAATGGCGTCCAATAACAAACTCCACAGATAAAAGTCAAACTTTCTGATACGAGTTTGACGGAGAAGGCAGTAATGGTGAAGTGAGTCAAAAACCTTTTGAATCCACTCCTGAGAATAACCATTTACAAAATAGTTATAGAGCAATCAGCGAAATCCAAAATTTCACATAGACGTATTCTCTACAGCATTGGTCAAAAGTTCTAATAGTGCTCAAAAACGTCGTTTTTCGCATGTTGTTTCCAAATTTCGCGCGCGGCGCAAACGTTTTGTGGCGAACTAAAAAAAATCAAATTTGCCGACAATTTGAACCCCTAAAAATGTCGACAAAAAATGTCGACAATTTGAGCCCCTAAAAATGTCGACAAAACTTTCTTTCGCCACCTCCTAAGAAAATTCTTGAGCACGCCACTGTCAACAGTGTAATAACTATAACTGCAAATGTGTGCGTGGGTGGATGCTTACCCTCCTTGAGGTACCTCTTGTACTTCTTGGACCTGCCCTCCCTGGTGGCTGCCTCTGGCTCCAGAGCATCGAAGCAGATGATGCATACTCTGTCCCTTCTGTCCTTGTAGGGGACAAATGCCACCTCACTGCACTGGGAGCAGATCGCCTTCCCACAGGCACGACAATGGTGGTACCTAACACACGACACACCCCTTCGCTTCCAATATTTTCTACTTCTTCTTCCTGTTTTGAAAGGCATTTAGAAAAAATCTTTTCACGTTGTCTCAATGCACTCAAATTTTGCATGGTGAACAAATTCTATGTTCTGAGCACCTTTGTTTTTAGTGCATGAGATAAAAAAAATCTCGCATTTATCCACAAAAGCGGGTAAAATTATATAGAAAATGAAAATTTTGCAGCGTGTTTGTGTATTTTTGCAGCGCGGCGGGGGAAGGGGGGTAGGAGAGATGGAAAAATGAAAAAAAAAAGCTAAGGTTCCTTTATTCATTTATCCAGTGATTATAAACACAACTGTTCAGAATTATCTAGTCATTTTATTTGATAATTATTTTAAATTTAATATCTGTGGTACGCACCCATAAAATCCTTATTTAATAACTCCTCAGACACTAAACGATCAGAACTGCTCTTTTGTAAGTACCCGAAAAGAGGATGGATTCATCAGTCGACATTATGTCCACAAAAACGCTGGAGCAAATATGCGAACCAAAATTTAAGTAATTGCAGATGAAAACTGAATGAAACTCATTGCTCTTACATAATAAGACTTTAAATCCCCATATTCTAGATTATCCAAACGGCCATGAGCATATTCACATTTTGTTTGACGATTCATGAAATTACATTGAAAAGCTTAGGATAACTATTTGTAAACTTACCTTTTTTGCTTAAGAGTGATTGTATGGATGAATGACAACTTGCCTGTTGAAAGCGGAGAACTTCCGGACACAGCCTGGGATCTGACAAGCCGACACTGTGTCATCTCTGATCCACACGGGGGCAGTATGTCCGAGGGAAGACACCCCTTGGGCCAACTTGCCAATAGAGTACAGCCTCTCGCGGTGTGCTGCACAGAAAAAAAAACAATTTATTCTCACGGTGTGCTGCACAGAAAAAAAAACAATTTATTCTCACGGTCTGCTGCACAGAAAAAAAAACAATTTATTTGAGATGAATTTTTATTTCATTTCTTTATACCTCAGAGAACTACTAGTCCACTAAACCTCTCCCCCTACCAGCCGAAAAGCAACGTTTTCTCTGAAATCTTTGCAAAAAAAAAACGTGTTTGGGCGTAAATCACAAAATGAAAACTCCATTTAGTTTTTTATACTTTTGACTTGCTTTAAATTTGCAAAAATATTTTGAAGGAAAAATATCAATTTTACTTCATCTGTTAAGCTTTCTTCATCTTGTTTTTTTCTTAAAACTAAGCGGATGCCCCGCTCGAGCTTTCCTCTTTTCCATTCTATAAATGCTACCCCCACCCCCCATCTCTTTTTTAACTCATCTATTCTATCCCATTTCCCCCAATCCTTTTCTCAAAACTAATCTGACCTTTGACTGTTGTCTCGATGGACTCGTACCACTCAGTCTGTTGGTCTGTGTCCTTGCATATCACAGTGACCGATCGGTCTTTGGACCGAATGATCAACTCCCTGTCTTCTCTGTTCTTGTGTGTCTCCACTGACATGTAGGTCAAGTCCATCTTCTGCTTGAACAGGTAGCTACTGTTCTCAGACAGAATTATGAAGTACATCAGCACATCTGAACACAAACATATTCACATTTTGATCACTCAATTTCAGCTTCAAAAGATTCCAAAAACGGAAGTTTTATTTCACTTAAAATCAGATTTAGAGTTAAATGGTGCAATTTAATTTTGGTCTAAAATTTTCAAACAATGCTTAAATAAGTAATTTAATAAATCAAAATAGCCGATTTGAACATCCAATCCAGGGTCAAAGAAAACTTCAGAAAAAGGAGTAGCACGGGTACCTGAGAAGAGGACGAAGTGTCTGTCCTCGTATCCATTGCGATTGGACTTCACCAGCAGTTCTTGCTTCACAAGACGTCTGTCCGGAGTAACCAGCTCCTAAATTTGTTCTTGCATAAATACTACGTTTTTTTTTCAAAACTTATTCTGCACTTGATCCGATTGCTCCCACTTAGTTCAGATTGACCTCGAGGGGAACATTATGGCCTTAAAATTCCAGTAGGACCAGATAATTTACTATCAGGGGGTATAATGGGTGGGGGGGGGGGGGTTAAAATTAGATAGAGCAATCGTCGCCAATTTAGTCAATGTGAAGTAATTACTTTCCTACCCCTATTATACGCATGTATTTGATTCTATCTTTTCTTTATTACAGCATAAGAACAACTTTTGTGATCATCTGTGAGTTCACCTTGAGTTCAATGCCGGCTACCTTCTGGACCAGTTCGTCCATCTCCTTCTGTTTCTTCTGTTCCCAGATGGCCTGGTCCGCCTCCTCGGCCACCATGCGAGTCTCCTCTAGCGCCCTCAGAGTGTCCTCGTAGTCCGGGTACTGCCTTTTAGTCACCTTGAAATACTTGTCCTGGTGTTCTGACACATAAAACAAGCACAAGTTAATACTTTTCAATTGTAAGACATGACAAAGACCTTGATGCCATTTTATTAATATTTGGTTACGCAAGGCAGTATTTTGGCTAACAGCTAGTCAATGCTTAAAGGCTCTTGAAAGGCTCCCTCGAGTGAGCTTCTATTCAGGAGTGTGCGACTATATTTGCAGCGATGCATCATATTGTAAGACTTACGCTTGTAGACACTGAGAAGCAATTTGTACCTCAAGATTCTCTGCACTGGCTCCATCATTATCGACTGAAATCACATACTTTTCGACGTTTTCGTCTTCCTTCTGACAAACATTTATTCAATTTTTCGTCCAAAATAGGTCTTTTCACGACTGTCAAAAATGATTATGGAAAAAACTCCGCCTTTATATCTGCCTGTCTTAACCCGTGATCCCAAAAATAAAAATCTTCCTGGTTGTAAGACTCATCATATATCTAAGAATAGCCATTTATCGAACCCAAAAAATGCTTTCAAATGAGTTCTCATTTTATCCAGGTAAACAATAATAAAATTTGGCAGCTAACTAAAGTTTTTGGTGTACTGCACAGTTTGTTTAGTCGATAAATTTTGTAAAGTATAAACAAATTGTTCCTTCATTGAAAACAAACTTTTTATTAAAGAGATAATTTTAAAAAGCGACAACCTTGATTCCGTAGAAGAGGGAGCCACCGATGTAAGTCTCGAAGAACTCCCGCAATTTGGCGTGTTTCTCAATGCCGTGCATTAACCCAGCGGAAAGTTCGTCGTGTTTGGTGACGTAGAAGTTGTAGACAGTCAGGAATTTGGCCACCTTGGCCAGAGCAGCCCCCACTTTAATCTGACCGGCCGCGGGGTCCCAGTTGATCTCAAGCAGCACCTGCTCGCTAGAAAGGGAAAAACTTGGCTTATAAAAACAAGTTGGACAAAAATGTAACAGATGTTATTTTGAAACCAAATTACCAATGAAGTTCGCGGCTTTCAATATATTTCACAGAATACCCTAAAATTATAGAAGCCGCTGGTAGACGCGTTATTTTTCCCCTGTTGCGGGAAATGCCGTGTTTTGCTTACGTATTTATCGTATATTGTTGGTTATTTGAACTTGGCAGTTATGATAAGATATCCGTCTTTTCGATACTCGAAGTCCATTTTTATCTTTTGAAATTGATTTTAACTTAATTAGTCAATTTGGTTAAGGTTCCATTGGCACCAGTATTCTTTATTGTTCCGACCATTGAAAATGGGGAGAAACTTTGGATTCGGGTGTGTTTTAGTTTTTTTTTGTTTTCCACGCAAAATCAGGTACCAACAAATAATCATCGGACTGGGTTGAGTGATATATCATGTTGAAGCCAAGCAGAAAAATTAAACTAATTTGGGAAAAAAATTTCTAAAGCGTAGTTTTCTGAAGACTATCTATAGTCGGAACATTCCCTGCTACTTGCACAGTAACCGGCTATCCTTGTTTTTTTTTACTTTTGTTTTCCAAGTAAAATCAGGTACCACAACTAATCATCGTATAGGGTTGAGTGACATATCATATTAAAGCCCTTTCAGTCGTGATTCGAACAACATTAAAAAAATGTTTGAAATTTTTTTCACAGTGTCGAGAAAAACGGGTTTGAAATTTTTGATTTTTGGTCTAATATCGAGCTAATAAGGCGACCAAGTATGCTTACAATAGTTTATTTAAGTTTACTTCTAGCTGTGGAAATTTAGTTTTATTCAAGTAAAGGTAGTTTCTGGAGTTTTTTTAGCGCAATTTTGGGAATAAAAAACTTGAAAATTCAAAAAGTTTTTGCAAAAAAAATTGAATTTTTTTTTAGTTTTTGTTCATTTTTCTAGTCTTTTTTTTTCATCAAGAACTGAAAAATTTTTCATCAAAAACTGAAACATTTTTCTAGTCTTTTTTTCCAAAGACCTATTTTACTATGACTCTCAAATATGCCTAAATTCTATTTTTTCGTCGAGATTTTTTTATTACAACATGCAAAAAAAAAACTTTTTTTTTTAGTATTTTTTAAGACTGTGGTCGGAACATTCCGTGCTACTTGCACAGTAACCGGCTATCCTTGTTAATATATCTGCAAATAGTAAATTATAAATTTACTATGAAGAACGAACCTGATCTTTTCCATCTGACAGAAGGAGCTCACAATGGTCTGCAGGGCATCAATGCCATGGGATCTGAAAAAAATTAAAGTCATTTCGGGCCACCGACATTTATACCACTGGACTCATAAAAAAATTCAGATAAAACTCATATTCTCCTAGAAAAGTTTACAAATAAAAGAAGGATATACCAGCCATGTAACTGATATGAAATGCAAAATAAATCTCTTTAGGATGTTTTTAGGTGTCTATTCGAGTTTTTTCGGTTGTTCCAACTGTTATGTATCGAAAATACACATGTTTCAAAAGACAATTTATCTCTTTTTGATTCAAACATTATCTTCGAAGCTCTAGACTGTCTTGAACGCTTCGGCTAATGCAATGAGATAATACTTAAATACTGCAACACGTTTGAAGCACACTCTGATTTGTACCAAAGATCTTTCGATCTACAGTCGAACTCTACCTTTGGGCTATATCCCCACAAGGACATTAATACTATGAGATGCTGGCTCGTATGATATTTGCTAGAAACACTCACCCCTTTTGGAAGTATGGTGCAATGGTGCTATTGGTGATGCTGGCCTGCTTGAGTTCGCTTCCGAGTATGCTGATCTTCCTCTTGTAGTTCCTCTCAGTCACCACTATCTCCTCCGCCCCGAAGAAGATGTTGTCCAGGTATCTCTTCTCTTTAATCCTCATCACCTCTTCTATCTGACTGCGCATCTCCGGGTAGGTGCCTGCACAAAAAAATATCTGATCCGAATTAAGATCGTTAAATGTTTTTTAAAAAAATCTATTTTTCTAATTTTTCCTTAGTAACCAAAGAAACTCCAGCTACCCCCCTCTGTCTCAAAAGGTGCCAGGGGCGTTCTAATGGAAGGGAAGATGAAGAACCCTCAAAATCAATGCATTTTGCTCCGCGGGCACCTCCAGAATAGCCTACGCTGCGAGTACATTGCAACTACATGAACGCAGCTATCCACCCAACAAACAATCGAGACACAGCAGGTGTAGCCGTGCCGTCGTCAAAACTCGTCTCGGAAGCATACTAATCTCAAGACTATTGAACTGGCACCCGACTAAGTCAACACTCTCTATGAAGATCAGGGCAAACATGGATGCATTAATTACAACATAAAACCGGCTATGGAAAATTGGTCCAGAAAGTTCTAAGTGCGGAAATAAAATTCAGAGGAACACAGTCTTTGGCATCTTATTCAATTGGATTCACTCTCACACCGGAGCGACTCACAACGGAATGGCAGACAAGACGGCTATGTAAGTAGTGCTAAACTGCCACCCTCCAAAAACACTGTTTAGACAACGTGAGATTAGTGATCCCGAGGAAGAGGAAGCGACGACAAAGCATTCTTTGACTAACACGAATAGACAAGGAAATCGAATAGACGAACCAGCGGATATACAGAGAAGACGTCGCAACTGACTAGTTTACAAAAATGTAGTCCTCACACCGCCAAGCCTTCCTCAACAGTATCGTAGCTGTCCGATTCCAATTAGGACCTGACTGCGGCAAAGAAGACACACTTCACTATGTACTGCGAGTTGACGATGTCTACGGTCATTTCGCCAAAGGCCCGCGTGATTTTCAAAAACCCCTGAGATGTATGATGTATCTTGAAACCGATGAGTCATTCAACACGCCATAAGAAGACAAATGATATTTCATAATTGTGCAGGTTTGTACCCGGCACTCGAAATAGTATGATTATTGTCTCGAAAGCAGCTTTACCGCTCGAAATCGGACAAAAAATCGTCTTCGAAGACGAGGACAAATTAAAAAAAGACAAACAAATCTTGTTGGTGGCTATAGGTTTCGTGACTATTTAGTTTGATAATGGAAACGATAGATGATGTATACATTGACTCAGACACTCAGTGTTTGAATTGATACCATTCAGTAAGTTTGGCGAAAGCAATTAACCAATTGAATCATCTTGCGACCATGGAGCAAAAGTGAAAAAATGACATTGGAAACTCAGCATCTTGGACTTCAAGTAAAAGGCGTAAAGCAAATGATGGTGATGAAGAACTGATGATCAAAAAAATCATGTGGTCTGAATTTTTTAAAATTCACTTTCCTTTTCATCTCTGGTCTGACTCACCTACATCAGGCGTGACAAGATCACTCATGCTGCTGGACGAAGGCTGAGTTGTGACCACCGACGATGAGTCATCCACACTTCTGAAAGAGCCAGTGTCAGTTCTAGTCATCCGTCCCCCATTCTCACCATCTGCAAAGTCCAAGTCGACGGGACGCTGAAAAAATAGAGGGCCTTTTACTTTTTGTTCAATTTTTTTTTTTGAAAAAAAAAAACAGTTCAACAGTTGAATATGCACTCGTGTTAGAAATACAATAAGGCTAGTGTTAAAATTTATCAAAATACTTCTGAAGATGTTCATTTGATTTTCAAAAACAAATTGCCATTTGTCTTAACTAATTATTAAATAACACAAACTGCAATCTACGTTTGTGTAAATGCATAAAGAAAAATTCATTTAGAATAAAAAATGTAAGCTTACGATTCTCATTGGCTCTGGTGTGCTGTAACTGGTCCTTGTGGTCGACTCCAAATTAGTGTTCACACTTTGGAACCACCCGCTTGTGTCATTCGTTCCACTCGAGCTCTCAAAAACAGTCGGCGTCCGAGACGTACCCGGCACGAGAAGCGAGTCATGGTTCTCCGAAAGCGTCTCGTTCGAGTCCATCGAAACTGTCAAGGTTTTGATAGTCAAGTCATCGGACAATGTTTCCTCAATGACAATCGGGGCCTGGGAATCCATTGAAATTGAATTTGATCCAGTACTGGTCTCCAAAAGTTTCGAAACTCTTTTCCAAGATTTTAAAGTAGAACCACTAGTTAATGTATCGGACCGCTTGTTTGAAAAAGTTCCGTACGAACCGCTCCTTTCCTCGCGTTCCAAATTATCAACGCTGATTCTTTGAAACTGCTGGCATTTTATCCGGAAGCTAAGCCGAGATTGATCGTCTTGGAGAACTTCGGTTTGGTGAAGGGTTGATTCAAGATGTGAGTTGATTTCTAAGTCAGAATTAGTAGTGGGATGTTCTTTCAGAATTCCTTTTAGAGGTCGATTTGACAAGGGTGCACTCTTAGTAAATGAGTCTTCAAGTTGATTTGAGTGGCGCTGCATTGTCAAGTATTGATATTATAAAATAAGCGGACACACGTAATACAATAGCAATAAAACTGAATTCCGTAATGCTCCAAGTACAAATTTTACAACAGCTTCATGAAAGCTCAGAATGGGTTCGAAATGTCAAAAATTCCAAACAATTCAACAAACAAGAAAATATAATATGACAAACAGAATCAAATTGACTATTTGTTGTTCGCTTGATTGTCCAGTAAAACAACCCGCGGCAAAATTAGTTGATCAAAATTCTATGTAATCATTCAAGTTAACAATTTAACTATTGAAAATTTCGCCCATGATCATTTAAAAAATTATTAGAAGTAAACACTAACAGTTAGGTGGTAAATATTATGTCTTCAATGAGTTTGAAATCATTTGTAGGGTTAGATTGGTTCATCTTAGCCTAAGTATAAAGTATGTGACAAAAACAGAGTTTTTATCTGGTTGTTCTTTTAGTAGCCAGGGAGGATCTAGGGTTTTCGCGAGGGAGGTGGGAATTTTTTCTGAATCAAAATGTTTGCTGACTTTTTCTTAAGGTTAAATTAATTGCATCTTCCTTAAGGTCAAATTAATTGCTTCTTCCATCTCAATCAAAATAAAAATACCATCTTAATTTGAACTAAAAACTCTGCTTCAGATGCAATTGTTTAAAAAATTTCAGCCTAACTTTCTTCAGAGCTTGCTATTCAGTTACATTAAGCAAAAATATCGGTGACGAAAAGACAAATAGCCAAAAAAGATGCCCAAAAAAGTACCAAATTGGGACACTTTGGGTCGTAAATGAGTAGACAGAATTATTTTTGATTAGAAGAAGTGTGGTACATATAAAATTTTTAAATGAAACTGGTTGTACAAACAAACTCAACAAGAATCATGCAAAAAGCTATACAGCCTATCGAGACACAACCTTGAAAAACGTAGTACAAAAAATACGAGACAAAAAGGAATTGAACCGCGCTTATATTAAAAACAAAATTATCAATCGGTGTTATCTATAAGATACATTGAAGACATGTTTTTGTAAAGCTGATTAGCTGATTCTCAGTAAACTGTTTTGAACTATCTGGTATCATATCATATAACTGCACAAACTTTAAGCCTTTGAAGGAAATATTTTGCCATGACCGCTGCCTTAATTGTCTTTTAACTTTCAAGTTAGGCTAAAATTTGGCTGTAGCAGCTCGATAACTACGTCGCGTTCTCAATTAATCCAACAGAAAAGTTCTCAGCGTGCTTTTTCGGTAATTTGTTTAAAAGTCTCGAAACTTTTTTGCTGATAGAAAAAATCGAAGACGGTCTCCATTTCATAACAATGCAGGATATATATGATGCATGATCAACTTTCCGTTTGAATTAAATAGCTTTAAACATATTCTTTTGCATCACAAAAAATTTATCCAAAAGACTTAGTAAAAAACTAGAGTAACGCAAACGATATTATTGCCTTTGCACAGCATCTGTACAAGTTTACAAGTACATATTGTGCGAAAAAGACTGTACCCCTAAAAAGTAATCCAATAAACTGAGCTAAATTACCGCAAACGTATTCAACAAGATTTTCAAATTGAAGCCAATTGTCGACCTTTTTTTCTAGGTGCTCCACCTCAGAAACTTCGACCATCACGATGTTCCCAACTGAAAAGTTTTCTCCATGCAAACCGACCAAATTTCAACATTTTGCATAACAATTTGCAATTATCACAAGGATCAGAAGGAAATTTCTGATCATCAGCTTATTTAAAGTATCATCTGCAAAAACGTTACATGAATGCGGCTGGATGACGGCCCGTCATTAATGTATAAAATAAAAAAAACGATACATTGCCGATCCTTGTCAGACACGTTTCTTACATTCTAACATACCAGAAAAGTATATCGAAGAAACCAAATGTTATTTTTTTGTGAGATAACTATTAGATTTTAAACTTTCCCTCGATCACAATATTCCAATAATACAATCAACGGCATCAAATGCCGTGTTTAAATCAGGCAAGGGAATTAATTTTTTGGTCAATTGATATCCTAAAAAATCCGTGATGGACAAACTTGCATTCTTTATTTCTAAATCCACATTATCTTTTTTGAATTAAACTATTTTGGACTCAAATTAAGTTGAACAATTGAAATTAAACTTACTTAACATTAATTAACTTTAATTACAAAAAATACCTCACAGAAGACTATAGACATAAGTGATGGTAATTTCCCCGTCTTTAAGTAGTGGTAATATATATTTAAAATTTTGAGAAAATCAGGAAAAGGTTCTTTCTTAAAGCTTGTAGCGAAAATATGCTAAATGGTCTGCCAACACTAGATAAAAAGTTTCAAGCATTTTTTTTGCAAATAGTATCATGACCAGTTGATTTTCTATGTTTCCATTAATTAAGTTTCTCCAGGACTCCCGGTCTATTCGTATCATGTAAAACATGACCTTTAAGTAGAAAACATTTGAGAAGTTTGCTGGTAATTTTTATCCAATTGTAGCGAAGTGTTTTCTTTTCTCAGAATACCCATTAGCAGGGTTCGTTACTTCAAACTTTGTTTAGATTTTTTCTATGAATTGTTTTGGTTTAAATTTAGAAAAAACCACGAAATTTTGTGCCGTTTTTTATATCTAAGTTCTTAGAAAAAATTCAAAAAGGCAAAAAAGTCAAATCTTAAAAACTAAAAGCATTTGAGCAGTCGCATTTGAATGCAAAATTTGCAAGTCCTGAGAGTATTCTCACAATACCCAACTACACGAAAAAATTCCACATTTTGAGAAATTTTTAAATATATATTTTGTAAAAAAAAGTTGAAAAACCTTAAAAAAACATCACATCTCGAATTATAGAAAAACTACAGCAGTCAAATCGGGAGATCACATTTTAATACCCCTCGAGTGATCTGGCAGCCCCTAACTACAGGTTTGGGAATTTCAAGAATGAAAAAATTAAATTTGAGTTTTCTGAAACTTTTTTTGTAAAAAACCACAAAAAAGTCTTATCTCGAAAACAACAATAAAAGAGGAATAAATTTGGATTCGCAATTACTGAAAATACCCCAGCTGCCCCCATTACAAAGAAGAAGGCTTCAAATTTCAATTTAAATTTGAAAAATATTAAATATAACTTTGCTGAAAATTTTTTGAATAAATCACAAAAAAAACGTCATATCTTGAAAAGTAAAAAAATTTGGGAAGTCATTTTTGGAGGCGAGATTTGCAACTCCTTAGAGTGCTTCGACAGCTTCTATTTTAAGGGTTGAGATTTTCAAATTTTGAAGAAAAAAATTTGAATTTAAGTGTTCTGAAAACTTTTTAAAAAATCACAAAAAACGTCAACTCGTGAACTACAAAGATTTGAACACTCATAATTGAAAGTTAGATTCTCGAACCTCGATATATTTTTAGCAGTCGCATTTGGAAGCAAGATTTGGATCTTGAAACTCCTGAGAGTACCTTCACAGTGCCCAACTACAAGATTAAGAATTTCAAGTCTTTTTGAATTTTTTTACATCTAAGTTGTCCGAAAAAAAAAAGAAATTATAAAACACATCAAATCTCGAAAACAAAAAGAATTTGAGCAGTCAAATTTGGAGGCAAGATTCGCAGCCCTTGGGAATACTCTGACAGCACGAAACTGCAGGGTTGGGAATTTTAATTTTTGTAAATTATTTTGTTGTAAATTGAGTTTTCTGAAAAAGTTTGAAAAAATCACAAAAATCGACGTATCTCCTACACTAAAAGGATTTGGGCATTCATAATTTTTTAAAAATTGGCAACACCTGGGAGAACTCTGAAAGCATCCCAAAAACAATTTGGTAACTTTTAACTCGGTGGAACAAACAATAGATTCATATTGAAAAATCGAGAAAAAATTCTTAAGCATTGCGATATACGATATAACTTAACCACGCATAGATACTCTATACCCTTAACTGTTGAAACAAACGCTTAAGCATGGCAAGATATGCCTCACGCAAAGTTAAATATAGCATAGATTGTCGTTTTGTTTTTCAGACAAAACATCAAATAACTCCAAAATGATCACTGATTGTGCAATCCAGTTTGAATATAAAGTTTTTCTGAGGTAACTATATAATCAATACATGTACTTGAAAAAAGCAATTCTCATGTGCTCAGAAGTTTCAACGCCAAAGCCAAAAAACATTTAGACGTTTTCCTACTCCCAGACGGTACTACGTACGATGGCCAGATGAGATATAAATGTTTAAGGACCCCATGAGCATAACTTCGACATTGAACATTTTCTAATGATGTCAAGGACCAATAAGATTTGAAATCCGGTCAGTGGTATTTTATACATACATAAAGTTTGCTGCTATCGTTCAGTAAAAGTGTTAAGATGACGTGTTCTCGCTCAACAGATCATTTAAAATGATTCAAATTGATGCCTGTTTTATTAGCAGCTACAACGACGCCAGCACAGGCGTTTTCAAGGTTGGAGCAATTAAAATCCTCATGAACTTCCAATCTATGAGTAATAAAAGGATCGTTATCAGAAAAAGATGTCTTTGAAAGCTCAACCAAAGCAGGTTGGCCATTCAGAATTTCATTTAAACAAAAAATTGGTCACGACGGGCTCCTATGGATTGAACATGGAGAAAAATAATTTTCGTTTCGTGCTAAATCACTCACGCAGGATTTTTGTAATGAAAATAAAGAGTAACTGTAAATAATAGCTAACTGCTTTGCCACTAATCATTTCCAGTTGAAAGACTTGGCACAGCTACATTTCTATTGTTGATGAAATTTGATTTAGAAAACTTTGCGCAAGGTAGCACAAATTGCGCCAAATTATCAGGAATAGATATTCAACTAAACAGCTCATTGATCAGTTGAACTTTTCCGACATTGGTATGTGTTTTTTCTCTATCACGTTGGTGGAAACAAAATTATTGCGAGAAAAATTCGTTTGATTACTTTGTGCCATTCGAGATTTTTGTTTAAGTGTTTTTGACTGCCTCGCCGTAATTGGACTCCTTAATGTTGAATATTTGATCAGCGCATTTCATATTAACGAAGTTATGTTTCTGAAACCCTCTGCTGTAAAGTTAGGATACAGAAACTTGAGGAGAACAATTGTAAGTCACAGTGTATCTTCTAACACCACACGAATAAACAAGAGCAACTCTGAACCACGCTGTCCAAATAACTTTGGGTGTATATACCGGTTGATTATTGATACGGTGCAGAAAAAATTAATTTTTAATGGCCATAAATTCTTATTTTTAATCTCAAAATAGACAATTTTCAAAATAACCACAAGTTTGAAGTTTTGAACCACAGCAGGTGGCATGCCTTCCTCAGGCCGAAATTGTTCTTTAACTTCATTTTGTAAAATCATTATAATTTATTTTGCAATTGAACAATAGTATTAGACTTATCATCAGATTTTTCAATCTTACTCTGCAGTAGGTTTATTGATTTAGGATCAAAAACATAAATAATTTTATCGAAAATAGAATTACATTAAGAGCGAGATTTGAACATTGATTAAACCGTTAATTGAAAGTTTCGCAATCGTGGAAGCAAAAAGAGAAATTAGTAATTTCTTACAAAAAATAAATAAAAAAATAAAAAATAACCAACAAGGATAGCCGGTTACTGTACAAGTAACACAGATTGTTCCGACCAGTATTTTAAAAAATAGAACAAGTTTGTTTTTTCAAATTAGGGTAGTTCTTTCGGCGTGGTATGATAAAATGATTTTAAGGAAAAACTAGAGATTAGGCATTTTCGACAATTTTAGTTAAATACGCAAATTGGAATATAGTTTTTCTAGAAAACATACTAGAAATACTAGGAAAAAATCGAGTTTTTTTTTACAGTTTTTTGAATTTTTGAATTTTTATTCCAAAAAAGCGATATAATACTGGAAAAAAACTAACTTTCCTCGAGTAAAACTAAGTTTTTACGGCTTAAATTCAGCTATTGTAAGCTTTTAAGCCATTAAAATAAGCTATTGCAAGCTTATTCATTCGCTCGAGCTAAGACGGAAAAAAAAATTTCAAACCAGTTGTTCTCGACACTGGGAAATTTTTTTCGAAACTTTTTAATGTCGTTCGAATCACGACTAAAAAGGCTTTAATATGATATATCCGAGATTAACATTCGTGGTACCTGATTTTGCGTGGAAAAAGAAACAAAAACAAAAACACACCCGAAGACAAAGTTCCTCCCCTATTTTCAAATGGTCGGAACAATAACTCTAATAAATTTGAATTTTCTCTAATAATTTAGAACGCATCTCTTGAAAGATTCTTGCGAGATAAAAATTTCTAAATATATTTCTCTGCGGTAGCATTTTTTGGAATGCAGTTCCAAAGCGGTAATGTGTCTGAATCTACAATTTTAGTTTTTCTGCTTAAGTCTTTTTCCTCAAAAAATCCTTGCACAACTGATGTATATACCTTGAAAACATAGGTTTTCATGCACGCGTACAGCTTCCTTAAACTTAAAAACGCCACCATGTCATAATTAGTTCTACAAGAGTAGTCGTAATAAAAGGAGGTGGCGTCTGGTCATTTTTATGTTAAACAAGCCGAAGAAAGCGTATGAAAGATACGACGAAACTAATCAAAACAAAGTAAATGTTCTAAGAACTTTTTTTTGCGAAAGAATCTAGAAAACCTATTAAAAAATTGTATCTTTGATGAAAACTTACGTATGAAAACCGAATCAACTCGGTAGGTTCAAGCTTTTGTTTCTTTTGTTTTCAGTACCAAAGCGGTTAAGTCATTACCAACTAGTTAAGTCGCTGCCATTTTCTGACACCAATTAACTTATTAAACAGTTAGAAAGAACTAATACGACAAAACAGTTCAGAAGGTCACATTTCTATATCCATTTGACCATTTAATCTAAACCAACAATGAAGGCTACATTAATCATGGAACGAGCCAAGAATACTGTTTACTTTTTTGACAGCGACCAGCAGTTTTTAAACAACTTCTCCGAAAAACGACAGACCCCTTTAAACTCTATCACGCCTTCTCATCTAGCCAAACACTTAGTAGTGGTGATTGCGAAGTTTGTCGAATTTTCCGCTCTTGTGGAAGACGACATTCAAGTGGTCCAAACAACCGACGGTGAAATGTGGCATGTCTTGATATCTGGCTGCTTCGCTTTTTTGGCCATAGATCAATCTCGAAGTGACGAGTTTTTGTTGCGCAAAGTAGAGATGTTGAACTTGGTCATTGAGTTTCTCATTGGGCCTACTTTATTCACGACTGAAATGTACTCTAATTGCAATCTTCGGCCAGAGAAGTCTTACGATAAAAGATCAGCGTGGGCAACAGGTAAAAACATTACTCGTCGTTTAATTGAAGTGAATAGTTGATACATTTGTAAGCTATGGAGTGCGGTCTCTATTTAAACAACCGCGTATTCATACTCGTCAGTAAGCAGAAAAATACTATATTTACCAATCAGAATTGAGATGAGAAAGCAAACTTACGAAATAAATAACTATTAATTATACAATTCTTCCTTGTCTCGATTATGATTGGTTAATATAGTTGGTTAATATAGTAGATTGTTTAATATATGTGTCTGCTTACTGACGAGTCTGAATACGCGGTCGTCTAAATACTGCTACGTAACCGTAAGCTATTTACTTTTATATGGCACCAAAAAATGACAAGGGTCATTCTCTTCTCTAAAGCTCAATAACAACGAAAATTGAAGTTTCAGTGATTCAATTTTTTTGCAAAAAAATAGTTTTCCCTTTCAGCACTGGCTACATGAATTCGAGTGGATTGAAACGATATCATAAACCATTTCAAAACTCGGATCTCTTACTATCCCCCTTCCCAATTTTACCATCCCAGTAAAAAATAACTACCCCCATAAAGAACTAAATCAATGGTTAAGTATATGCTGAATTTGTTATCAGTAAGGAATCCCTCCTTACGCAATAAAGAGGGGTAGGTCAAAATAAGACCCGAAAAAAAATTATTCAACCTTGAACAACTAGTACTTGCACAACTTTAGTCGGATGTTTGCTTTCGATCTGGGAATACCTCTATGACAAAGACCTCCCCTTCCAAATGGGACTGGCACAGCGCATCGTGAACTCCCAGCGACAAGTCCTCAGAAGCATCGTCCGACACATAGCCTCCGAAGGAGTGGTCGATTTCCAGATGGCAGCTATGTTCAGCAACCGTCTCATCTACGACACATTTTCCAACTGTCTGGATTGTAGTTCGAATCACAGCTTTACTAATTCAGACCTTGTGCTGACTAGGTTCAGTGATGACTACTAACTACTAAGAAACAACTCAACAAAGACTTGCTTGGCTTGATGTTGCCACGCAAATAACCTCTCATTAGCAAGAATATAAAACCGAGTAAATTGAACTAAATTAAGATCAGTTGGCCGAGTGGTCTAGAGTAAAGCTTAAAAACTGACCACTTGATTTAGTTTTGGTTTATCGTTAGTGATTTTTATTGCACAAACAAAAACATCAATTCACGTGTCGGCATCACAACATGTGAGCAACTTTGAAAATTGTTGCAAACATAGTGAATTTTATTCTGGCTCTTTTTCGTCAGAAAACTGAAGCACAATTTTTTGACAAACATGTTTTCAAATTTCAAAACTTACAGAACAATACTAAGCAGAAACACATTTTTCAAAACTAAAACCTGTAAACATGCATAGCTTGAAGTATAATCATACTTAAATAGTCATCGGCGAACAAGACTGATGCTGAACTTCTACTTCCCGAGTAAGAATCTGCTGCGACACATGAAGAAACAAGACAGGATTAACAAGGCCAATGTTCAGAGTGCAGTCAGCGTCACACGCACAGGTTACTATGAATCAATAAAGAAAAATCATAATATTTTTAATTTGCAAGTCAGAAACTCATTTTATGAAAAAGTAAATTTAGGATTTAGTTTAGCACAGGCGAATACTAAAAAGGCCGCAGCCTTTCGTGTGTCATATCCATCGAGTCCATCAATACAATCAATGACCTTTTTCTTGCATACTAAATTTTAAGCAATGAGGCTCAGCGTTAAAGGGAAGGGGTGGGGGATGATAGCGACCGAAGTTTCCATAACGACGTTTTTTCACAAAATTATTTCAAAAAAAATCTTTATTATTTCATCTTCGTAAAATTTTTCATCTAACACTTCTCGTCTTGTAAAATGTATGCAAGCGGTGAAACTGAAAAATTTTCAACCATGTTATGACTTCTTCCATTTCTAGCGAATCAACCAAAATGTTTTTTCCAAAGACGCCAGTATATACTCAGTTTGGATCTGTTGAACTATCCCACCCCCTATGGTACCTAGTAACGAATTGCCACTCCTATAAACCGCTAATGCAACGTAACGCAACGCAATGGTTAAGCGTGTGTGAATTTTGTACCTAGTACCGAATCCCTCCTACATCCTTTTGAAAACGGGGGGATAGTGAAAAAGATCCCTCATTTCTAAGGTGCAGTTTATGCAAAAAGAGCCAGTTTATTTATTAGTACTTACCAAAAATAGCCCAAAAACGGCGTTTTGGGCTCAAATTTGCAACAATATGCATGTAACGCAGACGTTTTCGCCTAAACTGGGTCTTTATGGCGCTTCCAAGGAGCTCTAAACATAAGGAGAGCTCGAAAACATCTAGATCTGCCCCTGGTTCACACTGTTTACTCAAATTAGTTGCCTTTGATGCCTTTGATAATGATCTGGATGAACCATATACCTCTATTTTTTAGTATTTTGGCCTAGCTTTTTTTAAAATTAAAAAATTTTACACTCGAATCAGAAAGCTGAAAGTAATAAAAATAACCTATCATCTTTCAAGACATGGCCATCATAGATCATTAAAAGGATCACTGACAATTTTATATCAAAAGATAAACAAGTACCAGTATTCATTTCAATTGGGAGTAAAAATTCTAAGAAATAGTGAAAAAATGTGGAATTAATTTCGATGTCACTGTTTAACAGACAGCACCAGTAGCAAGTCTTCCTACGTGAGCACGATGACTCATCTGGCGATGACGTCAGCCGATTTGAAGCTTAGTCAGAGTAAGTTCACGTTCGGCTCCGAAGATCTAGAAGGCCCACAGGAGACAAAAGAAGACAGTGGATCAACTCAACAGGAGGCTAGTTTTTTTCTTTGTCAGTGAACTTTTTAGGAGGAAGATTTCTGCGCTCGCTTAAACGGCACTACACGCTCCCCCCTCGCCCTTAATAGCAAAAAGAGCTATCACTAAAAAAAGCAAAAACACGTTTTGTAACACTGAATTTTACAGTTTTTTGCTTCGAATGTCGAAGTTAATCGACAGAAGTCTTAACTAAACAGTTTTGATTTACGGAAACACAGTGATTGCAAATATATAAATCGAAGATGGCAAATTCTCAAGATTGCAAATATATAAATCATTTTTGTACTATTGGATTTCATATTCGCTGCTCTATTGTTTCGAGTTCAAAAAAAGTGAATTGCATTCAAAATTGTACAAGCTTAGCAGCATTTTGGGCTTTCCACACCGTCGCATTCAGGGAGCGCTTGCATGAAAATGGGGTTCGATGTTAAATGATCAAAAAAGAGACGGGTAAATATCTCCGACACATGCTCCGACACATGTTTACTTAATCAGACTGGATCAACTACGCGTAACCTTTTTAGTAATATCAAAACTTAGACAATAACTTAAACATGAGCACTTCGGTCTTTGCTTAAATATGTTAAAACATTCCGTTGTTGACTAAGCTTAAGCTTGGCGAGATACACGACAGATGCATTTAAATATACAATTGATGATAGATAGATCAACTCAGAAGCTAAGCTGAGCTTTGCACCACTTGCTTAACAACAATTATAGGATGAGTGCACCAAGAAGCTTAAAGAATTAGCAAACAGAACTTCAAACAATGTTACTATTGAAGAAGGAAGTGGAGAAATGATGAAAAAAAAAGTAAAAAACAAAAAAGCATTTTTTCGTGTAAGAATTTTTATAATTTTTTCAAACAGGTGAGTCAAAAATTGGTGTCAGTGTCTTATCGATCTCAAAAGTACTAAACTTCAAGGAAAAAAATCGGTAAATAAGCCGACAGAATTGAAGCCGACATCCAATAAGCTGAAACTTTAGTCAAAAAACAAACCACGATAGATATATCAGTTGCTTTTGCAAAGTACATTAGAGACCGGCTGAAGCTGGAAGAACTTTTATTTTTTCAAAGAATACGCACTGATGCAAAAACAGGCAGCATAAAAAATTGAAACAAGCAAAAATTGCACAGCTCACAATTTGATGGTTTATAATTAACTAAAAAAATAGGTCAAAAAATTATGACTTTGAAAATTACTGAAGTAACAAATTCTTTTGAAAAAAAACGGGGAACAGTTCCAAACGTCAACGGTTAAGTATAACATATTTTCGCCGCCTCAGATTTGAGAGGGAAGTTTTTGAGAACTATAAGTCAAATTTTTCAAAAAAAGCGGTCAAAAAATCGAAAAGTTGACATCTCCGAGGGCCAGAACTTTTGGTGTAAAAACATTTGGGCGTAGCTCCTAATGCAGGGGAGCTTCTATCGATTCGTTCTGTCTAAGACTCTAAGAGAACAACACGTGGTTAGAAATTAATTGATCCGAAAACAAAACGGAAAAAGGAAAATTGTCATATAAACTTTGATTAAATTTAGTGACTGTTTCTCACAAAAAATTGGTCATTTTCAAAGTTTTTATGACAATTTTCCTTTTTCCTTTTTGTTTTCGGATCAATTAACTCCTAACCACGGCCTAAAAAAAAACAAAAATAAGCTATTGTAAGCCTGCTCGCTCGCATTATTCGCACGAACTTGGACAAAAAATCAAAAAATTTAAACCCGTTTTCTTTCAATACCGGGACAATTTCGTAAATTTTTTAATGTCATTCGAATGACGACTAAAAAACTTTAACTTGATATATTATTCGACCCATTCCCCTAATTTTTTGTGGTACCTAATTTTGTGAGGAAAACAAAAAGAAAACAAACTAAAACACACCTGAATACAAATATTCATCCCTGTTTTTCAAATGGTCGGAACAAAAACTTCTTATATACATTTTTTTGCTAAAACGTTCATTCAAAACTAAAAAAAACCTTATCCTGCAAAATATAGCCAACAGACATTAAAAAACTCAAAATAAAGCAAGAAATAGTTGTTAAAGTATCAATGAGCTGAGAGAAGCCAAAAAAATAATAAATTTTTGATAATTTGCGAATGCCGAAAAAAATATCACTTCAGAACTCAATCTATCACTTCAAAGAACTTTTTAAGATAGACGCGTAAGTAGAGAAAACTGTTTCTTTTTCTATTGTTGTAATTACGTTCATTTTGAACAGTCATTCACGTTTTTTGCGTCAATTCCGCTGTCTTCATCAAAGAAAAGAAAATGACTTTTATACTGCTGAAACTTGAGTGTGAATAACTTTGAAACTTTCTTAAAAAACAAAGATAGCCGCTTACTGTGGAAGTACCACAGAATCTTCCGGTCTGAAAAAACACAATTTACCTTTTCGAAACAGTGTCGTCTTTTCTGCATGGTCTGAAAAAAGGATCTGAACACAAAAACTAGAGCTTTGTAGTGTTCAATAGTCATAGTAAAATAACCAATTTGGAAAGCAATTTTTTTGTAGCAAAATATTAGAAAAACAAAAAAAAATCAATAACTTTTTTGCAATTTATTTTTTGAATTTTTGAAGTTTGTTATTCCGAAAAGGCGCTTAAATACCCAAAACTATTGTTACTCAAGTAAAACTAAATTTTTGCGGCCTTAATGAAGCTATAGTAAGATTTTAGGCCATAAAAATGAATTATTGTAAGCCAGATTTAATCTTTCGGCCTACGGAGCGCCTGGCAGGGATATTACCTCTAAGTTAAACGTGCAGCTTCAGAATCAAAATTTTAAGTGATTACGAAACAAGCTATCAAACGATTCAGTGATTCTGTTAGACGACTTGTTTACTTCTTCATGCGGCAAGTAATAAAAAATATTACCAATCTGATTTCTCAAACATCATCCCGATTAAGGCATGACAATTAGATTTTTGGAGCTCAAATTTAAAACCAATCAAGCTATCCAAGAAAACGGCTGAATGCAATTTTTGAATGTATAAAATATTTTTTCTGCTTTGATCATTAATGTTTAAACCTTGAATGCAACCTTGAATGCATTTTTTTAGTGAAAAAGCCGATTGACCAAAATGAGACGAGACCTTTTCGATTATCAAGCTAGGTTTTTTCGTGCTGGTTTCAGGAATCACCGAAGCAGCCCACCATCGTAAAGCAGAAACCGGCTGAAAAGCTGACTCGGATCTCCAGCCTGCCGTCTAGCTTCAAAAGAACGTCTGTCGAGTTTTCGATTAAACCTCTAAGAAAGAAAACAAACAGTCTGAACTCCGTTGCTTACGTACCAGTTCCCTCCGATCCTTGTGAAAAAGAAACAGCAGAAAAAGCTGCTGAAAAGTTATCTCCTTCGGACACTGATTTCCACGAAGTCGAAAAATCTATCGAGTTTTCTGAGTACGATCCGTTTTTATCAGGACGAGAAACTTTAACATTGGCTGGCGCGAATTCCTGTGAGCTTAGTGGTGAATTTTCAGCCACGAAATGTCGCGGAGATGAGAACCGAAATTTTACGAAATGGAAAAATTACGCAATACTTCCGAACTTACCCAGAAAAATCACCGAAGTCACCGAAACTGAGGAAGACAATGCTCGTGAATCGATGCTGGAGAATCTAGAAGAATCTTCGTCGTCATATTTGACAGCCAATAATTCCCCAATTGTTACCAACGAGTCGCTTCAATACAGTCCGAGGTATCCATTGCTCAAGAAAAACTATCTTACTACGCCTTCTGTGCACACCTCAACGGTATTCGTTCGCTCCGGCTTGAACGGATTTTTAGTGCCTATGAATCTGACATTGGTCAAAACTTCGTTACTTGAGGTTGAACTCGCATTTTTTGAGCACAAATCCCGTCAATATCAGCTACGCAAGCACGCAATCTGCATGTGTAAACTTATTTTTGCTTTGCGCGACTTACTAACTGCTTCTTTCCCGCGAGAAAACCAACACTCGTTGTCCTTTTCGTTCATAAATGACGAGATTAGAACGCTACTAAATCTGCATTCCGAAGCTCCTGGTTTTTGTGAAGACGTTCGCAGCTCCTGGGATTCGCTTGTTGGATGGAGTCGCGGAAGTATATTCTACATTAAAACTCTCAATTACATACTGGAATCGTTCAACGCCACTGGATACAGTCGATTACCTTCGCTGGCCGAATTTCCAGTTTTAGACAGAAACGTAACTGATCTTTTAAGATTGATCCAAACGCAGTATCACAAATATTTCTCGCCAGAAGAGATCTTATCTGTAGCCACAGATGACATTATGTTAACTCAGAAACAAGATTTAGTCAATTCTATCAATAAATTCATTCACGATAGCTCAAATTCCAAGAAACCAGGAACGATTTCTAGAGGATCAATTTGCGCCGCAGTTATAAAACAGTCGCTTATTAATGCTAACTTCTTATTTCTGACACAACCCAAATTTGGGTGGCCAGGTTTGGTTCAAGCCCTGTTCATTGACCGAAGTTCTGGCTATTTTGGAATAGTTCCTTCATATTATGACGATAGCTGGAAACTTAAAACGAAGAACTCCAACGACAAAATTCTTCCAAATTTAATGTCGTATGTCAAACAATCATGCGTTTTGTTTCAGTCGGGGTATTTGTTCGCTATCTATGATAGCGGACCTTATAAAATAGTATGCGCTATTACCCTCTCTGAAAACTGTAGGAAATTCGAACGCATTGATTACCCGGCCGACAGAAATGGTTTCTTCATGACCTTCAACAACCGAGAGCAATCCTTCGTTAGAAGCTCAGTTCAAAACAACTTTCGAAACTTACTAATCGGAAAACTGAAACCGAATACAGATTTTCTTCATCTTATCGAACTTCACGGCGTTTTCTTGAGATCGGTTCCTACAAACTGCGCCCTTCAAGTGTTCAAAGATATTCTCAACAATATTTTGGCTAACGTCTCAGTTCAGGCAAAACTGTAGATGAAAAGAGAAATATGAATTACAATTATCATTAACCACAAACATACATTTAATGGCAGTCTATTTGCAATTAAAAATCAAATATCTAGATTTAATTTTCATATCTAACACATACAACGGAATTCTACTTATCTAACAGTTTTTCAACATTAAATATTCTTCACTAAATTAGTATAAATACCCCAGTATATCAAGTTCAAAATCATGAAGGTCGTAGGAAACACTACTCTCGAATAGTTATCAACCCTAAGAACATTGAAGGGTCTCTTTGGCGCTTTTTGTGTTTTGAAACTGTATTCGTGTTGTAGTGTGAGTTTTTGCGTTCCCGCAGACGATTGATAATTTGAGTTTGGCGCATAAGTGTGCGAGTTGGTCCCCCCGTTTACATGCTCGAACGGCTGGAGGGGGTTGCCGCCCCTTCCTGATCCGAACCCTGGCTGTTGATTTGATAAGTTATCGTTGGGGGGCTGAGAGGTCAGACAGTCGACCTCTTTTAGAAGAGCGAAAGTTTTCATCTCTTGTTCTTCTTGAGCTTTCTTCAAGTTCGCCTCTTCCTTTTTTCGCTCTGCTATTTTCTGGCTCTTTTTATCGAGATAGCACACAGCTGAGAACTCAATTAGAGCGGCGAATACGTAGAAGAAACACATGCCGAAGTAGACGTCCAGTGCTTTGATGTTGGACACTTTCGGCAGCTGACTGTTCACTGTTCCTGTCAGGGTGATCATGGTCAGCACTGTGGTGATGGAGAGGGCGGCCCGGGCGGGGATCGATCTGGCATCCACCCAGAAACTGACCCAAGACAGCATGACTATGAGCGTGGCTGGTACGTAGCTCTGTAGCACGAAGTAAAGAATGGTTCTTTCGAACTTGAAAGACACCTAAAACACACGATTTTAATTTACATTTCGCACCCTCAATCACTTTCAGACCATTTTAATTGAGAAGACTCTACCAAAAAATCATAATGGATTCTGTTGCCGTCGCGAAAACACACTTGAAACCATTTTGAGTACCACCGAAGCAATTAAAATGATAATCATAATGCATTGACATTTGTGTCTCAATAGACATACTTTGACGAGTACTCACAAAAATCAACAGAAACGTACCATCAATTATATTATTAAGTAGATGAAACTTAATTCGCAAATCAAATTGTTTGCTAACTGCAAAATTTGAGCATTTTGGTTTGAATATTGCTGTTTCTCTCAATTTTCGGTCTCTATTTATTGACCGCTGCAGGATTTTAGATTCCCTCTAATTTCCACTGAGCCCAATTCGGCCTTAGTGTGTAAATTTACTTTGTGGTAATTTGCGAATTTATAGAAATACTGCACTTCAAAGGGGATAATGCCTTCCCAGTTGCCAGCTATACCAACCTGGCGGATAAACACACGATCATGTAATACTCGATAGCTTACTTAGCCAGGGACGGGAGTAGAGAAAAGGGATCAAGTAGTTCAGGCTCAAATTTGGAAAACAACCCTCATGTCTGTGCGTCACAAATCGATACCACCACCACCACCACCTACAAGGGTCTGGTTCTAGTCCCCTTTTGCCTCTATCAACCTCAACCCCCCTCCCACTCTCACTCCTATTTCCGTCTCTAATTCACGTTGCCTTTCTAGGTAGAAATTTGAAACTCGTTAATTTCTCATTTCTGCCACCCAGCAGGAGATATTCAATACACATATGAGGCTCACAAATTAGATAAATGACAATATTTAATTCTAATTTCTGCCGTTTTGATCAGAACTGGGACAGAACTCAATAAGCATAAATAAGTAGCTCAAACCCCCAACCCCCTCAGCATACAACAGAACCCTAACTACCCTCCGTACTCGAGGGCAAACCTAATCTATCTGATATAATTTAAACTGTGCTTATTCGAGTAGAAAGTAAATAGTCTTTATTTTCTGTACACTCATTATGATGGTAACTTAATCGCCAGTTGATCATTGTCAACAGAGAACTGCCTGAACACTTTGAGTTCCTGCTCGGATAAATGGGGATTTAGAGTTTGTTCTTACCACAGGCAACAGCGTTGTCTCCTAAATCTAATCTAGTATCCTCAAGAATATTATGCTAATTCTGATCAAGTAGTAAATAATGTCATGATAGTAGTGTGAATGGAACACTGTCAAGTTAGTCCCAAAATTAGGTTATGGCGAAAGCTACAATTAACCCACACGGCAAAATACAGCTCTGATCAATATAAGATCCCTACAGCAACCTTGAAGGGGTCTTAATTTTGTTTTGAGCTTAATTTACGAAGCTATTTCTAGAAGTAATCAGAAACCAGTAATCTGCATAAATCTAGAGGTAACTTAAATACAAATGCGATGGCGGGAAAGAAGATCTTTACTTGGTCTCCTCTGTACAAAATGAGAACCGGTCATGCCGATAGTTCAACTTTGATTTTTTCAACTTAATGTAAATTTAAGTACCATCTGCGTGGGCGATTGCAAAAATTAGCAAGCCACTTAAGGGAAATTACCAGATATTGGAACGTCAAATTTCAGATGCCCACTTAAACACTTATCTTAATCTAACTTTCTCAAACTTAACTTTCTCAAATTTAACTCAATCTCATTTATTACTCAAATGTTAAAATTGCAAAACAACATCCTTTCAGCAAATTGTGACGATATATTTTAAAAATATTAATCAAACACTTAAAAAATTTGTACGGTTTCATTGCGAAAAATTGAAATGCGATATCATCATCTCGCACACGCACAAGCATCACTATTATCTTCGAACTATTTTAGACATCGCAGCACGAAACTCCCCCTTTAGTAGCTACTAAAAAAACTGCCACCCCTATAAAGAAAAGCAGTAAATTAGCACAAGAGCGTTCCATTTATAATTCGAATTTGCTGCATTCTGATTGGTCAAAAACTCGACTAACTTAATCTACTTATCAATACCCCCTCTTTCTTGAAGGCGGGAGGGGGAGGGTAAATCTTGAGTAGATCCCAGAAAGCTCCTACCCCACTTTAATTTAAAAAAAAACAATATTTTCACAACATTTTGCATCCAGCGAACACAGTCAGAGCAATTTTTTGACACCAGAATCAATTTTCGGAACTCATCACGGCAGTAGCAGTAAAACTCCAAATCAAGATCGAACAGGCTTCAATTAGAATATCGCTTTTATTAATTAGCTCCCAGTCCTGGTCAGTGCAGGACCAACCGTGGAGGAGGGAGCCCTATCGGTCGACCTCGTACGTGCCTTGCCTCTGCAGAACCCGATTTTGCCAAGGAAAAACAGTGTCCCACTACTTGACCCCGCGTTATTTAACCCCTTATGTTTACACTCCCTTCTGTATCATCCCGTTACAAGATAACCTCACAACAATTTAACCCCTTTTGATACCGATAAATTTTTTCACATATCGTCCTTTTACAACTATAGTAGCATTCCAATTAAGTGTGCTTCTTGAAGCCAAAAAAATCCATTTTTAATTCACTTGATGTATTAAAAAACACCCGATTGCAGAAACCCTTCGCACTACGTGGTTGAAGCAATAAGAAGACAGGGTATAAAGAAGGCTTAATGTTTGTTCCATCCTCTAATTGGTTGTTGCACGGAAATGTTAAAACCCAAGTTTCAAAAGCATTAACACGTTTCCTATTCAACTGTTTACAGAAAAGCCGATCAACGTAGGACTGCTGCGGCTTCAGGGGCTGTGCTTCATAGCCGAATAATCGAGAGATAGAACGTTAAATTAGCCAATAAAAAGGCAAAACTGTACCTCGCAAACACTAACAAACAAAGAGGTAAAAGAGGCTCTAAAAACTCAACAAGATTGCTCGTATCAGGTCGAAGCCCTGAATGTTCCGACTGCCATTTAAAATTTATGAAGCACCGCTTGCTTAAATAAAACTGATGAATGTTTTAACTTTTGTAAATCATCCCCCCACACACATAGATTTCGCTCCTAGTAACGTAGCAATTATAACAAAAAGCCTACTTCAGCCAACTTGGAACAATTACTAAGACATATTAAATCGCCGCTTACGAGTTAATAGTGCGATGTACATCTCGCGTTAATTGTCCCAAATCAACCATACTTTTGAAAAACTGAGCTGCAAAAAGTACTTGAAATAAGTAAAAAATTTCCGACTTTTGTCTCGATAGATGATCACAAACAGCCTTAACAAGCATTGAGAATCAATGGACGAGAGGCAACAGAGGCGACGAAACTGAGGTCATAAAAATTACAGCTATCAAATTTTAAAACTGCAAATTGTTACAAACCATCCCTCTCGAAATACGCCCACATCACTAAAAAATCGCTCTTGAGTTGACAGAATATATGCTGGCTCACTAAGCTGATATAACACAGGCTGAACCCGTTTAACCGAAAATAAAAAATACAATTGTTCAAAATTAGAGCAGGTAACTACAGAACAACTTCCAATTTCAGTAAAAAAAACAGTTTAATAAAAACCTTGGAAGGCAACTGCTTGCAAAGCGTACCGAATAATATAATTTAATTTTGGCAAACGGAAAATCAGCCGGCAGAAATTAGGATGAATTCACAAATTCGAAAAAAAAAATCTAAAATTTTTCAATAAATATATTTCAAAAAATATTTTTCAAAATAAAACTAATTACCACCAATAAAACTCTAAGAGGTAATTTTATTTGAACTGTCAATGTCAGCTTGTACGTTTTGCACGTGAAAAAAAACTTTACTAACTAACTGCACGCATTTCTTACAGAAAATGGAAAAAATTGTTCAAGGGAAAAAAATACAAGCTCCCGATTACAAGTCACTTGCTCTCTACGGTGAAAAAAAACTCAAAACTTAATGAGAGTGTTTTTTAAATTCACCCCCCTATACGCTATGTAAAGAACAAAGTGATAGATTTCGCATATTGCAAAGAATTAAATAGACCAAATAGCATTAATTATCCAAACATATTGCCCAAATCCAAATATATTACATTAATTATCCAAATATATAAGAACCACCCCGAGCACAAATAAGTCGAAATTCGGATGAAAAAAAAAACGAAATAAATCGGAAAAATACAAGACTTCAAAAGACTATGTGGGGATTATACCCACGATCACTACGCAAACACTTAGTTAGTCCCGTATACCACATTTACCTAGTAACTACTGGACGTTATCTAAAAAAAAACAGACAAACTTGAACTCATACATGATGACAATAGTTCGTATCAGGAATTAATTCACGGATAACGCCCTTTATTTGTCAGTAAGGCTTTCACTAAAGCTAAACAAGACTGCTCGTATATCGGGGCAAAGCCCTGAATGTTTCGACTGCACTTAAGGCCAGTTGACAAGTTTTTTGGCTCAACTAAGTTTGTTTTTCATTTTATGCCCCACAATGTAAAATACTAAAAGTGTGTTTAGCGTCTCGTATTGTGATAACAGGATTAAATTGCTGGCCTCAATTCAATTTGGAAGGCATTATTTTGCTTCTTTCTCGTGTTATAAGTACGCAAGATATCGCACTTTAATAATCCCGAATTGGCCAAATCAGCAGTTTTCAAACGCCTCTAAATTTACGAAAAATGATCACAGGGGAAATATATTTTTAAATTTGAGCCTAGGACAACAATATCTCTCAAATGGTACAAATAAATTCCGTCAAAAACGCGTAGTTAACATGTCAAAATTGACTGAATAAAAACCCACACCAAGCATAAATATTCCGCATTTTCTTCGAAAGTCGGAACAAAAGCTTGATTGATGAGGGACAGAAGCTGGCAGTCTCGGGGAACTATGCTCGACGACATTCAATTTAAAATTCTCAAACTGCATACTTCCATCCAGGAAGCAATTTATTCATACACACCCGAACAATACAACTGAAACACACACGATTGAACAGCAATTTCAATTTGCAAACGGCAGAAGAATTTTTGTATCCCCCTTCAACATTTTAGGAAACGAAATCAGAATGTCCTGTTGAAGCTGTCTAAATCGCCGAGCAGATAATGCATCTGAAGTTAGCTTCATTTTGTTAATGGATCCCCAATTCTGTTCTTCAGAGAGGGGAGCTGTAGAATGGCCACTTGACCTTTAAGATCTTCTCAAAACTGTCAATTGAAACTCAACAATTCAGGAAGTTGAGTTATTTGACTTAATATTGCGATTATTTCTTCATAACTTGTCGTCCCTCTGAAAATTCAAGGCGCAAAGTGTCAATCTTTATCGAGGATAAAGCGTCCGATTACTGACTAAAAACTGAAAACTTTGATTTCAATTAAAAAATTGGGCACGTGAAAAAAAATCGAGTGACGTCAATTGGGCACAAAGGAAATTTTTACTTTTTCTGACATTTTTACAGTTCGCTGACTAGCTGTGAAGTCTTAATGTACATTTTTAAGGCAGCAGCAAAAGAGTTGAAAAGGAAGCTGAGATGCATTACTGGATGAACATTGATGTTCAATTATTAATAAATGCGATGTTCAAGTTTATCTCGCGGAGATAGCTGACAACGGCCCAGACAGAACAATGACATTGGCCGATGGGGGGAAAAGCCCTTTCATAACCAACTACTCCTCTGCTGCAGTCGAGAGGCGGAGGGGGGAGTTGTTTCAAAGCAAATTAACTGAGCGAGCAAAAATCGATTATCTAAATGAAAACCATCCTTATCAGCCGAAATTGCAAAATTGAAAGTTATGCGCTGAAATAAAACAACAGCAACTAGAGCCGGTTGCTAATCGAAAAGCATAGATTGTAACCAGCACATTATTTGAAGCTTAAAAAATGAAAAAAGTATAAAAAAACTATTGTTTCGTTTTAATAAAAGTTTCCGTTTCTTTAGAGAGATGAAGAAGTTGAGCTCGCTGAGTTGACTGAAATAGACTGAAATCAGGTCAAAATAAACCTGGTGGTATATAAACCTGCCGAAGTATCAACCAGTCGAAATATGTAAGTGTAATATACACAGAGACGAAGTTGCACTTCGCATACACAAGTTAAAATATGACCGATAACGCTACTGGGAAAAACCGAGTTAAACTTGGAGTCTACAAAATTTCTTAAGTGACGCACGCCAATTCTGAGCCTACATAATTGCAAAGTGACGCAAGACAATTATGACGATTTAGCAGTACCAGTCAATTTAAAAAAAAACAAGAGGCCAGCTAAAGCTGGAAACACCAGCTTTAGCTGGTATTTTGTATTGATGCGGAAGGACCAGGGTAGTTTCAAAAACAGACCTATAGCAAAAAAATTATATCACAATATAATGACTTAAAAATCTTTTAATTTCATCAATTACTTCATTTTCTTAAAAAAATTGAAGTGATTACAAGAGCTTGTTAGGATTAAAGATGCTAACACATTGCTCATTAGATTTGGGTGGGTTGTTTTCGAGAGTAGTCAAAAAATTTCAATAAACGGTTAAAAAAATCGAAAATTTGACTTTTCCGAAGGTCATTAGTTTTGCCTGAAAAAAGCGGGCGTAACCGTCTATACATTGGAGCTACCCACCACAACCCGTTCTTCACTCAGAAATCAATATCTCAGATCTCGATTCGACTTTTCTGAGAATCATGACTTTTTGTGTAGAAGAATGGGGCGTAACCGCTTATGCAAGTGAAAATGCCATAACCCGTTCTACCCAATCAAACAAAAACCTCAGATTTGAGAGGGTTGTTTTCGAGAAAAGTCTTAAAGTTTTATAAAAGGTCAAAAAAATCCGAGCAGCATAACTTTTTGTGCAAAAAGACTTGGGCGTCACCGCTTATGCAGGGGAGCTTCCTACAACTTTTTCTATCCGTTGAACCTAAAATCCCTGATTTGGGAGGATAGTTTTCGAGAAAAGTTTAAAAGCTTCAAAAAACGGTTGAAAAATCGAAAATTTGACTTTTCTGAGGGCAAAAATTTTTTGCAGGGGAGCTTCCCACAACCTGTTTTATCCGTTGAACCCAAAATCTCAGATTTGGAGGGTATTTTTCGAGAAATTTTAATAAAAAAATCCAGAAAAAATTTTGGAGGCTGTAGAAAGTATAAAGAGTAAGGTTAAAAGAGACTAGGGGATTATGCAGGCACACAGGGGAGTGGGTGGAATTTCCATTGGTACCACTTTTTTGAAAATCGGTAGAGTCGTTTTCGAGAAAAAGTAAATTTTTGATAACAGTGAAAAATTTTTCCCAAGCGTCTAAAAAAAATTAGAAAAAAACCAAATCCCATAGATTTTTATAATACCTGTTTTAATTAAACAAGAATTTACCAACTAACATGCCTCAATTTATAGAGCGGACGCATTTTAACTAGTATACAAAAAAGTTCATAAAAACATTCGAACCTGCCCAGGTTCGAACCCTCTTATTTTGTTGCTGGTCTCCTTCACTACCTCTACGCTACAGATGCATGATACCTTAAAGCTAAAGTGCTATTTGCCATATAACAGTCTGTGTTAATATCCTTAGCATTCGCTGCACTTAATAGCTGGATCAAAATGAACACTTTCAAAACGAACACATTGTGTCGCAACAATATTTACGACTTACACTGGAAAAAAAAATAGTTCATACTATAACACAAGCTATGCTTGTGTAAATAGTTATGTAACAAGAACAATAGTCATGCAAACTTCATTTATGTAACGCAACGTTTCGGCTGGCTTATATAAACTGCATTTTCGGTTGGTTTATACCTATCTCGAACACCTTACCACTAAGTCACCAACTAGAAAAACCTCATTGACACGCGCTGAACAGGCAGCAATTAATGCTCCTTAAATAACCGAACGCAACTGATGCTGCTTGAAATATAAAACAGCAACAACTTTGGAAGCAGATAAAACAGCATGCCTTACGGCCGCTTTTGAAATTCCCTTTTGGTTTCTTATTTCTGAATCATCAAGCTAACAGTATTAATCTCAAAATTAAGAAACACTCTTTTCGGTTCTTTATCAATTCAAAAATTATCCATGAACAGTTATCCATGAACAGAATCACTGGGTTAAAACTGTTTTTCATCAACGACTTCGCCTTGAATTATTTAACATTTTCGGAAGCCCACTAAAATATTTATTACATCTAGTTAATTACACTTCACAGTTCATTACTAGCTTTTGTTGCTTTGCTGGTTGAACAATTTCTCAGCACTTCGTAAGCCAAGAATATCCAACGAGGAAGCAGAACACGGTCTGAATTTAATATCGCTTTCAAGTCTTTTCAAAAATCCATTTCTGGAGGCAAAACGCCACACGAGTGCTGTTCTACTGTCAAAATGATCGATTTCATCGACCCGCCATTAATCAGCGTACAGTGCCCGTGGAAGTCTTAAGCTCTTCTTCTCATATTAAGACGCTCGCTTCTCAATAACTATAAATCAATAAAACTCTTTTCATTTGCTTCAATAAAAATATTTCTCTTTTTCAAAGGCTCGCATATTTCTTGAATCAGTAAATCAACAGCTGATTAAAATTTAAAATAATTTTACGAGACAGGTTTTATGAAGTATAAACCGTCTTGCTTATGCTTTCCTTAAAATAAAACTCAAGTTTCATGGTTGATTCCTCTATTCTTTCAAGTTCCCTTTTATGCTTCGGTGAAATTTAAACTTTGATAAAACAAAGCCTTCTTAAATCAAAACTGGGCTTCAACCTACCAGAAATAGTGACAGAGTTAGATTTTGATACAAGTCCGAAGTCTTTGAAGACTGGCCGTAGTATCAGTTCGACCGTCTAACTGACGGTAAAATAAATTGTTATCAAATTAAAACCGGCAAGAGCGAAGTGTTCCTCAAAGCACTTTAGCGTAATAAATCTTAATACTTCAAAAAAATATGACGGCTTATTAAACGTCGCAGGGAGCTTCATAAACTCCATGAAAACGTCTGTCATCTGTCTGAACTCAGAATGAACTTTTAAAAGATTAACCATGAACTCGAACTACAGCAGTCTGAAATTGAAAATATAGCCAATCGAGATTGGAAAAGAGTAATGAACGCAAGTAAACATAAAAAAAACACTGACTTTGTTGAAAAAAAACTTTCGAATTTCAAAGAAAAAAATAGATGCCCTTTAAGCTTTTTGATTTTCTATAAAGATTTATGACTGGCGCTTTTTTGGTAACATTAACCCAACTTGAGAAAACTGGATCAACAGGTAAAGTTTTTAATCCGCTGAAAAACTTAAATTCCACTTTCGAAACTAGAAATCATTCACATTTTTTGCGCCATTTCCACGTTCATATTTGAAGAGTGCTATTTAAGTAAATTTCAGCAGATGAATTTCAATTGAACTCAAAAAGTGCAATAAATACCTAAGTGCATTTATAAATGCATCAATATGTATAAATGCACATCTGTAGTTATTAGAGACTTCTATGGACATTTTAGGACTTGAAAAAAACAAAAAAAATCACCAAGACCTATATAATAATCTTCACTACGTTAATTACCCTTAAAAACAAAGATGGTGAAAACAAACAGTACATTGATTACCCTTGAAAAACAAACAGTACGTTGATTAATCTTGAAAAACAAAGATGGTGAAAACAAACAGTAGTCAGAAATCGGAATCTAACTTTTCAGAAACCACTAATGCAAAAATTTAAAACTAAAGCAAATTAAGCTTATGTAAATATAGTAGCTTTCAATCTACTTCCGCCAATGAATTTTCAGTATTAAATCAAATGAAACCATGTTCAAATACGGGTTAATGACATTGTTCACATATTAATGTTCGGACACGAACTCATTTGGGTGTTTTCCTTTTTACTTTACTTTTTTTTCCAGCGAAATCAGTTACCACAAGATAATCATCGGAATTAGCCAATTGAGATTCGAATGACTTTAACAAATTTCAAAAACTTTTCCCACTGTCGAGAAAAACAGGATGAAATTTTTTAGTTTTACTCTAATTTCGAGCGAATAGGTCTCATTAAAACGTTTCAGGTAAGTAGTGAAAACCTTGTATTTATTTCAAGAAAACTAGTCTTGGAAGCTGCATTTAGCGCTTCCTGTGCAATAAAAAAATTATTTCAAAAAACTTTTCTACATATTTTTTCATTTATTTTATTCAGTTTTCCACGACAAAAATTGTCGAATATGCCTTATTTGTTGACAATCTATACAAAATATAGTTATATTATCAAACTACATACAAAAGAAAACGATACTTCCATGGAAACAAAGCTAACGGACAGGAGGAAAAGACTTAGAACGCACGTAAACAGAAAAAAAACTGACTTGAAAAAAAAACTGACTTCTTTTTTGGAAAAAATCTCAACTTTCAAACTTCAAAAAAAGTATATGGCCTTAATGCTAAGCATTATTTAAAAAATAAATGCCCTTAAGGCTAAGATTAAAAAAAACACTTTTTTTGATAAAATTAACCCAAAACACTGGATCAATAGGTAAATTTCAGGTTCCGATGGAAAATCTGAAAACTAAAATCCACTTTCGAAACTAGATTTTGATCACACTTTTCGTGACCTGTCCCCTTGTGCAATTCGAGAGTGCAGTTTGCTTTCCTTTTAACAAAGGAAATCAAGTGAGTTTAAAAAGAAACCTAAAATCAAAACGCGCGAAAAATCAAAATTGAGCGTTAACAAACTTCATCAATATCCAAACAAAAAACAAAAGCCATGAAGACCTAAAAAAAACTCTGAATCACGTTTATCGACTCCTAACAAAGACCAAACCAACAGAGAGTTGCAAGAAAACAAGGAAACCAAAAAAAAAGTTGATTAGGAAATTTTGAACATTTTTCAACTTTCGAACTTCCATGACAAAAAACGAAAATGAAGCTCATTGAAATTCAAACACTGTGTACGATCGGATCGGCCTTCAGATGGTAAAATAACCCCACAAAGATGATAACTTTTTCAAGTTTGCTGTTCGATAGTCGAGTTTGTCTTCATTTCAACAGAAAAATGAAATGAACTGAGAAAGAAATTAAAATTCAGACCGTAAAAAGACCGTTACTGATAGGCAAACCGTAAGTTTGCCTATCAGTAACTCTTCTGCTGGGAGTAAACTGCAATTTACGAGTTAGACAAGAACTCGAAACGATTTTTTCCACTTAGATATATCATGTAATGCCTCTTGATTCTTGATATTTGGTACATTGTTTAAAAATGACCACTATCGCAAAAATGTGATTAAACAATTTTCAGAAGGTCCACGCGAACTTTTGGTATAATGCTCTCCAAAAAAAGTGGGTATGAAACTAAAATTATTCAGAAAAGATATTACAAAAATCAAAGGTCTCATCTATTTAAAAAAATTACTGAAATCGTTCCTAGTCAAAAAGTTTCTCATGCATAATGTTGCAAAAAACGCATTATTCACATATTGCATAACTGTTTTTAAAATGAATGACTTTTCAAACTGATCGTGACTGACCTCTAAGTCTGAGAAGTTGCCAGTTGAGAATGAGAGAGTGTAGGAGAACTTCTCGTGGCCTCTATAGCTGAACTGGGATAGCTCAATGGCGTCACTCACTGCCACAGCGTCCCCTCCCCCTTTCTCCTCCTTCCACTGGAGAGACAAGTCTTCGGTGGTGTAGCCGTAGGCCTCGATGATCAGCGAACAGTCCTTAAAAAGAAAGTTCCCATTTTTCAAATTCCCATTCAGACAGGCTCAAATGGAATAAAAAGCGTAAGCATTTTTCTACCAGATCATTACCTGAAATAACACTTTGAATCAAAACTACAATTCTCAGTCCTCAATTCTGGACATTTATAAATTTTCCTTCAAACACAAAAATTCAATTTTCATTAAGTATCAGCTAAGATGCCAGACATTTCAATAATAAATAATTATCAACAGAAGAAAACAAAGCCGACAATCTTTACCAGACACAAATTGAGCAGAAAAAATATTGAACTAAAAAATTTAAGAAATATTCAAGTCCCCCTGAAACTACATTTAACTACACTTGCATTTGTAACCTCAATAAAGTTGCTTAGAGGACAAGAAAAATCCATTAAAATACAACTAAGCCGACAATCTTTGAGTAAACACAAATAGTGCCGAAAAAAAATATTAAAAATTCAAGTCCCCTGAAACTACATGAACAGCACTTGCACTTGCAAGCACGTTGCTTGCAGCAAAAAAAAAAATTCGTGACGTGGTAACCAAACCAAAAAAAAACTGGAGCAGACAAGCGAAAGTACGACAATTCAAATTTCACCGGGAAAAATTTGTCATAGGAACAAAATTTGGAAAGGACTTATATAATTCAACTTACAACATTCAACCGACCTACGTTCGTTTCATTTTTTGCAGTTAAGCCGATGCAAAATAGTTTCACTAAGCAGATAAAACAATAACAATAATCAAATAAACTGCTTACAGCTACAAAACATCCGAGGCTACAAAACATCCGGTTACAGCTACAAAACATCCGATTGAAAGGTTCTAATCTTCGAAAATAAGGCAACATCAATTTCTTACGTAAAGTTGTTCTTTTCTTACCTATAATGTGCAAGAAAAGTTGTTTACGGGAAAAAAAAGTCTAGTTTGTGTAATTAGGAACTAGTGTGTTCCTAGGTTACTGGTTAACAGCTTGGAGCAACGGATTACAATAGCAGGCCCCAAAAAACTTTACAAACCTATATAGATAAACACTCAAGGTTGCTTAAATTAACACGGTTTAAGCCGTTGTAACACGTACAAAGACGAGGCGGACCGTTGCACACTTGCAATTCATTACAACACAGCATGGTAGGCAGGTCAAAAAAATGTAAACAAAAACATGTTCGGAGCAAATAACGAATAACATTTTTTGCAAATCTATTAAAATTTTCGTACGATTGCCTCAAATTATATTCATTTTGACCAAAAAAACATGTAGACTAATAAAATTTCTAGCAGTAAATCAGCATATAAACAAAATTGATGAACTGGCTAGCCGAAAAAACTTGGGTAGAGATCTGTTGAGCCGAAAAATTCTGGAAAAAAAACTCTTTGAGCAACAAGCTAGTTCAATAGGAGTTCAATTTTCAAGATTCGCAACCCACAGCACACACACAATTGAAAAATATTGTTCGTCAAATGATACAACTTGAGGCAATAAAGACGATATACGATTAGCCGAAACAGTTAAAGCCGAATAAACTAAGCAACTATAAAAAAATAAAAAAAGGAAATTACAAAAGAGTTCGTTTACAACCAATATAAACACAAATTATGACACAGGCTAATCTACGAATACTTAACACAGGCGAAAGGCGAGAAAATAAGCAACAAAAGCTGGCGACCAGGAGATTACGATTTTGTCCTCATATTTATGCCATGCGCGCGTGAAAAAAATTAGCCACCAATGAAGCTTATCGAACACAACCTATAAAACTTCCAAAGTTAGCAAAAAAAACACCAAAGTGAGCACTATCTTAAGAGAGTAGAGTTTAAGAAGGAAATGTACAATTACACTATTCTCGCTAGATGGGGTAATTTTACTTATTCCGCCCAAATTTCTTAACTTTGCAATAGTCAATGTACAAATGCCGAGAACAAAACACTGATCGCACAGATTGAATAGGTTAAAACAAAAGCGATCACTTTATTCATTAACTGATTTCTAACACAGCGGAATTTTGAGCAGATGTGAAGGCGCTTTCTTCTGAAGCTATTTTCTGTTTTTTTTTCTCTGGCCTGTATCGACTCAAAATTGTGAACAAAACACTTTGAGATAACGCTGAAACTTGATTAGCTAATTCTAGCCAATCAAATTGAAGTAGAATAGTTTCAGTTCAAGATGTTGAAATTTTGATTTTTGGGTGGAGTTTGATTACCGAGTAACGGGCATAGACTCGAAACTTAAGACCTGGAGATCGATTCTCGCAATGAAACAAAAAAAGATTCTTGTAAGCTTCACTTATTCTCTGGTTCTACAAAAAGTGGTGTTATTCATTGTTTATGAGAAAAAATTGGGTTAAGATTAGACAAAAAAGTGAAGAGAACAAAAGTTGCTTAGAACTTTTCCAGAACTAATATGGTGCAATTTCTTTTTTAAAAGGGGTCATTTTGGCTTTTTGTGTTAATCGAGAATTACGCTGAAACCACCGAGCTAATTGATGCGAAAGTTAAATAAAAAAGCCTCTTACATAGCCCTACAAAGCTTTTCTTGAAGAAAAAAAATCATTAAGACCTATATAATAAAAAAAAATCACTATGTTCTTTTACACTTAAAAATTTACGAATTTCTGTGAGAAAAGTTAGCAATCTGACGTTCATGGGACATTCAATAGGAACTGCTATTTGATCAGTCTGTGAAATGTTTCAATCCCGATAACCTAGTTTATCGCTTTGTCCAATCCAAAAACTCCTCCCAGATTTACGTTTTTATCGATCGCTGAAATTACTTTAGTTTTACTACTGAGTAAACTTGCAAAATTTTAATTAACGCTTTGCAAATGCAACTTGCATCCTATTTCCACTTTCTAATTTCCCGGGTAGTCAAATTCCAATTTGCAGGTAAATCACAACTTGAAATTTCACAGCAGCACGTAGGCAGGCAAAGTGTTACTTTACTTGATAGACGAAAAGGAAGGTGGCTTGAATCAAAATCTGAGATTAAATTGACTGGCCAGTGACACTAATACCACTGGTCCATACTTTTCAATCCAGCCTAGTCAATCCCCCCAAATGCCAGTTCAGAAATGAACTCCTGCTCCTTGTCTAAATCTAGTCTTATGCCTGTGCGTGTACACCTACCCTCAAATGCCTGGCTGTCTTACTTAACTGTACTTAGTGCCAAATTGCCATCCTGCTTTCCATTTCATTATTGCAGTCGACCCAAATCCGTATATATGCATTATACACCTGTATAATGCACAGCGTGTGGGGGTAAGTGCGTTTGGGGCGGGGGGGGGGTAGTGTTCGTCCATAAATTTATTCCCACCCCTCACTTTGCTTGTATCCCATTTTAATTCCCCAAAAAGGGGAACAGCACGACCCAAGCCAGGGCAGAACAGCCGCAACTAAGACAAGAATCGAAACAGTTTAGGGGAATTTGCATGTGCATTAGGTAGATATATCTGTCACTTAAGTGTCAATTGTGACGTCGTGTTTCGAGCAGAGCGGAACCCCCTTAAAGGCTAGTAGATTTCAATCCAGTTCTACCCTGTGCTGTACTATTCGAAAGAGAGTAGTGTCAATTCTGAAGTGCCTGCCAATCGATATTGCTCTTTATAATACAGCACTTATGATCTAAATTCATGACTGCTTCAGCCAATCAATACTCCATTTAACTGAACAGAACGGATCAAATGATTCACACATGAATCAAGATCAAGCGGTCGCTTCTTTATAGAAAAAAAAAACAAAGTTACGAGGTACCAGCAAAAACAAAAAAAACAGTTCTATAACAGCTTCCACAATTTAATAAACTGTTTTTGTTATCAAATTTTAAATAAAATGATAAATTGATAAACCTGCTACAGCACACGGCTCGAAACTCGAATTCTGGCTATAGGAAAAATCAAGATTTGAAAGCGGTCAAAAAGAAAATTTCACTTCGCTTATTTCAAATACCGTTTGCCCTCATTACTATTCAAAATAACAATACATGATTGCGTAATAATTGATCTAATTCGGTTCCTGGAAAATTATGTTAATTGAGCTGTCCTAAGGGTAAAGGTGAGCAAGTATGTAGTGAGAGGAACCTAATCAAAGTGAATAGAATACACAACAGAACAGGCGAGCTATGCACTTCAGTCGAGTTAACACCTCCCCCCCCCCTCCACGCTAGCAGACCAAATAGAATTCTTTTCCACTTCTCTCAACAGATCATGATTTCAAAATTGATTTCTACTGGATATAAGCTGGACCCAGTTTAAAATCGTGCCTCAAAGCGGTTTAGGATGTAACATCGATCTTAAGTGGAACTATTACTATTATTCAATCAGAACCAAGTATACCATAAACAGCGCAAATCATCCTTTTGTCCAGGCTTCATAGTGGAATGGAATATCTTTATTGGGGTGAAAGGTCAAGGAATGTGGGGTTCAACTTGAAACTAAAATTATGTTTCATTGTCTTGGCTTTTAACGAGCTTCTTATCTCTATAGTTACCCATTCGAAGCTTCCCGTTTCTAAGGCCAAAGATCAGTTCCACAATTCAATGTAGAAATTTCCATTACACCAAATTAATCTCGGCGAAAAAGAAAACAAACATGAAAAAATTAGCTTGTTTCAGAAAACATTCGCAACAGCGTGAACGCAAACAGCCTCGAACTGTCTGCACCACAAGAACTAATTTCCGTTGATTCCAATTAGGATCTGTTAGCAAAAATGTACCCCAAGGTCTGCCTAAGTTGTTACATAAGACCACACACCACCGAATAACTATTTAATTGCCTGGTACGCCCTGCCCTACCTTCCTTACCGTCGAGATCTTGTGGGAGGATAACGGGAGTTTTTCTAGGTTCTCCCAACAAACACTAACTTCCCAGTTAAACCGGAGGTGGAGTTTAACTAATTTCTCCACTCGCCTAAAAACTAGGCCCCTGGAACGGGAATATTTCACCACATGCAAACCGCTCTCTTAAATGTACAATACAGAGAGGAGATGTCGACACAAGCAAGAATCGCTATCACCGGAGAAGGTGTTCCCCTTCTATGTCGGACCTGTCGATTCATAGTAACGATTTTGAAAGTGGAACAAGTTTCGGAGGTCGGTTTTTCGAATGGATAATTCGTTGAAGTAATTGCGGTCAACAGAAAATCATTATTTATGGCTCAAGTTCTTCTTGTTTAGATCAGTGCCATAGTAATCAAGATAAAAATGTATTGAATAGCAAACATATCAGAAACTTATCGGACCAGAAAATAGGTTATTGGATAAATCAACAACCCATTTACGGCGACATAAAAGAACCGATCAAAAACGCACGCACTGATGCAATCAAAAAGAACGGACACGTAATGTCAAAATACTAACGAATTCAAGATAACCAGCTCATAACATAGTGTAAATGGGCGCCTAAGATCCTTGTGAACAATTTTGGGGTTGGTCGACGAAAAATAGGCGTGCTGTTCAAACGTAGAACCGAATTAGGACAGCCGATTGCTGTGCAAGTAGCCACAGACTGTTCGGACTAGAGAAAGATTACTGAAGCATTTAAAAACAGTTCGACAAAAACCGAAAAAAGTGAATGATTTTTTTTCGTGAATATTCTGTTTTTTTTTCTACAGTAAAATAGGGCATAACTTTGTGTGAAAATTCATGTAATTTAGTCTGCAAAACATTTTTTTAAAATTTTTGGAATCCGATTCACGGCTGAAAAATAGCTCTAACCACAATGTCCCATTCAAGGATATAATATGCTACCATACTTGACCTTTTAAGAGCTTCCTTAGAAGTAACCAAATGCGCTGAAAAAGAACACATCCTAACCCATACATATTCTTCACATTGTGAAGAGGTTCGAACAGGAACAAGAACTACCTTTCAAGTTTCAATTAGATCTAACAAACGTAAACGCGGAGCTCCGTACTGTTTTATACACACCGCAATCGAAATGACAAAGTTCAGATAACTTGAAATGGATGTTTGTGATATCTCAACTGAATATCAAATCGAAATAAACCAAATGACAGTTGGAAAATGTCAGTGAGCTTTTCTAATTTTGAGTTTGAAATGGATAAACATATCACCTAAAGCTCTATGAATTTCAATAATTTCTATTCTATGGTTGACAATTTTTGTTTAAAATAACAATTATTGAGAAAAAAAATAACCCCCCATTCTGAGGGATTTTCGGATTCATTGGCAATTTCAGAAATTGAAACCCACTTCAATTACTCTTTCTTAAACAACAAGCGGAAATTGCCTTCCTTTAGCCGAATGAATTCAAATTTTAAAAAATAAGTCAAACCGCGAAAAACCAAATTTGAGCGCGATCAACTATTTAAGACAGCTTCCTGAGAAAAACTCATCAGGACCTAAAAAAGCGTCTTCACTGAGACTCACAAAACATAGCCAACGTTCACTACGTTCATTACTCTTAAAAGTGAACTGAGCAAAAAATATCCTACATGGTTTTGAAATCAGAACTTAGCCAACAGTTGGGAAAATGTCAATGAACGCAACGAAACCAAAAAAACTGACCTGTTTTGGGAAAAAAAATCAAAATATACTCCCTTGCAGATTTTCAAATTTCAAAAAGAATTTCTGATTGGCACTTTTTTGATATAATCAATGCAAATTGAGCAAAATGATCGATAGGTAAAATTTATATTTCGGTGAGAAAACTGAAAATTAAAATCCACTTTCGAAACTAGAAATTGTTCAGGTTTTTTTGCGACCTTGTCACAGTGCAGTTTGACAGTGGAGTGTGCTTTTCTTTTAACAAGCGAAACGAACTTAACTCCGAAAGAAATCAGAAGTCAAAATGCGAAGTATCAAATTTGAGCCTAAAACAAAAAAATCATCACTTATACAGAGTATTCACTACGTTCAACGATTCTTCATCAATGACCTTTGACACAATGACCATCATTAGCAGCGATTTTCTAGCTATCCTAGATCTTTTCGTTTTTGCAACAAAAAAATAAAGTTGTTTCTTTTAGGTTGTTCACTTCTCTCTTAGTTGTGGGGGGGACACAAATATGAGAGAAATGAACAACATAAATGAAAGAACTGTATTTTTTTTGCAAAAACAATTTTGCGCCCCCATACACAGTGAGCAAGAGGTACAACTAACCTGTGTGTCTAGAGGGAAGTTCTCGAGGTTCATGGGACACTTTCCGTGCACAGTCACTCGGGATGAGTAGAGCACTGTGCCGTCCGGGGAGAGGCGGAGGAGGATGTTGGGGACCATGACGTCATGCTTGTTTGCAGACAGAGACTCCGGGAAGTAGGTATCTACACATCACAAACAATATCTGTCACAATCAAAGAAACTCATGTGACGTTTATTCGTAATGATTGACTGACTATACGTGGAAAAAAAGAACCGGCAAGTACCATGAAAATATCAGCAAGTACCTTCAAAATAGTAAAAACATACGAATTATTAGAAACTTTTCGCGTGTTGCTAGGGTTCAATTTTAAAATTAAAAAAATTATGATATGTCGCTCTCTTTACTACTTCAAAAACCAGAGGTGATTGACAATAGATGTTATCCTAATATCGGAACCTTCAAATTCTAGTCACATATAAAAATAGATTTTTTTTAATGCAGCTTGAATCACTAAAGAAAGGTCCTCAATATGATAGCTCACTCGATCATGTCTGATATTTTTGTTATTTGATTTTTTACAGGGTTGACATAAAGGTGTCAGAAACTACACAATAACATTCATGACAGACGTTTTTAACGTTACAAATCGATAATTTAATCTTTTTTAAGTGACATTTTCCTCAAAAAAGCACGCTTTTATGCACTTCGAAAAACAATTTTGGCTTTTCGCATAAAATCATGATAGCATGCAAAATTTATATCGAAAAAACTGGAGCTAGGATATTCTATGATTTTATCGAGGGAGGATTTTCAAAACTAGGAAAAATTTATTTATTTTTTGTAAATGAATTTCTTCTATGAAAGAACCTTTTCTATTATAAGACATAGATTAAGACGCAAAAAGTTCAAACCGGTTCTCGCAACATTAAGAAAAGTTTTTGATTAAATGTTTAAAATGATATATCACTCGACCTATTCATTAGGTGCTTATTATGACTATTAAACCTGATTATTATCAAGTGGTACCAGATTTAGCCAGGAAAAAGAATTAAAATGTAACCAAATTTTTCTCCACGTTCTGTGGTCGGAAAAAAATTGTTTATTTGGGCGGCAATATTATGTAATCAGATGCTACAAACTCAATCATTTCATTTTCTTGAAATTAATTTTGGGTAACTTCTTTTTTGAATGTTTGGTTGACATTTAAAAAGTACTAATGCATCTGTTTTAATCAAACAGCGTCACTTTAGATATTTTATATTTTTTATCTATAGAAACCAATTATCTCTAAATGCAAGTCAATTCCAAAAATTAATTCAAGCGAAGCAGGTTGTTTTTAATCAGCCTAGATGAAACAATTAAAATCAACTTACTTTAAATCAAAATACTTCTTAATCATTATTTTCTTCTTTCAAAATTAATTATACAAATTACATCATATCATCGCGCTTCAACATCCGTTTTGGTTTTCAGAAGATAAAAAAAATTATAAAATGGATTGATCTGTAATTTATAGAGGAAGTTATAAATTGTAAAACTCAAAATCTCAATAGAAAACTGATTTAAAATTGCGAGGCGAAAAAATTGTTTCAGGTTCCAAAAAGACGAAGCAAAAAGACTACATTTTTTGGAACATATAACATGAATATATCAGATCTTTCGATAGGGGTAGAAAAAATAGATCTACTTAACAATCTCCACCCCTTTCAAGAAGGGGAGGGGGAGATTGTTCAGTATATCAAAATGGTCGACTTTTCGACCAATCAGAATGCAGCAAAATTAGAATTCTCAATAAAACTTACATAGGTACCATAGGGGGAGGGGGCGGGATTGTTAAGCAGATCCGAAAAAAATTTACGAATCCAAAATCAGGAAAGCACTTGAAACAATAAAAAAACTGAAAGACGCCAATAACTATAAAAACTAACTCCAACCATTAAACGCTATTGCTGTTTTAAATTATCATTAAGGTATGGAAAAAACTGCATTTTAAGTCATTTGGGCTGTTCAACTCCAACTCAGCTATGTGCTCTCGCAACCACGTTTACGCAAATACAGACTCCGAAAAAACTTCACTGAAATTTGCTAGCATAAACTATGCTTCTGGTCTTGCAATCTCTCATTTGCTTTTTTGATAAAACTTAGGAACTGTTCGACAAAAACTTTACTACTCAAAAGTAAAAGTAACAAGTGGGATTTACCTGGCAGCCATATCTTCCCGAGGAACTCGTGTGATAATGTGATGTCATTGTTCATTGTGGTCTCAAACGTGAGCCTCTCATCTCGCCAGTACTGTCGGAATGCAAAGTCCACACGGAACGACATTTCCGTCTCCGAAATTGGACCAAGACTGTCGACATGCAACGTCACATTCACGAACACTGGCGGACCCCCAAAAGAAGGTCGCAATCTATTGTCGTAGTCTTGCAACAGGTTATCCAGAACCCTGGAAGTTTCCATCATGAACTCTTTTCTATCCTTTTCCACCTGATAAACACTAGCCGGGTCACTTTCGCCATCCAAATCACCATTTAAGTCACTGCTCCACCCAGGAGAGCTGTAGTCAAACGTGTCTGACGAGAGGCTGCTACGCGTGTGTCGTCGCCTAGCAGCCGAATAGCTAATTGGCCGATTCGATTCACGATTCGTCCTTCGATTGGTACCATTTGAGTGATATGGGTAAACATGGCAATCTAGAAGCCACGAGCATAAAAATTGAGACAAGAAAGTAAGTCGAATAAAACAGAAAAAAGTATGCATGACGCCTTGTGGTTGTAGAAGCAATTTTCAAACTTCATGGAATTTGATTGATCGTACTCATTATTGTTGATGAAAAGATTGCTCCATAGTTATCCATTGCGTTTCGCTGTTGGACCTTTGCTCTAAATAAAGTTACATAAGTAGATTGTGATTTTCAACCAACATAATGTAACATATTCACTTAGCACACAAACTTCCTCGGTTAACAAAAAAGAGCAGCCAAAAGCAAAAGTTTAGCATACTGCTCTTTTAAAAAAATTCGGACCATTGTTAAAATACAAGGCGGCGCTTAGTGTCAGTAAATGTCTTCTTGGTGCTACAAAATTACGGCAGCAGCCAAAAACAAACTTAAAAATTTGTGAATGCTTCGTAGTTATTTATGTTGTGGCGTTTTAGAGCCTGAAGGCACGAGCTAAACACGCAAAACAACGGAGCCCAAAAACAAGGAAGATTAAAGTTATCAATCTCGGCTGCAATAAACTCGTAGATAAATCTCACTCGAGGCATTATTACCCAATTTTAGGAGCCCAAATATTTTGGGTCAAGTATAAAAATGACTAAAGTATAAATACACAAGGATGTTCCGCTTACAGCGCAAAAATTTACAATCATTTTATTGTAATTTATATGCTATTAGCAAAATATTTTTAATGTTTATTAACGTTAAAAAAATCAATATGTAATTCGTTGACATTTAAAGGTCAACTCAATTTATTTGTGAACTTTATAAAAATTAATTTTATAATAAAAATAACTTAATTTTTCGGAAAGAAAATAGCTAACCTGTTTAACGTTCTAATCGATTCAGTCCATTTTAAATTACCCATCAGCGCAATTTTTCAGAGAAGGAAAGAAAAGCAGCTAACGATATTTTCAGGTGAAACAAACAAAAAGGAAAATAAGCTTAAAATCAAGAGGCAGGCTGAAACCATCTCATTGAAGGAAAGAACTCAGCAGTTATAGCTCCTTTCGATTTCTGTCAGAAGACTTTCGAAGGGAATGCAAAAAACAATAGGAAGCGCAGTTAAATTAGAGCAGGCTTATAAAGAAGGAATAGACGCGCAGCGGGATTATTATCAATGAGCTGCTTTTAGTTCCGGTAGCTAGCAGTCTATTACATGATTGGTCCATTTACTACCTGCAAGTTACCAACTGACACCAACAGTACTATTCTATATATGGCCACCACCACTACAACTTACAAGACAACCATCTCAAGAAAGCGAGCAGAGCGACCTGTGCTAAATATTTACCACAGTCGCAAGTATTCACAACAAAATAATTGCTATTATTCATAAAACTACCGCCTCTAATTCCCTTCTATTCGGTTAAATGAATATTCATGCGATCAATGAAAATCCACTTATTGTTCTCAGTTCACAAAAGCCCCCTTTTCATTTAAATTGCAGTCAAAAATCCGTTCAGGAAATAAGATTAAGCTTCAGGAGGCGATGAACACCGGATCTGTCAACATTTTAAATCGGCTCAGCTAGGCATTTATTTCAAAATCATTTCAGGAAAACGTTAAATTGACAGGTTTCCGAGCCAATTCATATTGATTGGCAATCTTTGATATTTTATGAATCTCTTATCGCTCGAAAAATGTGCTTTGAAATATGGAAATGCTATTGAATTGTTTTGCTAAACAAATAGCAGGTCAGAGTGTCAAAATCACGGATTTTTATTCCAAACTCTCCGATCAAAAAAATGCACCTGAAATGAATGAAAGTAGCTTCAGATAACTTTTGATTTGCAAGTAGCGTATGGAACATCTCAGCGCAAATCGAATCTCAGCGCACAGACATCCAAGTAATCAAGACGACTACCCCACAAAACTGTGCCATTGACGCTTACATACACCACAAACTGGTCAATACGAATTTAGAGAAAACATGCTATTAAACTGCCAATACTACGCGAAAAAGGCCAACTCAGTGAGCACTGTTATTTGCGAGTTGGGTTGGAAAAAAATGAATTTTGTAATGAGAAACGAAGCTCGCTAGCTGGCTAGTGTACCAAGAGGTAGTTTTCTTTATAATTTTGACATTTTTGTTCCGACTTTCGAAGAAAACGGAAAATTTATGGGAGTTGTTTTTAGTTAGCATTTACACTTACTTGTTAACTTCTGTGTAAATGCTAATAAGTACTTCTGAGATAATAATTCGATTTTTAAAATAAGGTACAGTCAGTTCAGGTGACGCTATATGTAAATCGGCTCGTCATGCAAGCCAATCCACTATAAGAACAAAAAAATGACGCCAAAAAACAGCCTATTGAAAAAACTATTATGAACTCGACAAAACCATACAATAGACTTTCTGAACAATTTGAATTGAAGAATTGAGATTTAAAAAATATTCCACAAAAAAGTTCAAAGTTCAAGAACAATTCACTAATGAATTTACCAACTTCGATAGAATAATTCAATTGGAGAAAACTGCGTCAACAAGCAATTACTTATTTTACTAGGATTAAACATGATAATGAAAATGCACATTACAAACTAAAAGCCGTTCACGTTTTCTCGCTCAGATTATAATTTTAAATAGGGGAGCGCAGCTAATCTTTCACTTAATGAACGTGAAGCGAATTTAAAAAACCATAACTAAAATACCAAAACAACCATTTGAGAGCGATTGAATTTTTAAAGACACTCTCCTAAACAAAATGCCAAACGAAGAATTTTGTGAATTTTAAGACACTATCCTAAACAACATGTCAAACGGAGAAAATTCCAAGCGGTTAATAAGCCAACAACCCTTAGGCAAAAACTAAACAAACCGAAAAATAGATTTTAGGAAATTAAGTATACAGGAAATAATTCCAGTAATCTATTTGATATAAGTTGCTCATCACAAGTTTGCAAAGAGGCGAGCAAAGCTTTAAACCAATTGAGATACAAAAAAATCTTGGTGTTCAGGTGTAAGAAATAACTATGAAAAAACAGGACCTTAATTCATACTGTACAAAAACTAAAACAATTTAAAGCGTGACCACAATCCATCCATTCTCTAACACACTTATTATGAAACCTCAATTGACAAACTTAAACGCGACAAACCATTGGTAAGGGAAGATAATCAAGATTTTTTCATATTTATGCAATCACGAAGAAACTAGGTCTCACAACTTACATAGAGACGAAGCTTCGCTTCTCAAACACTAGCGAGAACACAACAAGTGCAAAAAAGTAGCAACAAGAATCGAAATAGAAAAGTTCAACTACGTCTCGGATTCGATCTGTGACCAAGAGATTATGAGTCTCACGCACTAACCACTCAACCAAACACGATTATTAAATCTCACACACACTAGCAACAAATAAAGCATAAAACAGATGAAATGTCCACTGCTACATCGTGATTATAGCAAAGTACCACCAAAAATAAATGAAAATTTTAATGAATACTTTTACTTACGAGTTAGGCTAGAAGAAATTAAGCTATCTAGTGTATCATACGACACGCCCTTTATAGTTTTTGGGTTCGAGAAAAAATTATCATAGGTGAATAAAAACAAGAACTTCAGCGGAAATTCTTGGAACTCAAATACCTGTACAAGGCAGAGATACCAAAAAAATCAGCTCAGTTTTAAAAACTCAAATCGCAAGAAATTTCCGTCCGGTAACAATTAAGCCTGCAAAAATAAGATTACAATAATCCAACGATTAATTTTTAGAGCATACACTTTCAGCTTGCAAAAAGTATCAAATCCTGACTGGACTCGATCAGACTTTTGTCTTTCTAAGGTAAGCCAGCTCTGCTCAAAACTGAAAAATCAGACCGTGAAGATAATTTTCGAAAAATAACATTCATTTTTCCAGTTTGCTGCCCTAAATAATTGATCCAATGACGTTTATAGAAGCCAAAGAAAAGCAGCAAAAGCGAGCTTCGCTTTTCACAAAAACTCAAACTTTGCGTTTAATTATTTGAATGTAATAAGCTAAAGGCAACCACACTATTTTACATGTAATTAATTGGAAAGCATAAAGCCAAATTCAGCATAAAATATGCATTTCAAAAACCCTTGCAAAATTAATTAAGTAAGAAATTTTCTGAAATCGAATTTTAATTAATATACTGTTAGATGGAACAAACAACTTTTTTCCGTTCGTTTGATGAACTAAAACAGCACAACTGTGTTTAGCTATAAGTAATCAAATGTCAAAGCACATGGCATTATACTGCCAATGCTGCCTCATGCTTTATATATGCCCCAAAAGTGGCACTTTCACATCGGCAAAAGTGGTAACGAAAGAAACTATTATTTGCGAATTAGGTTGGAAAAAAAGTTGCACCGTACAACCACACTACGTTCTGCATATGTAAGAAGCTATCAATAGGAAAAAACTTTTCAGCCCAAAAAATCATATTTAAAGTTTTTTTGGTGGGAGAAGGAGGTACCGGTAATTTCAGCTTCCAGAAAACTAATTAACACCTCAAGAAGATAAACAATCGTTGAAACTTAGATATATTGGGAGTGGTTTTCTCAAGTATTTTCCACTCATTTTCCGGTAAAAAAACTCCAGTTCTCTTCACACTGAGACATTTTTTTGGGATTTTGAGTCTCGACCAACAGTTCAATATGATATGTTTCAATGTGATAGCACACTTGACTCCGAAAAGAATTCTTTGAGGTACTTAAAATCGGGTGAAATACTACCGTACACCCTTGTTCCTTCCATCCCCTTCGCAAAAAAAATAACTGCATTTGCAGAAAGCCAAGTGCTTACAAGCCACTCGTTAATAACAGCGCAACTATTGATGAGCTCGAGCTCCAAATTGCCCTATTTTGAAGATCGCAACAAAAATATGGATCCGCAATTTCGTTTAACTTTTATAAAAAAAAAAGTAAGTTCAACTTCAAAAGTGCGAGAAAGAAATTTTTAAGTGGCTGTGAAAGGACGCAGATGCTGACTGTCAAATCGAAATTTCTTACTCGAGCAAAATCAAATTTTCTCGGTTTAAAAAATTAGAGTATGACTTTAAATAATATAGCTTACCGTTGGTGCTCTGCTTTGTATTTAGGAGATAAATATAAGAATGTGATATAATCTCCAAGCCAGAAAATTATATGTTCACTGAGCAAGCGCAAAGGCAAAATTATGAAGACTTTGAGTGCGATAGCTGTGAAACCAAATTTGGCATTTTCAGTTGAATAGCATTCTTTGGTTTTGTTCAATTTTCCTACGAAGGACCAATGTCTAGGTACTAACAGTTACTAAGTTGTTTAATATTGGGGCTCTAGTGCTTATCAAAATCTTGACGTGACGTGGTTTTAAGATAGCAATCAAGGGGAAACCAGCTGTTATATTTTCAAACTAATATTAGAGATTATCAACTTCAGCACATATTAGTTCTTGATTGCTGCGGCCCAGTTTTCTATACCAAACTTACTTGATTTGGGCCGGGTGAATTTGGTCTTAATAAAATGGGAGGGGAAATTTGACACCCTGAAAGAATATCGCAAAAAGCCTGTACTCCGGTATAATTTGGAATTGGATTTTGCGATTCTGGAGGCCGACGCTGAGAAGATATATGGTCATAATTGAATAAAAAGATATCCAAGTACATCCACACGTACAAGCAAGTAAAATCAGTCGGCGGGCGGGCGCGCGGCTGAAGAAGAAATGAATTGTCTTGTTCTTGTTCTACATGGAAAAAACACTGCTTGGCGCGACAAAGGTTAAGTGAGAATGAAAGAAGAATCAATCGTGCTAGTTGCAGATAGGCAGCAGGACAAAGAACAGCACAGAAATGTATTTGAACTAATCTCCAGCGGGACAAAGGAGGACAACGCCAGAGGGAAGCACACGAACAAAACACATACCCGGCCCACAAAGCTTATCTCAGGAATATTACTCCTTCTGAATTAACTTTCCATCCCACGACAAAGTGTATCTATTAAAGGAAAGCTGTTCAATTTAAAGCTTCTTTCTCAGGGCAATCTGTAATTTTTAGTCTCAGTAGCCCAGTGACCAGGGCAGCCAGGCTGCATACAAAAGAGAGATAACAGCCCTGTCAAGATATCACTCGTTTGCTTCAATTCAATTTAATATTCAAATTCGCGCTCAATTCACTCTGCCCCACTTCCTAAAGTGAAGAAGAGTTATCGCCTAAATTATCAGCATTTAATATTTTTAGTGCCGGCTTAGGCCTTCTCATTCCACTCACTTACCACGTCTCATCCCATTTCCGAGATTTAGAAGAAAGACTCGGATATATTTTTCACGTACAGGAAGGCATTTTTGGAAGCTAGTGCAAATGAAGCAAATGAAACAAGAGTACTACTTTCATGTGCAAACTAAGTTGTTAACGGGAAAAAAAAACTATTACATGTTTGCAAAGTCGAAAAAAATGTCAACAACCAACACCAGCTTTAAATAACCATTCAAAAAACCATTTCCTAGTGACAACTAATCCGACAGTACTAGAGTAAAAGCCCATAGAGACGAACATAAATTTGTTGCCATGAAAACTTTTAGACAAACTACAAGATACAAAAAACTTTCCCATTAACACCACTCAATATTTAGTGACTAAGACGCTATAACATAACCCAAAACCACAACAGCCGAACAAAGCTATTGAAAAAGCGAAAAAGAAATAAAAGTAAATCCAGGTTTGTGAAATTACAAACACAGAACTAACACCAAATTATTTTCAATTATAGTGAAAATTACTTCAATTGCAAGAAAAATCCATGCTGTGAAAACTAATACCGAAAAAATATAATAAGACAAGCAATAAGCCGACAAATTTTTCAAAGAGAACATTTTCTGTTTGGTTTGCAAATAAACAACAGGCCCTACTAGCTTCAACCCCTGATTCTTTGTCTTACTAGGCAGAGACGTCACCACTAAAAAGCCAAGCGCGCAAAAGACGCACTTGGCTTGGTAAAAACATTTCCGAGGGGCAACTAATCTGACACTACTTGAGTAAATGCCCCGTTGAGCAGAAAAAAGTTGCCATGAGAACTTTGAGACGCACTACAAAATACAAAAGAATTTTCCCATTAATACCACTCAATGTTTATTGACTAAGACGAAAGGTACTTCAGTCGCAATAAAAATTAGACAAGCGATAAGTTTTTTTCTAACAGAAAATTTTCTGTTTGCAAATAAAAACAGGCCCTGGCTAGCTTCAACTCCTGATTCTTTGTCATCCTAGACAAAGACGTCACAACTAAAAAGCCAGGAACGCAAAAGACGAGAATTTAGTTAAAAAAATAAAGTCGAGTTTGGAAAAAAACTGCTATAACTGACTTGGTTAGACAAATTTAAACGTGGAAAAAAGCCCAATGTTTAGAATTGATAACTCTTCCGCCGCGAACGCTTCAAAAAGATACGATTTAGTTTGCTTTGTAAAACATTAGACGAAGTTAAGATGACATTTTACCCAACGCTAAAATGCCTTAAAACACGCAACTTTTTTCTTTTAATGTTCCAGCTGCTCTTTCTTGACTGCGCACTAAGCCTAAACTCAACTTATCAAGATAAACCAGGAAAAAAATTAAATGACTCTTTTCGTAAATAATTTGCAGTTTTTATTTCTAACATAGGAAAAATAGGCTTAAATCACTTATTATTACAAAAACGATAACACCACTTGCGATACAACAAAAAAATATCAATTCAAGATAGCAGACAGTAAAGAAAAACAATTTAAAATTGCCTGAAATGATGAGCTATTTTTGGACAAAATTCTCAGTAATTTTGACCGCGGCGTTTGAAAAACCAAATACTAATCAAGCGGCAACTGGGCCGAAAAACTTGCGATGCAATAGATTGTGATTTTACAAAAAAACAACGCAACCAACTGAGCACTATGATTTGAGGGTTAGGTTAGAAAGTAAGTACATTATACTAAGAAATTATGCTCGCTAGTGCAAATGAAGCAAAAGTAAGATTTTCATGTGCAAACTCTTTAAACAAAGTTGTTTACGGGAAAAAACTATTACATGTTTGCAAAGTCGAGAAAAAAAATGTCAACAACCAACACCAGCTTTAAATAACCATTCAAAAATCATTTCCGAGTGACAACTAATCCGACAGTACTAGAGTAAAAGCCCATTGAGACGCACTACAAAATACAAAAAAAATTTCCCATTAACACCACTCAATATTCAGTGACTAAGACGCTATAACATAACCCAAAACCACAACAGCCGAAAAAAAGCTATTGAAAAAGCGAAAAAGAACTAAAAGTAAATCAGGGTTGGTGAAATTACAAAACGCAGGTTTAACTCCAAATTATTTCAATAATAGTGAATGTCACAAGAAAAGTCAATGCTGTGGAAACTTATCTCAACACAGAGGCAAAGCGGAGCAATCACATTTTTCATGACCTTTATACTTTTTCTATTCGATAGTCGAGTTTTCCTTCCTTCTAACAAAGAAAATGAGGTGAACTTAAACAATACCCTTGCTTATCGCAAGGGTAAAAAAAATCAAAATTCAAACCGCGAAAAATCAAAATTGAGTGAAAATACACAGAGGCGAAGAGTCGCTTCGCAAACACTAGCCAGTTGTCTAAAAAAACTTTGATAATGTTTTAGCACGCTAGACCGCTCTGAAATTCTTTTCCATAGGCACAACCGTCCTCTTGTCTTTCTGCCTTTTGAAGTTTGCATTTAGGCGTCACATTCGTTTTTTTTTTCAAAAGAGGCAACGGAGTTCAACAGAGGGACCTGTTAGGGCCTCTCATTAATGCTGTCATCTTGAACGCCATTGTCAAATTTCTCCAGTCGGAAATCCCAGGTCTCACACTCAACTGCTGGTACCCTGATGATGCTATTTGTGTCGGCGATGAAGATTCTTTGCTCAAGGCCCTCGAAGCTGACGGGCCATCAACTGGCAATTACCTCGCTACTCCCAAGCTGACGTACTCTCTTTGCATTCTGCCGCCTTGTCAGCCTGTCGCAGCTTCCCTTCATGTATTTGATGAACTCCCTTGCGATGCCTTTTCCGCCCTAATTGTTCCTGATCTAGCCTTTTCCCATTCTTTCCTTCCAATCAAGGATGCTGGGCTTGGCCAACACATCCTTGTTTTTCAACACAACCCTTTTTTCCTTGGTTCATCGTGTCAGTCAGATAACTTACTCTCGTTTGCCACAAAATGCAACTTCGCCGATACACCGCAGTTCCTCTGTGCCTTTAATGATTCCCGTTAACATTCCGGAAGCGCGAATCTTTCCGCTTTTCCTAAAGAACCTTCCGATGAAAAACTCGATAAGGACACATTCCCGTGAACAAGATCAGTTTTAGCCGCTCTCTCTGCCCTAAGCCGGTGTTTGGATTACAGCTGTCCCCATTAATGGTGTGGATTTGCACCTGCTTCCAGCTGAGTTTCAAGCTGCCGTCAGATATCGCCTTGGCCTCCGTTTTCGCGTCTCATAGTAGGTTCCCAGAGTCACTTTTTAGCATTCCTAGGGACGTCCCTGTGGAACAAAATGCCGCTTGCGGTGGGAATGGCTGTCAGATCTCCCGTCACGACAAACAAAGGGACATTATTTTCAACGCTACCTCAGTCGCCTCCTTAGCTCCCATCAACGAGCAAAGGAATTTTATTCCCAGTGGTCCCATCCCGGCACAATTTTCTTTCCTACTTGGAGTGCTGGCCTCTCAGTTGTTTTTGACGTCACCATGACATACCCGCTTCATTTATCTTTTCTCTCAAGTGATTTTTTTCCGACTAAGTTTTTTTGTCTTGATAGATTACTAGAATATTTTTTCAAATAAACAATTTTGTTGTGATTTTGTTGAAGCTACACGTCGCTCTGATACCAACGAATTTACATATTTCAGAATTTTATTTACGATTCACGATTGAAAAATGTTTGAAAATTTTCCTGCAAAGCACAACTATTGGCGGCATTTTATAAAAAATCCAAAAATCTATAGCTCAGTTAACCTCAAATAACTAACCTTCGGTTTAGGCTTCCGGTTAAAAAGTTGTTTAAAAGTCCGTTGATATGACCCAAATTTAAGTCATTAAGGCGATCAAATATAAGCCGAAATCATTTGGGTAGAAAGAGTTTTCTAGCACGATAACAAAAAGAAAAAAAAACATATACTCAAGGATATTAAAATGTCAAAGAGCAGAAGTGACAATGTAATGCAAAAAAATTAGTCGTCAGATGTGGCAAATAAGCCGACAAAACAATTGAGTTTATGACGAACTGAATCCAAACCAAGCGTTTCTAAATTTGAGCACACAATGACGAAAATATTTTACCCGAAAAAGTCTACAATTCGATTGCAACACCTTTGACAGAAACGTCTTAAATTTAATCCCAACTTCGCTGATTAAAAAAGAAAAAATCATCCTTAAGAATCAACTAAAACATTGATTTTATTTATTCTTTTTTCTATACTCTGACTAAATTTTTCAGTAGAAAGCGGCTGATCTAAAAAAAAACGCAACAAAAACGGGAGAACTTTCGTAGTAAAATTAGGTTTAAAATTTTTAGGGCGCTCTGTCTCACAATTTAGAACATTTTTTCTCGACATTGCCAAAAAAAATTTGAATTTTTTTTATTTCAAATAAAAACTTACGGTACTTTCTTTGGTGAAGTCAAAATTAGCGGAGAAAAACTTTGCCTAACAGTGTTCTCTAGCAATCCCTCAGATCCTGTTGCAGCCGCAACAAAACGCAGAGCTGTGTTTTTTGAGCTATTCGCTTTGTAAATTGAGTGCGCCTTTTCCCTAGTTTGCCCTCCGGTGCGTCAAACACACCTACACGAGAAATGATTATAAAAAAATATGCGATAAAACGACAGGAGTGCAGCCGTAAGAATATGTGCCAGTTGGTCTTATTAAAGAAATGTTCGATTCAAATTGAGCTTTTCAAAGAATCGAACTGGTCTTGTAATTGAAGATTTTTGTCGCAGTAACTGAAAATCAGAAGTCGAAAATCAGAACGACCCAAAATTAGGTCACTCAGCCGATTAATTAGAAGCCGAAACCATTTGGGCAGAAAGAGTTTTTCCTGCACAAAAACCAAACAGAAAATAAAAATATGTAATCAAGTCTAATAAAAATCCGAAGAGCAGAATTTAAAATGTAAATTGCTCACTACAAGGTAATCTGCTCACTGCAAAAAAAAAACGATTGTAAGATGGGTCAAATAAGAAGACAAAATTTTATCAAAATATCCGCAAAAAACGTTTTTGAATTGGGTTACTTAACGTTTGAAAAAAAATGCCCTGCCAGATTCGAACTCAGGGCCTTTGCCGTCTCATGCGTACAAGTTACCTCAAGACCAAATGTGCCAAAGACGCTAATAGTTTTGAGTTTTTCACAAACTGTACCTATATTCTCGCTAAATTCTATAATCCGTGTATTTGTTTCAGCAAAGAGCGTCTATTTAAACTGGAAAAACAATAACTTTAAAATTGTGGTATTAAAATTAAGAATGCCTCTCAGTTCAGACCATTTTTCCTCGACATTACAAATAACCTAAGAACCTTTTTTGGACTCCAAATAACAACTTAGAGAATTTCCTTTGGTGCAGCCAAAGCTAGCGAGGAAAAAGTTTTTCTAGCAGCAGCCTCTAGTAAGTTCCCAGATTGTTGCAGACGCAACAGCAAGCAGCGTTATTTCCTTGGCAAAAAATATGTGCCAGTTGACCCAACAAAGATTTTTTTGAATTGGTACCACTTAGTGTGGTAACATATCGGAATCCGAATACGCAGAAATCACTGAAACAGTATGGTTTTGTAAAAAAACAGCAACAAGAAGCAGATCGGACTGAGAATGGTGTTAAAGTTTTTCTAAGATATGTGAACGACATAGTTAGAACTGTCAAGGATGATCCTGGCGTAGTCCTCGAGGCTGTCAATAAATTGTAGCCAAACTTGCAGTTCACAAAAGAAGAACTTGATAGTAAAGGTAATTAGGCCTTTTCGGATTGAAATGTGTGACATTCGACCAGAATGTGAAAAATGCAATCTCTGCAGAATTCGGAATTTTAGCAGTAAGCCTTCCGGATTGGTGGTTTTTAAGAACTAAGGGCGTTATTGGAACGTTTAGCCAAACGGTGAAGGCTGGAATATTCTAGTATTTTAAAATTTCAAAAATTCGAATGATGACGTCACATTTCTGAGAAATGCTGAAACGGCCATTTTAACAAAAAACGAGTAAAAGAACAGAACAACAACGTTAGTTGCGCTGACGAGAACAACTTTATCGAAATTGAAGAAGTCGAAATTGAAGAAAAACAGCAGCAGATTGCAGAGAACGAGTTGCAACTATTGTGCTGCTACAATAGTTGCAAGGCCGTTGCGAACAACGGTGAAGGGTAAGAAACCAGCCTTCCGTGTAGTCGTGAAATCGAACTTAAGGAGCTTGATTCACTGGATTCAAGAATCCGGAAGGGTCTCGGGACGGAAAACTTTTAATGACTCATATGAACTTTTAGCATCCTGTCATGTCCTGACTTGAATTTAATTGATATTTGGATTAGTTTTGACAAGGATGAGGTGCTAAGAGTTGGGGGGGGGGGGGGGGGAGGGTTGATCCATCTTCGATGGAGATGATGATTTTTATCTACTGAGCAAAAACAATAGTAATATAATAAGTAGTAGCCCTGTTTTTAGGAGTGACCTCGTGGTCTGGGGATACTGAGACCCAGCCATGAGCTCACTATTTTTGCATGTAATTCAGTTAATTTGAGCGTTCTGGTCGAAGCCGGAGAGCAGTAACGTTTTTGTCGACCCGATGTTAGAAAAGACCACCGAAAAGTACTGGCTTGGTAGAGACGGTGAAAAACATGCAAAGCTCTGTTTAGACGCTAGCCAGTCGTCTTAAGACTTAGTTTTGTTATCCGTCGATATGTATCTTCCGGGCGAATGTTACATGTATGTTTTTATGGCGCTCCTGGGTGTTATTTTTTCATAACATCATGACCGGCGGAACCGTTAACGAGCACTCCGCGCCGAGCGGATGCTCACATTAACGCCCTTAATAGGCCTAAACTGCCGGGGCGGAAGGGTAGTTCGGAACGCGGAAGCCTTCCGGATTACCGTGAATAGTTTTTTAACCTAGTTAAGACCAAAAATTCACGAACCAGGAAGGGTGGGGGGAATCATGAACCCCTCATCCCCTGAGTGGTTTGTGACCAAAAACACTTAAAGATATAAGTAAAACCAAACAAAAAGTAGTATAGTACCCAAGAAAAACAAAAAACATAAAAAATAACCGAAAAAACCAAAAATAGTAAAAAAAAAAGTAAAAAATCAGTAGAAATCATCCCCCCAGACAAGATGTGATTCAACCCCCCCGTTTGTTGTTGATAGATATATTGTAGTTACAGGCATTTATATCAGTCAGGGTCGTTACGATCAATTTTGAGGCCCGTTTGTGAGGCTGGTACTGTAGGGTTATTTGAGCATTTAAGCACGTTAATGATAAATTGCGCTCAATCCGGAGGGGTCAGCTGATTTGCGCTCAATTCGGAGGGGTCTTGGGTGAAGACCGATCCGGCAACCAGTTCAAGGAGCAACAAGAAGGGGCTCAACGACAACAACAATCGACTGTTGGGTATCGTTAACAAGTTTTGTATCCCTTTTGGTACAAAAAGTAAGATAGTAATCTGTGGGGGGCTCGACAGTGCTGCACTGTAGTGACCCTTCACCGAACTGCGAATATCCGAGTTAAGCACCTTAATTCGGATAATAAACAAACCCGGAGGGGTATAGTATTACTAATATTATTATTTATATAGCCTATATTAATAGTCTTATATCGTTTTTCAGTGAAAAACAACGAAAACAGACCGGTTTTTAGGGTCAAAATAGCGATATTTTGATCCCCCCACAAGTCGCGATTTTTGAGATATCGATATTTTTTGAAACGGAAAAAAGCGCTAAGTTAGTGTGTTAGATCGTAACTGCACTACTGTAATAAATAGAACCGGTTAACTTGAGTTCGGAAGTGGTTGGAACTAGTTTGGTACCAAAAACCAAATTTTCCCAATTTTTGATAGTAAGAAACACTATAAAATCAGAAAATTTTCTGAAATCTTTGAGTCAGGACAGTAAAAATAGTTGTTCGGACAACGTCCACTAGTGAATCTACGAGTTTTAAAACCCGCTACCCGAAAGCCTTCCGGGTTGCAGAGAAATCGAACATAACGTGTTTGATTTGGTGGATTCATCAATCCGGAGGGGTCCAGGTAGCATAGTTTTTCGCAAAATTTTTCTACAAAAGCGTTTTAGATCGGGTCTTTTGCATTGAACTAGAAGAGTATAGGTCTTCTGAGCTCAGATCAATAATTTTTAGGTCGAAAGGACCAGATTTGCGGAAAAAGTTAGGCGGAACCTATAAGAGAGAAAATTTTTGAGTTTGGAAAAAAGACGTTTTGGTTAATAACTTTGGAACTACAGAGCATATCGAGTCAATCTTGGTACCATTAGATCAGAAATTAGCTGAACTTACTAGTAGGAAAGAGAATTACTCAAAAAAGCGAGCGAGAAAATTTTTTGAGATTGTTTTTAGCAAATTACACAAATCCGGAGGGGTACACCCTTCACGTTTTATAAATTTTTCTGAAAAACCCTTATACCCCTACCAAAAGTTGATAGCGATTGAACTAAGTAACTTAGGACAGTTCTAGACAAAAAGGGAGGGCTGAAGGCACAAGACAACCATAATAGAGTCGAAATTAGGCAAGTGATAAGACCCTTCACCGTTAGTGTGAATTGTCAAATAAGTGCCTTAACTTCAATCCGGAGGGGTCTAGGAAAGGACCCTATACCTTTCCCAGTTAATTCAAACAGCATAAAAGCAACGCAGAACGTATCCGGAGGGGTATAAGCTGAAATTAAGAAAACTACGAAAAGCTACTTTGACAGAGCTAAGGGCTCCCAATCCGGAGGGGTCGAAATTTTTCAAAGTTAGAGGGGTCCGAGGGGTCTTATAGTTACCAATCCGGAGGGGTCCATATTCTGACAGTCCGGAAGGGTCCTATTTGTGCCAATCCGAAGGGGTATTATTTTATTAAGGACTTAGGTAAACGAAAGAAAGACTAAAAAGCGAGAGGTATTAGGTTATTAATACACAGGCTAGGTATCAGTGACTGCACTGGTAACTTGCCTTTCAAAAAGAACCAGACTAATACAAAACAGGTCCGAACTCGGATATTCGCGACACTAAGTCTAAATTAAAAAGAGCGTGACTCATTGGTGTGGATTGAAACATAATACGTTTTTGGGAAAAGTGACTGCCCTGAGGATTTTAGTAGGTCTAGCTCGGGCAGTCCGAAGGTAGATAGGTAACACAATACTCGGTGGGTGCAATAGACGCCCACTTGAGAAAATAACTGCCTTCAAAGTTTTGTCTGTTTGGTGCAGCACCAAGCAGGGAAAGCTTTTTCTTTAAAAGACAGGTTCGACTATTGTACTGCGACCGACTAAGAGTACAAGACACATACGTTTTTTTTAATATATACATTCATATTGTGTCAATATATATTTTGTTTTTGATTTTAAATCAACCTGAACTGTGCTTGATTGGGTAGTGAGTACACTATCTTTTAAAATTGACTGATAACATCATATTGTGCTAGTTTCCAGATCTTTGGACCGATAATCGGCTAGTGTGAATAAATTTTATACAAACTGTACTCTGACAACATACAGGGATTCGTGGTCACTATTTAGTAGAATCTGGTGGAATTTATTGTGTTGTGTCATTATTATTGTTAATAAAACTATAAGGTCTCTAGCAATTGAGTCAAGAGTAGGCATAGGAAAGTGACAAATAAAGAATGAGTTTAGACAAGTCAAGGATACCAAAACGAGGTAATAGCTCTAGGAGATTCATACCTGAAAAGCAAAGAAAAACGATGACCGATCCTTTTGTGGATTGGATCAAGCGATCCCGGTCTGACAAAAGGGGGACGGTTTCAGGCAGAATGGTTGAAACGAGAAGTCAAAAGACCTCAGAAGAGCGAAGAGAACTGTTAGAAGTGGAGGTCAATACGGACCATACCATGAATGACAACCAGGAAGTAAATGGACTGGAAGGGAGAGGCAGACGGCTGGCGAGTGAATCTACTCCGGTAGAACAAGGCCACGATTTTGCCACTTCCACCGGGACATTGGATCGGGAAGAGATGTCGGAACTGTCCGACATCTCAACTGAAGTAGCGACAACTAGAAGATCTCCGACAGACAACACTATGATGGCAAGCGGAACTGGGAAGCAAACAACGTCGTCATCGTTCTCAGAAAGAATGAAGAACACCTTCTGAAACTTCTTTCCATTCAGCATGGGTGGAGGAGCAGGAAACGACGGTGAATCCCAGGAGGAAGAGGATGAAGAGGGGCAAGGGGACTTTGGATCTCAGGTCAGCCTCAACAGTTCGATCCAGGAGAACGGGGCACACGTCGGAAGAGAGACTGGAGCCATAGACAAATTTGGTGTAGTGACAACGATAAGCAAAGAGGCAAACACACCGGGCCAGTCAAAGGACTTCGCGATTAGGACAAGTTCGGAGCCACAACCTGAAGAGAGTAGAACCAGAGGGCTTGGCAATGCGTTAATGGATCCTGAATTAAATAATGAAAAGACGTTGAAGCAGAGAGTCAAGGCCCGGATCTCGACAAGCACGAAGTTACCTGGGACCGACAGGGTTACACCACCACTAGTGACGCCACTCATGGATAACGGGGCAGCACTAGAGGAAGCCTTAAACAACATAGTGGGCAGTTTAGGAGAACAAAATGAACAGATGTCGATAAGGATGAGTGAAATAGAAAGAGCAGTTCACATTGAAAGAGAAAGTCTGCGGGAAGAAATAAACCGCAACAGACAAGAAGTTGACAGAAGCGAAAAACGCTTGAAAGAAAGAACGGACGAACATATGACGAGGAACTTGTCGCGAATGACAAGGGAGGCGGAACAGAGGGAGTTACGCTTAAGAGCCGACATGGAGAAGTTAAGAATTCAGCAAGAGCAGTCTCTTGGGTCTCTTGACACAAAGATAGACGCGATGATGGAGAGGCGAACTCAGGTTATCATGGATAGGTTGGACGGGCTACTAAGCAGCAAGAGTGGACCAAAAGAAGAAGAACCGAACTCGGGAGGTCCCAGCAGGGAACCGAGGGTGAACTTCAATGAACATCAAAGGAGGAAGACGTATGGATCCACTAGAGGCAGGGGCAGTTCATCAGGCTATGCCACAAGGGGTAATACAGCATGGGGCCCGAACAGTAGAGCAAGTTCAACGGGGAACAGACAAACCTCGAACGAACGACCAACGCAAAGCACACATGCGACTGGGAGAAGCGATTCTGGCAACATGGGGCATACAAGCCCGAGGAGGAGTCACATGGGCCAAGCGGGAAACGCTCATGGTGATTCGGATTGCAGGGATGCACCGCACACAGAGCCTTCGACAAGGTGTGAGGACACTCAAGCGGGACACTCAAGGGATGCTACGGCAATGGCCACAGCATTTGAACCCCTGAACAGGTCTTTAGAGACATTCCTGACGAGGTTATCAAGAACCAATGAACGCAGTGAGAAGTTCAAAAGAGTCTTTAAGAAACCAAGATGCTACAAAGACGAATCTGATGGCTGTATTGATACCTGGATAGAGGTAATGAAGCTGCATTTCGAGGAAGAGGACTTGTCGGAGAGACAGGAATGCAGCGCGCTCACCAGCAACTTAGAAGGGACAGCCCTGAACTGTGTCATGGCCAAGAAACAGTATCAACGTGACACTGCTGAGAAAATCTTCGAAATCTTGTTAAACCGTTTCGGATCAGGGGTGCAGGGGCACCAGGCGATGATGCGCTTCGAGAAACGGAGGCAACGAGAAGATGAAACAATAGACAAGTTTCTCGATGATTTGGAAATGCTGAGAAGACGCAGCCAACCGGATGAGTCAAACCGAAGGATGAACCTGGCCGTAGCCTCAAAATTCATCGATGGTGTGAAAAATGATGAACTTCGTACGATGCTAGCAACGCATTACACACCACTATCAACTAATGCGCCAACACCGGAGGAGTTGAGGCTCAAATCAAAAGAGTATCTTTTGTTGAAACCTCCTTCGAGATCTGGATATTACAAGAACAATTATGGCAATTTTAACAACGGACCAGCAAACCAAGGGAACAATTGGTACAAACCGAGGGATGATATGGACAAGAGACGTTCTTGTGCTAATTGCAGTTCAACAGACCATCATGTGTCAGCATGCCCAGCTTACAAACAAGGCATGAAAGCAATAGGCTTTAGCCTCGAGGACGAAGATGCGTCAGAGTTGGATCATGAGGATTTCATGAGAGGAGTAATTGCGAAATTCGGCCCGAGGTGTTTCTTTTGTAACTTGGAAGGTCATTTTAAATCAGATTGTCCGCAATTCTGGGATGCAGTAGCAGACATCAAGCATCCAAGACATGAAGAAGCTTTGTCAGGAGTGAAAGCCAGCAAGGCTCGACTTTTGAGTGAAGCGGAGGCACGCAGAAAGGATAAACCTCAAGAGCTGGTGGCAAAGAAGATGCAAGCGGTAACAGAGGAAGCACGTGAACCGGAACCAGCAACTGCGGCCGATGACTTCAAAATCGATTATAGGGCAGCTGCGAGGGATGCTATAAATAGAGTACAGCAGGAACTAGTGACGAAAGAGATTGAGCAAAAGGTGAAACTCGAGCTGGAGAATGGAAAATTACAGGAGCAACTGAACGCCTTTGAAGCAACGGAAGTTGAAGAGGCAAAAGCACCAAGCAGCTTGAGCATGAAACTTAATGTTATCTCTGGTCAGAGGTTCGGTATGGCACCGCAAGGAAGTAAAATACAGTCGATAATCTCGGTGGCAGGGCATCAGGTAATCAGAAATCTGAGTGAACCATCTGAGTTCACTTTGATGCATTTGGACACATATGCAGACTATCTGAGGCAGATGGAGCCACGCACCGAGTCGAGGGCTGTGAGGGCACTACTAACCACGGGTGGCCCTCGCATGAAGAAACTTCATGGACGCTACCTAGAAGTCTATGGGCCGTATCAAGTGATGCTGAACGTGGATGGGATCAGTATCTACACCAGGACTTATGTAACAAAAGATGATGACCAAATAGGGCAGATCTATTTGGGTGAAGAGGAACTCAAAGTCCGCAGGATAGGCCATGACGCCATGATGGAACAAGACGCGGTACACATTGGATATGAAGCAGATGTGACAGCACACCTGCTCGACACCAACGGAACAAAAATCGGAGTCACAGGGCTTCTGGACACAGGAGCGGTGGTGAGTGTGATGCCGATAAAAACTTGGGAAAGAATGGGCTTCACACGGGAAGATCTGATTCCTACGAACCTACGACTGGCCGCCGCAAATCGAGGAGCCATCTACGTAGCCGGAAGAACACCGATAACGGTCCTTCACATGGGAGGACGAGACCTTTGGATGAGCTTCCTGGTGGTAGAGAATCTGGACTACGCCGATCAATTCATCTTGGGCAGAGATTTTGTCAGGAATTTTGACGTGATGATTGACTTGAACAACGGTCTAATACGGATTAGAAACCCAGACCGAAAGTATGTTAAGAGACCAATTAATAGGATAATAACAGATGAAAATAAGGTACCAGTTTTTTTGAATAGAAAAGTAAAGTTACAACCAGGACAAGCTGTAGTAGCAATTTTTAGAATGAGAAATTTAAATTCGTTAAGTGATAGCAAACAGGTTTGCTTAGTACCGAATCCAAATAGTCAGAGTTCGGTGATTTTAGGCCGGAGCTTCTCGGTAACGCGAAACGGACTGTGTGTCAGTGTGTTGTTGAACACACTGGACACCACGGTTTCAATCCAGCGTGGAAAGAAGCTTGGCTACGCCTTGCCGATGAGGACCGACTATGAGGAGACAGAAAACTCGAAGAAATATAGTGTGAAAGACTGTCCTTATCATGCAAATAAAGATAAAATCTTAAAGAGAATTAATGAATTAAAATCTATTCATAAATTGTTTTCAATGAAATCCGAAACGGACGACGGCTTATCAAGCTGCTCGAATTTTCCGGATCGCCCCTCGTCATATGAACTAGATTCTGACAAACCGGTTTTGCCAGAGATAGAACATTTGAAGGGAAAAATAGGTGAGGGAGATTTCGAAAAATTGCGGGACCTCCTAGATCGGAACGCCGAAGTATTTTCAAAACATAAGGCGGACATCGGTTGCTGTAATTTCGTCGAACACGAAATCGAACTAGAAGAGGGCGCCGTTCCCCATAGGGAAGGCGCAAGGCGAATGACGCCACATAAATCGGAAGCGTGCCGAGCGGAAATAGAAATGTTGCTTGAATACGACATGATAGAACCCTCGAAATCGCCGTGGGCTTGCGGGGTAGTCATGGCGAAAAAGAAAGGGGGGCAGCTTAGATTTTGTTGCGACTTTCGTTACTTGAACGCGGTAACGATTAAAGATGCGTACCCGATACCGCGAATAGACGAGAGCCTATCCAAACTTGGTGATGCAAAGTTCTTCACCACATTGGACTTGGGTTCTGCCTTCTGGCAGGTTCCTCTGCGAAAGAAGGACAGAGAGAAAACCGGATTCGCATGCGAATTGGAGTTGTACCAGTGGAAGAGGATGCCCTTCGGCTTGTGCAATGCAACAGCAACTTTTCAAAGGCTGATGGCTCAGGCTTTGACAGGAGTGACCAAAAAGTACGGGAATCTCTTGATGTGCTACGTGGATGACGTAGTCATAGCGACACCAACCCTGGAGGATCACATTGATCGACTCGATGAGGTCTTCGGATGTATGAAAAGAGCAGGCTTGAAATGCAAACCATCGAAATGTGAAATCCTTAGGGATTCGATCAAGTACCTAGGAAGAATGGTGGACAGGCATGGTGTGAGGCCAGATCCAGAAGCAGTAGAGGCTGTGCTGACATGGAAAGCTCCCAGAACCGACACACAGCTCATGAGCTTCCTAGGGTTTGCCAATGATTACCGTGAATTCATTAAAGGATATGCGGACAAGGTGTATCCGATGCAGAAGCTGATGCGCAACAAAGGGAAGAAGTTCGAATGGAACGATGAGGCACAAGTTGCTTTCGAGAACATAAAGCGGGAACTGTGCGAAGCGCCAGTGCTGGGCATGCCTACAGAAAAGGGCATGTATGTTCTTGACACAGACGCATCGGTGGTGGCCATCTCAGGAATATTGCATCAAGAGCAAGAATGGAACGGAAGAACAGTTCTCCGTCCCATTGCATACGGCAGCAAAGTCTTGAGTGACACAGAGATGAAATATGGCGCACCAAAAGCAGAAATGTTTGCAGTAGTCACCTTCGTGGAGAAGTACCGTGCATACCTGGGGAGCGCCCCCTTCAAGTTACGCGTGGACAACAGAGCGTTATCCTGGTTGAAGACCTACTCGATGGATCAGAGTTATATTGGTAGATGGATAGTAAGACTGGATGGCTACCATATGATAATCGAACATAGGATGCGTGATAAACACCAGAATGCTGACAGCCTCAGTAAGAAAACTGAGTTCTATGAAAGATTGGAGCAGAAGCAGGCCAATCAGGCGGAAGTAAAGGAGGGATTCTCGTTTTTGGACAAAGAAACTTATGAAGCGCTTCCCTTAACGAGATGGTTGGATAAGTCTGGACATCCAATTCCAGGGCATCCTGAGTTACCTGTAGAGAAAGCAGCAGAGATAAAGATCCTGTCAAGGGAGGATCCGGTCCCATTGGATCTGTTGCTGCGCTCGAACCTGGTCCAGCAAGAACTCTCTCGCATGAATATAAACAGCCTCTCATTATTGGATAAAACGGTGCAAGTCACACCCCAAGTGATGCGGATGCTGGGTGGATTGTTAGAAAGAGAAGTGACCAGAGATAACCCCGAGTGGACAGCAGCAGTGGCATCGCTAACAGTCAGTGAGAAGGTCAAGATCATGCCGTCCAGACGACAACACGAAGAGAACGAGAGGGATTGTAGGACAATAGTTCAGCAACTAGTATCCTCAATACCCCAAGAGATTTTAACCAGTACTTCTTACGGACAGAAAGGACAGGAGAGCGGCAAGCAAAAGAAAACTGTCACCTTTGTAGACCGGGATAAAGAGGGTGAAGTTGTAAACCAAAATCTGCTGCAAGACTATTTGTCCGGGGAGAAGGATAAGGAGAAAAACCAGCGATCACAAGATCAACACCCGGGACAAGTGAATTGGTCCGGGGAGTCCGAGATAGACGAGAAAATTCCTGATGAGAAACAGGACCTAGAGAACAAGGTTTTGTCCGGGGAGTTCAGATGGATGCGAAGGAAATACAGACATGATCTGGAGGAGCGTGCAGTCTCCAGCACATCACCTTCCACGGATGATGAATCCCGAAACTCAGGGATGGATACCTATTCCGACAGGAATTCGACTTCGGGATCCGAACTGTCAGAACTGGCGATACACACGCTACTAGTGGAAACTCGGGCGAGAGACCTGGACAGAGAGGTGTACCAGGATCCTGACAGTGATCGCTACCTAATACCAAGCGAAAGAGTCTTTGACAACGCAGCGGATGACTTAGAAACGATAGCGGTATCGAAACATTCGATAAGCCTGTTGCCACAGAAAGAGGTAGTCAGGACTGATCTTCAGCCGTTTCAGCAAGAAACACAACCGTTGGCGAAGATTTGGTGCGTTAAGATGGAAGAAGACACACATCAGCCCAACGAGCTGAATAGTCAGATGAGAGTCATGAAGACGTACTTGAAGGCGAGATACAGACTCTCGGACCTTCTAAGGGCGCAGAGAAATGATCGCATGACAAGCAACCTAAAAAGGTGGATAGAAAACGGCGCACCTGACAAAGGTGACCTGGAAGAAGACAGCTATAGGATCCTGAGACAATACTTCATGCAGAAGGAGGGGAGATTATATCTGAACAAGGACGGGATCGTGGCTTGCAGGAGAAGAGAAGAAGACAAGGTCTTATACAAATATAACGCGATAGTGTTGCCGCAACTCTATCAGACAGAACTATTATTCAGGTCGCATGATCAGATGGGCCATCAAGGGATCGACAAAGTGTATCAGAGGATCCTGAAGCGCTTTGAGTGGCCTGGGATGAAAAAGGCATGCGAGAAATGGGTGACAGCATGTCTGTCATGCCAACAGGTCAAGGATCCTAGGAAGTTGCGATTTCCTTTACAATCGATTGAGTCGTCTGAATTCAACGAGGTGGTGCAGATAGATCACCAGAAGATATGCATGACAGACAGCGGTTACAACCAAGTCTTGGTCATGATAGATCACTTCACGAAGTATGCAGAGGCCGTGCCCTGCATAACTGCCTCGGCGGTAGAGACATGCGACCACCTGATCAATACGTGGATAGCAAGACATGGTTGTCCAATGACGTTTCAATCGGACAATGGAACGGCTTTCGTAGGCGAGCTTACGAAAGAGCTTATGAGACGGTCACAAGTCGCTCAGGCTCACTCCACGACATACCACCCTCAGACGAATGGCTTAGTGGAAAGACAGAATAGGACGTTAGTGTCGATGCTGAGGGTATATTGTTCCAGGTACATGACCGATTGGGACGGATACCTACCACAGGTGATGGGAGCTTATAATAGCACGCAACACTCCACAACTGGAGTTAGTCCACACATGATGCTGACGGGACACGAGAAGTCTTTACCCTTGACATTCTTCTACCCAGAATATGAGGGAAAGAAAACGTCCCCACAGGTCTACGTGAGGGATGTGATCAAACGCCAACAGGAGTTGAACGATTTGTGTAGACGAAACACTCAGCAGGCACAGGCAAGGCAGAGGAAAAGATTCGACAAGAAAGCAGCTGGTGCAAAGGCTCACTCGGTGGGAGACTACGTATGGGTATTTCAGAACGTTATACCACCGAAAGGGACAAAGAAGCTTCTAAAGAAATGGAGGGGACCCTTCATGATTACAGAGGTGCACCAAGAGGGACGCTTTTATAGACTGAGTACTGGCCGAGCCGCCCACTACGAAAACATTAAGCCACACAATCCATCGACAGAAGACTGGTGTATACCTGCAGACATGGAAGAAGGGGATTATCTAATGATGGATCCTGCTTGTGAGGTCAATGAAAAAGGCACCAGGGAGAAGAACGATGGAAACGAAATCGTAGAGGAAGGCACGGATACACCGCTGGACCTGGATCCAAACGAACGAATTGAAGCGGACGATGAAACCTTACCCTACGCAGAGGAAGATTGGCAGGATCCCGAACAGACAGAGGTTCCCAAGAACTTCGAACCGGACCTTCCGTTAACGATGCAGACTCGTCAGAAGGACGGGACGAGACCAAGAAAGAAATACAATCCTTACGGCGACGACTTTGTAGTGGATAGGATAGATCTAAAGAAAATAGTGGAGGAAGTAGTGGGTTTAGAAGAAATAACTGTGTCACAAGACATTGACATAGTCGATGATCATAACGATGAGTGGGTTGACGACTGGTCGAAACCCGAGGTAGAATTTGACGATGAGCAACAGCAGTCATATGAACAAGACCAGACGAACCTGCGTATCTTAGAGTGGCTGAACGAAATGACATCAGACCCTAAAGAGACCAGCGTTACGATTCAAGACGTAGATCGTGAAAGCGCGAAATACGTTAAGACCGAACGAGATGATCCTTCCTGGGCTGCCCAGGAAGGACAACTTCTCATTCCAGCTTCTAACCTTGACTTAATACCCGGTATGCGATCGACGGGGACGCCGATGGATATTTTTGTCCGGGGAGTGGGGGTAGGACTTACCCACACTGAAAACTTGATAATAAAAAAATTAAGAATAGCAAGGGAAACAGGAGACTTAGAAGCAGAAACAGGCGAAGAACCTAAGAAACCTGATATAGGCAGGGTAGTTGAGTCATATTTTAATTTACCAAATGAATATTCTAGTAACATAATACTAACAGACAGTGATTTCATACTCACAAACAGAACATGTGCGGTAGCAATCACCGCAGACATGAGTTTTAGGACGGCGCTAGCGGCAGATTTTAAGAGGGAATATAAAAACGTGGAATTCCTTTGGAAGCAGAGACCAGGGGTAGGGGGCGTAGCAGCCTTACCTCCGGTGGTGTCGCAGATACCGGGAAAGTACTTATGCTTCTTGGTAACGAGGGCGACAGAAAAGCAGCACGTGGACCCAGAAAACCTAGTCTTGTCTTTGACGAGGCTGAGGGACTTCCTTGTGGAAATGGACGTGAAGGAGCTCTCGCTTCCAGTGTACGATCCAAATAGAGGAAGACTGCATCCTCGGGAATTGTACGCGCTTGTACACGTGATATTCTCTGATACGAACATACAAGTGTATCTACATAAGAAATATTACTTAAGTATAGGCTGAGTGATGTGCGAGAGGGTGTTAGGCCAAAGACCAAGTTGCAGGTAATATGTGATATGTGTGTTATGTTATGTTATGTTATGTTATGTGTTAGGTTATTAAGATCATGGGTAAGTAGGGGTTAGTGACCATGAACAACTAATGACGATCTTAGGAATACATCCAAAGTTTGGACTGTCCAATCTTAGGTCGAATTCCAAAATTTTAGAAACCAATTGATTTTAATAAATTTTAGGATAAATATCTTTTTATCTGAACTGTCTTTAAGCAAATTTTAACGATATATGTTAAGGTGAAACTGACAGGTGTGACAGTCGTGATTCCTTTTCTAGATCCTGATTGATCATTTAATTGCTCACTTGAGTCAAGGAATCGAATCAAATCAAACTTGAAAAGAATAGAATGGACAACTTCAACCTGGATGAATTGATGGACCTGGCAGAGGCATATGTAGGACCGATGGTAGATGCGATCTATCGTCGGCTGATCGAACGAGACTTCGCTCTGGAGGACCCAGAGGTGGTCATGTTGCTGACCGCCCTGATCAACATCTTGGGGCACGACAACCGTGGGGACCGCCCCACGGAAGTCCTGTTGATGGCAGCATATGGAGAAAGAGGAGTACTAGACCGCCCGAACATGAGAGTGATGAGGTGGAGAAACGGGGCTCTCTCAGGGAGTGACTTGGCGAATGAGCCTGGATTGGGAAGTTCTAGGACTTACCAACCAGGTGAGATGCCAATGCCCTCTAAGCCTAAACCTGGGCTGACGAGAATGCATCGGGAGATGAACAGCGAGGCGACCTCGTCTGGTTCACCAATGAGAGCAGCTGTGCCACCAAAAAGGGCGAAAGTAACACAGAAGGTTCAGACGAACCAAACCATACAAGATCTGGACGAGATGAACGATCAGCTGAGAAGTACGAAGAAGGAGCTGGACGAGATGACCAGAAGCATGCTCCAGATGGAGGAAGATCGGGACATGTGGAGAAAGTTGTTTGAAGACTGCAACAAAAAGCAGGGTCAAGAGATCGAACGCTTAAGGCAGGAATACAAAGAGCGATCGGAACAGGCGGCGTTGACGACGTCCATTGAGAAAGTGATACCTGCAAGGGATATTCCTCGTGGGCAGTCCCCGATGGAGCTCTTGACACCTCGAGAAATGAGTCAAACAACGGAGACACGGCTTCCAGCAGAGACGAACCGAGTAACAATCCCGGATCCTAGTGACACCTTGGGTGATCCCGTCGTAGAACAGACAGTGAGAAAACTGATAGAGACCGCTGGACGATTGGTCGTTAACAAGAATGCACCAGGTTCCGGGGTGACTGCACCCTATGGAACGATTGACGATACGGGCAGAGTACAACTCTCCCAGACAGTAATCAGACAAGGGATGAGTAACGTGACACCACTCATGGGGAGCTCGAGAATCCCAGAAAGGAAAGTACGAAAGATGCCAGCGAAGAAAGTGTCTCGTGTAATGGACGTGCAGAAGAATAATCAATTCAAGTATAATTTCACGGGAGTTCCGGAGACAGATCCGAGGGCCTGCTTCAATCGAGCTACCTGGAGCCCGGCTGTGAACCTGCAGCAACCACCACTCGGGACATCTCACCTGATATTGGGAGACAGCTTAGTCAGAGTGCTGTCGAATTTGAGGACCTCATGGGTCACCACGGTGATGGCCTTTGGAGGCGCGACGATTGCCCAATTATATCGCATGGTGGAGCTGATGAATCCAGGGAAGATACCCAATGTGATGATCTTAGTTGGGACGAATGATATCTACAGAGGATCAGATGAGCAGGAAGCACTGTGGGAATCAATGATGGTGTGTTTGTTCACTACTCCCTGGCAGAAGTTCAGTTGCGCGGTACTGATTGTTTGCACGGTTCCAATGAACGCAAGAAGCCCGACAGCATCAGGAAGGAGGCACCGACGAGAGAACAATTGCGGAAATTAGATTGTCTAAAAGATTTAGATCTTTTTGAGACAATGTGCAAAGTTCTAAACATTCCGATGGAAGTGAAGAAGATATGGGCAAGAAAACGATTGATGCCATGGTTCAGAGCCAACATGACTGCATGGTTGTACGAGTATGCGAAAAAGCATATGTCGAAGCACGGCAGAGTGTACAGTGAATATCAGCTGGACATTGGGGCAGGAGCTTTCAAGCGAGCTTTCGTGACTCATCGGAATGCAGTGACCACCGCTGTGAAAAGAATTTCCAGGACGAGCGAGCGTAGTGGAAATGAGAAGGCAGAGATGCTGAAAGAAGATTTGGAGAGAAACGTGACGTTGTGTCTCCACAACAGCTTCTGTAGAAACAGAATCAAACGTGGATCCCCTACCTTGCTGTAAACAGAGGGTGGAAGAGCAGAAGTGTTGGAGGACGGCTTCCAACAGCGTCAGGATAGTCAATGACGTGCTACAAGACACGGAGACCGAAAGTGCGGAGTCAGTTTCACAGGAGGAGGAAATGGAGCATTGACGAATGGTCGAGAAAACAAGAGGCAGCAAGAAAGAAAAATAGAAGAATTTAGAAGTTTTAGAACTTCTAAACGACGAAAAAAGAAGAGAACAAAGGGATGATGAAGAAAAGTCAAAACTCAGAATTTTTTTATGTGTGTGAAAAACTCAAGTGAGAAACCAAGCAACCAAGTTGTAATTGAAAACTGAAACATTTAGTTGAGTTTTGAAATTGTTGCATTTATAAATTTGCATTTTGGTTTTAGTTGAAGTGGCTTTAGAGACACTCACTTATTATTTATTTAGAAAGGCTTGAGGGAAGAGTATATTTAAATATTCCAGCCTGCATGATTGTTTTTAATCACTTAGGAAGATTGATCACTTTGTGGTGACGTGGAAGGCTTGAGTAATCTCTTGAAGAGGGAGGTTGTTGCATTGTTCTTTCTAACCACAAAGTTTCTTAGTTTTAATATTCAGGACAATAAACAAGCAAGATTTCCGAAGGGAAGGAGCATAGTAGGATAATTTTAGCTTGTTGGTTGGCAGGACTGTCCTGCAAGCCAACACCTTTTAAATATAAGAGAAGAAGTTTTAATCGGGACATTGACACTCGAAGTCAGAAAATATGTTTTATCTTAAGTCATATCCTCAATGTGCAGATTAATGAAAGAATTTGAAGGCTATAGTGATGTAGTATGATGCCATTTATAATCTGCAGTGAGTCGATGTGACGTAGATAAAAGTAATTTCGTGCATTTTGTAAATTCTGTTCGATGACACTGTAACCATTTAGAACATTGCGCGATTCAATGAGGACATTGACCGGACTGTCCGGGGAGTATGACATTCGACCAGAATGTGAAAAATGCAATCTCTGCAGAATTCGGAATTTTAGCAGTAAGCCTTCCGGATTGGTGGTTTTTAAGAACTAAGGGCGTTATTGGAACGTTTAGCCAAACGGTGAAGGCTGGAATATTCTAGTATTTTAAAATTTCAAAAATTCGAATGATGACGTCACATTTCTGAGAAATGCTGAAACGGCCATTTTAACAAAAAACGAGTAAAAGAACAGAACAACAACGTTAGTTGCGCTGACGAGAACAACTTTATCGAAATTGAAGAAGTCGAAATTGAAGAAAAACAGCAGCAGATTGCAGAGAACGTTCCGAGTTGCAACTATTGTGCTGCTACAATAGTTGCAAGGCCGTTGCGAACAACGGTGAAGGGTAAGAAACCAGCCTTCCGTGTTGTCGTGAAATCGAACTTAAGGAGCTTGATTCACTGGATTCAAGAATCCGGAAGGGTCTCGGGACGGAAAACTTTTAATGACTCTTATGAACTTTTAGCAACCTGTCATGTCCTGACTTGAATTTAATTGATATTTGGATTAGTTTTGACAAGGATGAGGTGCTAAGAGTTGGGGGGGGGGGGGGAAGGGTTGATCCATCTTCGATGGAGATGATGATTTTTATCTACTGAGCAAAAACAATAGTAATATAATAAGTAGTAGCCCTGTTTTTAGGAGTGACCTCGTGGTCTGGGGATACTGAGACCCAGCCATGAGCTCACTATTTTTGCATGTAATTCAGTTAATTTGAGCGTTCTGGTCGAAGCCGGAGAGCAGTAACGTTTTTGTCGACCCGATGTTAGAAAAGACCACCGAAAAGTACTGGCTTGGTAGAGACGGTGAAAAACATGCAAAGCTCTGTTTAGACGCTAGCCAGTCGTCTTAAGACTTAGTTTTGTTATCCGTCGATATGTATCTTCCGGGCGAATGTTACAATGTCAACGTGAACTCAACGTCAAGGAAAAAAGGTCACATGTTAGTGGTACCAAAAACCCACTGATACAGGCACCATTCTAATTTTTAGAGGTTGTGCACCTTTGCAATACAAAAGAAACGTTATTGAAGGGACGGTTCATAGGGTTTTCAGAAGTACCTCAACATGCAAAAGTTTTGACCGGGTATTGAAAAAAAATAGGAAACAATGGATTGAAAATCAATATCCGAAGAATTGGTCTGACACGGTAGTATTTGAAACTCTTGACAAGTTCATTGAAGGAAAGAAAAATTTAGAGGTGACGGCATCAGAACCGAGAAATGATAAATGGTTGGAAGACTCACTACCTCTTTTTTCATTGCAATATCGAGGCAATCCATCTCAACTGTTAGCTGCAAAAGTTCGGCAAAAATCCGGGGCACAAAAAAATTTTACAGCAAGAAAAATGAAAACATGCTTGTCATCCTTCAAAACTTCTTTTGCTCGTAAACTGAGATCCAAAGTGAGGTTTTAGCTTACATGTAAAGGATGTAAATTCACCTATGTCGGCCAGACAGTCCAAAATCAGCCGCAAAGGTCGAAGAACACCGCAAAGGGGACTCCCCAGTCGGGCAACACTTGTTAGAATGCAAAAAGGAGGTAGGCGGTACTGCGGAGCTGAAGTCAGAGATTATAGACCAAACAGCCAACAATCAGTAGCTACTCACACTGGATGCTTTGCATTTGTGACATTCGACCAGAATGGACGAAAATGCACTTTCGAGTTTTTAACAGCGAACCTTCCGAATTGGCGGTTTTGAAGGATTAAGAGCCTTGTTCAGACAATTAGACATATCGTGAAGGCTGAAGGATTCGGAAATTTCTAAACTTTAAAAGTTCGAAATGATGACGTAATATTTCTGACAAACGTCAAAAACGGTCATTTTGGAAAAAACCAAAATAAAAACACTACAATGATAGTTGCGACGACGACAACAACGAAAAAATTGAGAATCAGAATCGGAGAAAAGCAGAAATAGCAGAGACCGGTCCGAGTTGCACTTTTTGTGTCGCTACAATAGTTGCAAGGCCGTTGCAAACAACGGTGAGGGACGGAAATCCAGCCTTCCGGAAGGAAGACAATAGTCTTATTTCCCCGGATTCAAGAATCCGGAGGGGTCTCGGGACTGGAACTCATATCATTTTATACAAACTTTTAGCTTCCCTATTATGTCCTGAATTGAATTTAATTAACATCTGAATTCATTTTACGAAGATGAGAAGCTAGGAGTTGGGGGAAAGGGTTGATCCATCTTCGATGGAGATGATGATTTTTATCTACTGAACAAAAACAATAGTAATATAATAAGTAGTAGTAGCGCTGTTTTTAGGAGTGAGCTCGTGGTCTGGGGATACTGAGAGCCAGCCATGAGCTCACTATTTCTGCATGTTTTTATGTTAATTTGAGCTTTCTGGTCGAAGCCGGAGAACAGTAACGTTTTTGTCGACCCGATGTTAGAAAGACTACCAAAAGAACTGGCTTTGGTAGAGACGGTGAAAAAAATATAGAGCTCTGTTTAGACGTTGGCCAGTCGTCTTAGAACCTAGTTTTATTTTCCGTCGTTATGTACTTCCGGTTGAATGTTGCATAGATGTTTTTATGGCGCTCCTGGGTAATATTTTTTTTAACATCAGGACCGGCAGAACCGTTAACGAGCACTCCGTGCCGAGCGAATGCTCACATTAACGCCCTTAATAGGCTAAAATTGCCGGGTTGAAGGGTAGTTTGGAACGCGGAAGCCTTCCGGATTACCGTGAATAGCTTTTTAACTTAGTTAAGACCGAAAATTCACGAACCAGGAAGGGTGGGGGGATCGGCCATCCCCTCATTCCCTGAGAGGTTTGTGACCAAAAACACTTAAAGATATAAACCAAACCAAACAAAAAGTAGTATAGTACCCAAGAAAAACAAAAAACATTAAAAATAACCGAAAAAAAAACCAAAAACAGTAAAAAAGTAAAAAATCAGTAGAAATCATCCCCCCAGACAAGATGTGATCCGACCCTCCCGTTTGTTTTTGATAGATATATTGTTGTTACAGGCATTTATATCAGTTAAGATTGTTACGATCATTTTTGTAGCCCTGTTGTGAGGCTTGTACTGTAGGGTTGTTTGAGTATTTAAGCACGTTAATGCTAATTTGCGCTCAATCCGGAAGGGTCTGCTGATTTGCGCTCAATCCGGAGGGGTCTTGGGAGAAGACTGATCCGGCAAGCAGTACAAGGAGCAACAAAAAGGGGCTCAATAACGACAACAATCGACTGTTGGGTATCGTTAACAAGTATTGTATCCCTTTTGGTACAAAAATAAGATAGTAACCTGTGGGGGGATCGACAGTGCTGCACTGTAGTGACCCTTCACCGAACTGCGAATATCCGAGTTAAGCACCTTAATTCGGATATTGAACAAACCCGGAGGGGTATAGTATTACTAATATTATTACTTATATAATCCATTTTAATACTCCTATATCGTTTTTCAGTGAAAAAATAAAGAAAACAGACCGGTTTTTAGGCTCAAAGTAGCGATATTTTGATCCCCCCACAAATCGCGTTTTTACATATCGATACTTTTTGAAACAAAAAAGCGCCAAGTTAGTGTGTTACAACGTAATTGCACTACTATAGTAGGTAGAACCGGTTAAGTTTAGTTCGGAAGTGGTTGCAACTATTTTGGTACCAAAAACCGAATTTTCGCAAATTTTTGAGAAAACGGAACACTATAAAATCAGAAATTTTTTTGAAATTTTGGAGTTAGGACAGTAAAAATAGTTGTTCGGACAACATCCACTAGTGAATCTACAGGTTCTAAAACCCGCTTCCCAAAAGCCCTCCGGGTTACAGAGAAATCGAACTTAACGTGTTTGATTCAGTGGATTCATCAATCCGGAGGGGTCCAAATAGCATAGTTTTTTGTAAATTTTTTCAACTAAAGCGTTTTAGATCGGCTTTTTTGCATCGAACTAGAAGAGTATAGGCCTTCTGAGCTCGGATCAATAATTTTAAGGTCGAAAAGAACGGAATTGCAAAAAAAGTTGGGCGGAGCCTAAAAGAGAGAAAATTTTTGAATTTGGAAAAAAGACGTTTTGATCAAAAACTTTGGAACGACTGGACAGATCCAGTTGATCTTGGTTCCATTAGATCAGAAATTAGCTGAGCTTACCAATTATTTGAAAAAGTAGGAGTGAAAATTTTTTGAGATTGTTATTAGCAAGTTCACCAATTTGGGAGGGTAGACCCTTCAAGTTTTATAAAAAAAAATTTGGAAAGCCATTGCACCCCTACCAAAAGGTGATAACGGTTGAATAAAGCAATTTTACGCTGTTCTAGAAGAATAGGGAAGGCTAAAGGCACCAGAAAACCTTGATAGAGCCGGAATTAGGCTAGCGATAAGACCCTTCACCGTTAGCGTGAATTGTCAAATAAGAGGCTTAACTTCAATCCGGAGGGATCTAGGGAAGGACCACATACTCCTCCTAGTTGATACAAAAAGCATAATAGCATCGGAGAACGTATCCGGAGGGGTATAGGTTGAAAATCAAGGAAGTCTCAGAAAAGCTAATTTGTTAAAACCGGAGGGGTCCAAATTTTTCCTGAATCGGAGAGGTCCCAATCCGGAGCAGTCCTGTTTTCACAAAACCGGAGGGGTCCCAATTTTGAGAAAGCTTACATTAGATAACCCACAGGAGTCCCAATACGGAGGGGTCTCAATTTTGCCAATCCGGAGCGGTCCTTTTTTGCCAATCCGGAGGGGTACTGTTTTTGTCAACCCGGAGGGGTATTATTTTTGTTTAAGGAACTAGGTAAACAGAAGAAAAGATATTAGTGAGGGGGTCAAGTTATTAAGAGACAGGCTAGGAACCAGTGACTGCACTGGTATTTTGCCTTTAAAGAAAAAGACCAGACCAAAACAAAAAAGGTCCAAACTCGGTTATTCGCGACACTAGTTCTAAATTAAAAAAGAGTGTGTAACTCATTGGTGTGGATTGGAATCCAAAACGTTTTTGAGAAAAGTGACTGCCCTGAGGATTTTAGCAGGTCTAGCTCGGGCAGTCCGAAGGCAGATAGGTAACCCAGGACTCGGTGGGTGCAATAGACGCCCACTTGAGAAAATTACTGCCTTCAAGTTTTGTCTGTTTGGTGCAGCACCAAGCAGGGAAAGCTCTTTCTTTATAAAGCAAGTTCGACTATTGTACTGCGACCGACTATAAGTACAACACACAAACATTTTTCATAAAAAAATATTCTTATTTTGTTGTATCTGGTTTTTAATCAACAGTTTGTGCTTGATTAAGTAGTGAATACACTATCTTTTAAATTGACTGATATCATCAAACTGTGCTAGTTCTCAAATCTTACAACTAATAATCGATTATTGTTAATAAGTTGTAAATACGCTGTGCCGTGATAACATACAAGGATTCGTGGTCACTATTTAATAGAAACTTTTGGAATTTATTGTGTTGTGTTATTATTATCTGTAGTCAGATCAAAAGGACACTATCAATCGAACTGAGTGTATAGATAGTAAGAAGTGATATAGTGAAAATGAGTCTGGACCAGTCAAGAATACCTAAGCGAGGTAATAGCTCTGGGAAATTCATACCTGAAAAGCAAAGAAAGGCAATGACAGACCCTTTTGTGGAACGGATCACACGAACCCGGACCGACAAAGGAGAGACGGTTTCAGGCAGAATGGTTGAAACCAGGAGTCAGAAGTCCTCAGAAGAGCAAAAAGCTATGCTAGAGGTGGAGGTCCATCCGGACCAGGCCATGAGTGAGAACCAGGAAATACATGGACCGGAGGGGAGAGACAGAAGGCTGGCGAGTGAATCTACTCCGATAGAACAAGGCCAAGATTTTGCCACTTCCACCGGGACACTGGACCGAGAGGAGATGTCGGAACTGTCCGACCTCTCTACTGAAATTGTGGCAACTAGAAGGTCTCCCACAGACAACACCATGATGGCAGGCGTGACGGAGAAACAGAAAACGTCCTCATTGTTCTCAGAAAGAATGAAGAACACTTTCGGAAACATCTTTCCATTCACCATGGGAGTGGGTACAGGAAATAAAGGTGAATCCCAAGAGAAAGAAGAGAACGATGAGGAGCAAGTGGATTTTGGATCTCAAGTTAGCCTCAATAGTTCAACCCAGGAGAATGAGGCATACACCGACAGAGAGACTGGAGCCATGGACAAATTTGGTGTGGTGAGAACGATAAGCAAAAATGGAAACACTTCAGGCCAGTCAAGAGACTTTGCGAGTATGACAATTTCAGAGACGCGAACTGGGGAGAATGGAAACATGGGGCTAGGCAACGCATCGGCGGATCCTGAGGTGGATAATGAAAAGACGTCGAGGAAGAGAATCATAGCCCGAATCTCGACCAGCACGAAGCTACCTGGGATCGACAGGGTGACACCGCCACTAGTGACGCCACTAGTAGAAAACGGGGCATCGTTAGAAGAAGCCTCGAACAACATAGTGGGTAGTATAGGAGTACAAAATGAACAGATGTCCATTAGAATGAGCGAACTAGAAAGAGCAGTCCACATTGAAAGAGAAAGTCTGCGGGAAGAAATAAACCGCAATAGACAGGAAGTTGGTAGGAGCGAAAAGCGCTTGAAAGAAAGAACGGACGAGCACATAGCAAAGAACTTGTCGCGAATGTCAAGAGAAGCGGAACAAAGAGAGTTACGCTTAAGAGACGACATAGAGAAATTAAGAATTCAGCAGAACAGTCTCTTGGGACTCTTGACACAAAGATAGATGCGATGATGGAGAGGTGAACTTAGGCTATCATGGATAGGTTGGACGGGCTACTAGGCAGCAAGAGGGGACCCAGCAGGGAGCCGAAGGTGAATTTCAATGACCATCAAAGGAGGAGGACATATGGATCCACTAGAGGTAGGGGCAGTTCATCAGGCTATGCCAAAAGGGATAATAGAACATGGGGTCGAAACAGTAGAGCAAGTTCAACTGGGAACAGACAGACCTCAAACGAACGACCAACGCAAGGCACACATGCGACTGGGAGAGGTGATTCCGGTAACAGGAGACATGCGAGCCCAGGGAGGAGTCATGTGGGCCAATGGAGAAACAGTCACGGCGATTCGGATTGCAGAGATGCACCAAATACAGAGCCCTTAACAAGGTGCGATGATACTCAGGCGGGGCACTCGAGAGATGCCACGGCAATGGCCACAGCCTTTGAACCCCTGAACAGGTCTTCGGAGACATTCTTCCTGACGAGGTTATCCAGAACCAATGAACGCAATGAGAAGTCCAGAAGAGTCTTTAAGAAACCAAGATGCTAAAAGACGAATCTGATGGCTGTATTGATACCTGGATAGAAGTAATGAAACTGCATTTCGAGGAAGAGCATTTGTCGGAAAGACAAGAATGCAGTGCGCTCACCAGTAACTTGGAAGGGACAGCCCTGAACTGTGTCATGGCCAAGAAGCAATATCAGCGAGACACAGCTAAGAAAATCTTCGAAATCTTGTTAAATTATTTTGGATCAGGGGTGCAGGGGCACCAGGCAATGATGCGCTTCGAGAAACGGAGGCAACGAGAAGATGAGACGATAGACAAGTTCCTAGACGACTTGGAAATGCTAAGAAGACGCAGCCAACCGGATGAGTCAAACAGAAGAATGAACCTGGCAGTAGCCTCGAATTTCATCGATGGTGTGAAGAATGATGAACTTCGAACAATGCTAGGAACGCATTACACCCCACTATCAACCAATGCGCCAACACCAGAGGAGTTGAAGCTCAAGTCAAAAGAATATCTTTTGTTGAAACCTCCTTCAAGATCTGGATATTATAAGAACAATTATGGCAATTTTAACAACGGACCAGCTAACCAAGGGAACAACTGGTACAAACCGAGGGATTATATGGACAAGAGACGCTCTTTTGCCAATTGCAGTTCAATTGACCATCATGTGTCTGCATGCCCAACTTACAAACAGGGCATGAAAGCAATAGGCTTTAGTCTCGAGGACGATGATGGGTCAGAAGTCGATCATGAAGATTTCATGAGGGGAGTAATTGCAAAATTCGGCCCGAGGTGTTTCTTTTGCAACTTGGAAGGTCATTTTAAATCGGGTTGTCCGCAATTCTGGGATGCTGTAGCAGACATCAAGCATCCAAGGCATGAGGAAGCTTTACCAGGACTGAAAGCCAGCAAGGCTCGCCTATTGAGTGAAGCGGAGGCGCGCAGAAAAGACAGACCGCAAGAGCTGGCGACTAAGAAAATGCATGCGGTAACTGAAGAGACATGCGAACCGGAACCAGTGACTGCTGCTGATGACTTCAAGATTGATTATAGGGCAGCCGCTAGGGATGCTCTAAATAGAGTGCAGCAGGAACTGGTGACAAGAGAGATTGAACAAAAAATGAAACTCGAACTGGAAACTGAGAAACTACAGGAGAACCTGAATACCTTCGAGGCAACAGAAGTCGAAGAGACAAAGGAACCAAGTAGTTTGAGCATGAAACTTAATGTGATCTCCGGTCAGAGGTTCGGCATGGTGCCACAAGGAACCAAAATACAGTCAATCATCTCGTTAGCAGGACACCAGGTGATCAGAAATCTGAGTGAACCATCAGAGTTCACTTTGATGCATTTGGACACATATGCAGATTATCTGAGGCAGGTGGAGCCACGCACCGAGTCGAGAGCTGTGCGAGCACTACTAACGACGGGTGGCCCTTGAATAAAGAAGCTTCATGGACGCTACGTGGAAGTCTATGGACCGTATCAAGTGATGCTGAACGTGGATGCAATCAGTATCTACACTAGGACTTATGTGACAATAGATAGTGACCAAATGGGGCAGATCTATTTGGGTGAGGAGGAAATCAAAGTCCGAAGGATAGGCCATGACGCCATGATGGAACAAGACGCAGTACACATTGGGTACGAAGCAGATGTGACTGCACATCTGCTCGACACCAACGGAAAGAAAATTGGAGTCACCGGGCTTCTGGACACAGGAGCGGTGGTGAGTGTCATGCCGATAAAAACTTGGGAAAGATTGGGCTTCACGAGGAAAGATCTAATTCCAACGAATCTCCGACTGGCCGCCGCCAATCGAAGAGCGATTTACGTAGCCGGAAGAACACCAATAACGGTTCTCCACATGGGAGGACGGGATCTTTGGATGAGCTTCCTGGTGGTAGAGAGTTTGGACGACGCCGACCAACTCATCTTGGGCAGAGATTTCGTCAAGAATTTTGACGTGATGATCGACTTGAACAACGGTCTAATAAGTATTAGGAACCCGGGTCGGAAGTATGTTAAGAAACCAATTAATAGGATAATAAGAGACGAAAACAAGGTACCAATTTTTTTAGACAGAAAAATAAAACTACAGCCAGGGCAGGCTGTGGTAGCAACTTTTAGAATGAGAAATTTAAGTTCGTTAAGTGATAGCAAACAGGTTTGTTTGGTACCGAATCCGAATAATCAAAGCTCAGTGATTTTAGGCCGGAGCTTCTCGGTAACGCGAAACGGACTGTGTGTCAGTGTGTTATTGAACACACTGGACACCACGGTTACAATCCAGCATGGAAAGAAGCTTGGTTACGCTTTGCCGATGAGGACCGACTAGGAAGAGACACAAAACTTGAAGAAATTTAGTCCTCAATCAAGCAGAGATAAAGGAAGGATTCTCGTTTCTGGACAAAGAAACTTATGAAGCGCTTCCCTAAACGAGATGGTTGGACAAGTCTGGACATTCAATTCCAGGACATCCTGAGTTACCTGTAGAGAAAGCAGCCGAGATAAAGATCCTATCCAAGGAGGACCCGGTCCCCTTGGATCTGTGGCTGCGCTCTAACCTGGTCCAGCAAGAACTCTCTCGCATGAACATAAACAGTCTCTCATTATTGGATAAAACGGTGCAGGTCACACCGCAAGTGATGCGGATGCTGGGTGGATTGTTAGAAAGAGAAGTGACCAGAGATGACCCCGAGTGGGCAGCAGCAGTGGCATCACTGACAGTCTGGGAGAAGGTGAAGATCATGCCGTCCACACGACAACACGAAGAGAACGAGAGGGATTGTAGGACACGAGTTCAGCAACTAGTATCCTCAATACCACACGAGGTTTTAACCAGTACTTCTTACGGACGGAAAGAACAGGGGAGCAATACGCGAAGGAAAACCGTTATATTTGTGGACCAGGACAAAGAAGGTGAAAAAAAGAACGAAACATGGTGCATGATTGTTTGTCCGGGGAAACGAACGAACGGAAGAGCCAGCGGGTTCAAGATCAACACCCGGGACAAGGAAGTTTGTCCGGGGAGTCTGATGTAGATGAGGAAGTTCCTGATGGTAAGCAGGACCTGGGGAACAAAGTTTTGTCCGGGGAGTTCAGATGGATGAGGAGAAAGCACAGAACTGACCCAGGAGATGGTGCAGACTCCGTCGCAGACTCTTCTACAGAGGACAACTCCCAAAACTCAGGAATTGACACCTACTCAGACAGGAACTCGAGCTCAGGATCGGAACTGTCAGAATTAGCGATCCACACACTACTAGTGGAAACTCGAGCAAGGGATCTGGATAGAGAGGTACACCAGGACCCTGATAGTGATCGCTACCTCATACTAGGTGAAAGAGTCTTTGATAACGCAGCGGATGATCTGGAGACAATAGCGGTATCGAAACGTTCGATGAGTCTGTTGCCGCAAAAAGAGGTAGTCAGAATTGATCTTCAGCCATTCGAACAGGAAACACAGCCATTGGCAAGGATTTGGTGCGTTAAGATGGAAGAGGATACGCATCGGCCCAATGAGCTGAATAGTCAGATGAGGGTCATGAAGACGTACTTGAAGGCGAGATACAGACTCTCGGATATTCTAAGGGCGCAGAAGAATGAACGCATGACAAATCGCCTGAAAAGGTGGATCGAAAATGGTTCTCCGGACAAAGGAGACCTCGAGGAAGACAGTTACCGCATTCTGAGACATTATTTCATGGAGAAAGAGGGAAGGTTATACTTGAACAAGGACGGGATTGTTACCTTACAATCGATCGAGTCGTCTGAATTCAACGAGGTGGTGCAGATAGATCACCAAAAGATATGCATGACAGACAGTGGTTATAATCAAGTCTTGGTCATGATAGATCACTTCACGAAGTATGCAGAGGCCGTGCCCTGCATAACAGCCTCAGCAGAAGAGACATGCGACCACCTGATCAATACGTGGATAGCGAGACATGGTTGTCCGATGACGTTTCAACCGGATAACGGAACAGCTTTCGTAGGAGAACTAACGAATGAGCTAATGAGACGCTCACAGGTTGCTCAAGCTCATTCCACGACATACCATCCCCGGACAAATGGCTTAGTGGAAAGGCAGAATCGAACGTTAGTGTCGATGCTGAGGGTATATTGTTCCAGGTACATGACCGATTGGGACAGATATCTTCCACCGGTGATGGGAGCTTACAAAAGCACACAACTTTCCACCACCGGAGTTAGCCCACATATGATGCTGACCGGGCACGAGAAGTGTTTGCCCTTGACTTTCTTCTACCCAGAGTACGAGGGGAAGAAGACGAATGAGCTAATGAGACGCTCACAGGTTGCTCAAGCTCATTCCACGACATACCTTCCCCGGACAAATGGATGGTATGTCGTGGAATGACATATCATCCCCACAGGCCTGTGTACATAGGCCTGTGGACATACCATCCCCACAGGCCTATGTAAGGGATCCACTCATCGTCGTGATTATCGACTATGTCAATGTCCTGTGACCAGTTATTTCCTCTAGACCCACTACTTCTTCCCCTATCTTCTTTAGGTCTATCCTGTCCACTACAAAATTGTCGCCGTAAGGGTTATATTTCTTCTTGGATCTTATCCTGTCATTCTGACGAGTCTGTATTGTGAACAGAAGATCCGGTTCCAAGTTCTTAGGAACCTCCCTTTTTTCAGGGTCTTGCCAGTCCCCTTCTCCGTAGGGTAAAGTTTCATCATCTGCTTCAATCACGTCATTTGGTTCCATGTCCAGTGGTGTACTTGTTCCTTCCTCTATGACCTCATTTCCATCGTTCTTTTCGCTGGTGCCCTTCTCATTGACCTCACAAGCAGGGTCCATCATTAGATAATCCCCTTCTTCCATGTCTGCAGGTATACACCAGTCTTCTGTCGATGGATTGCGTGGCTTAATGATTTCGTAATGAGCGGCTCGGCCAGTACTCAGTCGTCCTCTGTTCGGATCATACACTGGAAGCGAAAACTCCTTCACATCCCTTTCCACGAGCAAGTCTCTCAATCTCGTCAAGGACAAGACTACGTTTTCCGGGTCTACGTGCCGCTTCTCCGTCGCCCGTATCACTAAGAAACAGAGGTATTTTCCCGGTATCTGTGACGCCGCCGGAGGCAAGGCTGCTACGCCCCCTATTCCTGGTCTTTGCTTCCAAAGGAATTCGATGTTTTTATATTCTCTCTTAAAATCTGCTGCTAAAGCTGTCTTAAAACTCATGTCTGCAGTGATTGCTACCGCACATGTTCTGTTTGTGAGTTTGAAATCACGGTCTGTTAGTATTATGTTACTAGAATATTCATTTGGTAAATTAAAATATGACTCAACTACCCTGCCTATATCAGGTTTCTTAGGTTCTTCGCCTGTTTCTGCTTCTAAGTCTCCTGTTTCCCTTGCTATTCTTAATTTTTTTATTATCAAGTTTTCAGTGTGGGTAAGTCCTACCCCCACTCCCCGGACAAAAATATCCATCGGCGTCCCCGTCGATCGCATACCGGGTATTAAGTCAAGGTTAGAAGCTGGAATGAGAAGTTGTCCTTCCTGGGCAGCCCAGGAAGGATCATCTCGTTCGGTCTTAACGTATTTCGCGCTTTCACGATCTACGTCTTGAATCGTAACGCTGGTCTCTTTAGGGTCTGATGTCATTTCGTTCAGCCACTCTAAGACACGCAGGTTTGTCTGGTCTTTTTCATATGACTGCTGTTGCTCATCGTCAAATTCTACCTCGGGTTTCGACCAGTCGTCAACCCACTCATCGTTATGATCATCGACTATGTCAATGTCTTGTGACACAGTTATTTCTTCTAAACCCACTACTTCCTCCACTATTTTCTTTAGATCTATCCTATCCACTACAAAGTCGTCACCGTAAGGATTGTATTTCTTTCTTGGTCTCGTCCCGTCCTTCTGACGAGTCTGCATCGTTAACGGAAGGTCCGGTTCGAAGTTCTTGGGAACCTCTGTCTGTTCGGGATCCTGCCAATCTTCCTCTGCGTAGGGTAAGGTTTCATCGTCCGCTTCGATCCGTTCGTTTGGATCCAGGTCCAGCGGTGTATCCGTGCCTTCCTCTACGATTTCGTTTCCATCGTTCTTCTCCCTGGTGCCTTTTTCATTGACCTCACAAGCAGGATCCATCATTAGATAATCCCCTTCTTCCATGTCTGCAGGTATACACCAGTCTTCTGTCGATGGATTGTGTGGCTTAATGTTTTCGTAGTGGGCGGCTCGGCCAGTACTCAGTCTATAAAAGCGTCCCTCTTGGTGCACCTCTGTAATCATGAAGGGTCCCCTCCATTTCTTTAGAAGCTTCTTTGTCCCTTTCGGTGGTATAACGTTCTGAAATACCCATACGTAGTCTCCCACCGAGTGAGCCTTTGCACCAGCTGCTTTCTTGTCGAATCTTTTCCTCTGCCTTGCCTGTGCCTGCTGAGTGTTTCGTCTACACAAATCGTTCAACTCCTGTTGGCGTTTGATCACATCCCTCACGTAGACCTGTGGGGACATTTTCTTTCCCTCATATTCTGGGTAGAAGAATGTCAAGGGTAAAGACTTCTCGTGTCCCGTCAGCATCATGTGTGGACTAACAAGTATACTTACATAACAAATAGGCTGAGTTAAGGTGACATGCAAGAGGGTGACAGACTAAAGTAGGTAATGTGTGTTATGTTATGTTATGTGTTATGTTATTAAGGTCCTGGGTAAGAAGGAGTTAGTGACGACGAAGAACTGAATAACGATCTTAGGAATAGATCCAAAGTTTGGACTGTCCAATCTTAGGTCGAATTCCAAAATTTTAGAGACCGATTGATTTTAATTCAGAATAGCTAACGATGTGTTGCAAGACACAGAAGCTGAAAGTGCAGAGTCAATGTCACAGGAGGAGGAGACGGAACATTGACGAATGGCCGTAGAGACAAGACGCAAAAAGAAACGATTTTAGAAGAATTTAGAAGTTTTAAAACTTCTAAACGACGAAAAAAGAAGAAACAAAGAAGTGACAAAAGAGAAGGAGTTAAAACTCAGAATTGTTTTATGTGTGTGACGAAAACTCAAGTGAGAAACTAAGAAACCAAGTTGTAATTGAAAACTGAAACCTTTAGTTGAGTTTTGAGCATTAAAGAATTTGTTGCAATTTATAAATTTGCATTTTGATTTTAGTTAGTGGCTTTAGAGACACTTACTATTTATTTAGAAAGGCTTGAGTAAAAAGTATATTTAAAAATTCCAGCCTGCATGACTGTTCTTAATCAACTAGGAAAACTGATCACTTTGTGGTGACATGAAAGGCTTGGGTAATCTCTTGAAGAGGGAGATTGTTTCATTGTTCTTTCTAACTACAGAGTTCCTTAATTTCAATATTCAGGATAATAACAACTAAAATTTCCGAAGGGAAGAAACATAGTAGGATAATTTTAGCTTGTTGGTTGGCAGGACTGTCCTGCAAACTAACACCTTTTAAAACCTAGGAGAAAAAGTTTTAAATCAGGGCAATGACGTTGGAAGTCAGAAAAAATGTTTTATCTTAAGTCATATCCTCAAAGTGCAGATTAGTGAATAAATTTAGAAGGCTATAGCAATGTAGTTTGATGCCATTTATATTCTGCAGTGAGTCGATATGACGCGGACAAAAGTAATTTCGTGCATTTTGTAAATTCTGTTCGATGACACTGTACCAATTCTACGAATATTGCGAGATTCAATGGGGACATTGACCGGGCTGTCCGGGGAGTATGTGACATTCGACCAGAATGGACGAAAATGCAGTTTCGAGTTTTTAGCAGCGAACCTTCCAAATTGGCGGTTTTGAAGGATTAAGAGCGTTATTCAGACGATTAGACAAATCATGAAGGCTGAAGGATTCGGAAATTCCTAAATTTTAAAAATTCGAAATTATGACGTAATAATTCTGAGAAACGTCAAAAACGGCCATTTTGGAGAAAAACCAAAATAAAAACACAACAACGATAGTTGCGACGACGACAACAACGAGAAAATTGAGAATCAGAATCGGAGAAAAGCAGAAGTAGCAGAGACCGCTCCGAGTTGCAACTATTGTGTCGCTACAATAGTTGCAAGGCCGTTGCAAACAACGGTGAAGGGTGGAAATCCAGCCTTCCGGAAGGAAGACAATAGTCTTATTTCCCCGGATTCAAGAATCCGGAGGGGTCTCGGGACTGGAACTCATATCATTTTATACAAACTTTTAGCTTCCCTATAATGTCCTGAATTGAATTTAATCAACATTGAATTTTTTATTTATATTTCAACGTTCGATCAGTTATTATTACGAGATCTTTTACTATTTTTTTCTTTATTTCTTCTTTTCTCATTCCCAAAACGAATGTAAATTTGTGTGTTCTTGTTGCTTTTGCAAAATTTATATAAAACAACAAGCTCTGCTTTTCACGCAATAAGTTTATTCACATCGTAAAAAAAATTTCAATCAAATATCGCAAGGTTTTCTATCTGATTTATAGCAAAATCCATAATATTCGTTTTGAAAAACAGCATTGAGCATTATCATCATTGAATTGATCGACCTTACAATAAAATGTTAAGTTTTGATACAGATTCTTAGATTGGATTTGAGTATTCCTAGTACTGTTCATTGTGGATCACCTTGAAACAAATCAAGGCAGTCTGATATACAATCGTTTTTTTGTTGTCTGTTGCTTGCAAAATTTTCAACAACTCTTAGAGCAATATATGAAAACTCAGAGTGTCTTTAATTCGATTTCAGTCTAATATCTTTGATGGAGCGAAATTCTTGGAACATTGGAGAAAAACTGCAGCATCAATTTTATTTTGATCAATAAACTTTCGAAATTATTCACCACAGTCATACCTGTTTTTCCAATACTCCTTTGCATAAGCCGAGAGCAATGTAGCCGAGCTACCGTCTATGAAATGATCGTTTTCAGTTTTTAAAGCGTAGTAATTTTATCTGGGTCTTCATGTCAGATTTTCTTAAACACACTAAGGCTTGCAAATTACGTTGAATACTGAGATACAACCATAATTGGAAAAGGTCTCACTCTGGTTTATTAATTTTTTCGCTGAAAAAATTTCAAGTAAAATTTTTTTTCACAATACATGAAAAAAAGAATATAATCTGATGCGTCTTTAGAGTTGGTATTTTTCATTTTCTGGCATTTTCAGGAATAAATTGGAAAAATTTGGACCAAAAATATGTAGTTTCTTAGAGGGTTGCTTTGATCTCACCATTTTGGTTAAAAAAATTTATAAGAATTCTTTTTCAACTTGGACTTTGAAAACAAGCATTTTGGCGAGTAAAAAAATTGCAAAAAGAGAATTGACTTGAATAAGATCATGAAAATTTTTTTCATACCATCGGATAATTTCTAATTATTGATGTTGGTAAGATAAAATCATATTCTGGTTTTCAAAAAACTTGAAAATCGCCATGCTAGTGTATAGCACTAATGGCATACTGGCATTGAAATAGCTAATTTTGGCGTTCACAGAATCTCAAAAATGGCAAATTTTTGTAATTAGATTGGGATTCGATAAAGTTCTCGAAAGTAGAAAAGACAAAGAGTTTATCCCTAACGCAATAATTCCATTATCTTTTTAGTTGTGAAGTACTCTAATCAAAAAACGATTCTGAATTAAAAATAGTGTTAAAAAGTGCCATTAAATAACTGTCTGTATTTATGTTTCCGAATTAAGTACTATCGTTAAAATCTTATTTGTAGTTTTTTTCTCAAAAATCTGGTATCATTTGTAATTTTCAAGCCTTGATGGTCGCTTTTACGCGGTTAAAATATAACCGGAATTTAGAAATCATTGAGTGGGTTTTTGATTTTATCACTTCAACTAAACAAAGTTTTTGTTGCATTACCTTACTTTTTTGTTATTGCACTACACTGCTGTTGTTCTACCTTTTTGTGTTATTTTGGACATTTTTTTCTGGATTTGATTCTTCATAGCAAAACTTCTAGTCAATTTTCGGTAATTTTGCGTTCAAATCTTGTTTGGTTGTAATTTTTCAACCGTAAAAGGTGCTTTTCGAAATTTGAACACCTTTTCAGTAAATAAATCGGTGACAAGCAAAACAAAAAACACTGTTCTGTCTCAGTGAATAGGTTGGAGTGAGTTTGTTTCAAGGTTATGTTTTTACATTATTTTGTTGGCCCAAAAATGGTTAACAAAGCGTCATTTGCTTGGTCTACAAAAACCATTTCGTCACTGTTTTTCAAAACTGGGAGAGTTTCAGTTATAATAATCATTATTGACTGAAATTTGCTCGGTTCAGTATTTGCAAGCTCTTTATTCTTAGATAAATTTCATCTACATCTTTATACTTTCTCTTCAAATCCGTATTTGTACCAATTTGCATTATCACGTATTCTAATTTTTGGTTTTCATTTATATTTTTAGTAGTTTTAATCAATATACGAAAGAAAAACTTCTAAAATGAAAAAAATTAAGAATCTCAGGAAGAGAAAAATTGGCATTTCAAAAGCAAAGGACAACAAACCTTTTTATGCATTACACAGGTCTTCTCCATCGTTTTTAGATACTTAGAAATTAATCCCTATAGTTTCAAAAGCTCATTTTGTTGAGAGTTTCATCTACGACCATTCAGTTTTTCATCAAAACATGTTTTTTTCTTGTATTCATACGATTTAAGCCCTTCAGTTTTTCCCAAAAATGTTTTGCGCCGTATAAATAAACACTTGTGAAGTTGGTATAGTCATAAGCTCAATTGCTCTGTTAGACTTGTGCCTATTATCAGGTTTTGTACTTCTTCGGAAATTTTAAAAGGTTCAAAATCACGGACAGTTTTTCTGGCAAAATTGGTGGTATTTGAAGTTGTAAAATTTAAATTGCCAGTTCTTCTTCCTTTCCAATCTGCTTCCGATTTTCTGTTTTCATGTTCTTAATCAATTTTATACCTTTTCTGTAAACCCCCTTTTGAATATAATTATGTCAAAGATATTTTCGCGTTGATTAGCTGATTATGTTCTGATCAAATTGCTCAGATTTTTTTTAGTTTTTGATTACTATATTAAGCTAAACTAAATTAAATTACTGACAAAATTGGGTTGATAAAAATAAAAATTGAACTTAATATTACGTAATTAAATAAATGGGTTTTTAAATAAAAAACCTGAAAAAGCTAAGTTCCAAGAAAAAATGAAAAAGATTTTTAAAAGTCTCTAATGAAAAAGTTGTTTTTTCGAAAGATCTTTTCAAATTTTTAAATTTGCAGGTAATTCAATGTTTTGATTTTTTTGATGCTTCGATGGGTAAAAAAATTACCCTGAGGTTTTTTTTATAGACTTAAGATTAATTTTTTGTGGTTTTTTGTGGTTCTGCACAAATAAAAAGAAGTTGTCATTTGGTTAAATTCCGGCAAAAAATCTAGAAGTAGTATTAAGAAAGAATTTTAAGTATCCGAGCGTTCCCACCCGAGATTTCCCATGGAGTCAAATCTATTGTTGTAGTATCTTGCTCTTTATTTTACAATTTATACATCTGCAGAGTTTTCCTCTTTTGCATTTTTATAACCGTCCCTAAGTGTCTAATATCAGGATTGACCAAAAAAATCCAACGAAGCTATACGTAGCCATACCAACTTCAGTTTAGCCTTTGATGTTTAGATAGGTGTTAACTAATTAGATCTAATCTCATCTAATTAGTAACCACCTATTTGAATGACAAAGGCTAAGTTGAAGTTGTAATAGCTTCGTAGAGCTTGGTTGGTATACCTTCATCAGATTTTTTGTCATTTTTGTTAGAGGAGCAAGGGGGCGGTTATTATATACTTTGTAGATACAGCGTCGATATAATTGTTTGATAGCTGTGGCAGCTCCCTTTAGAGGAATTTAGAGACAGGTCTGTCAAGAAGCTCTTTAGAGAAAAGCGTGCCTGGGATGCGGAAACTGAAAGAGCCCCACTGGGACTGCTACTGAGCTAGGGTGAAAATGTTGGGTGCGAGTTTTATAGAGTTTTTTGAACTAAGTAATTTTTTCTTTCTCTACAAAATTCAGTCCGCTGAGCCCAACTTTTATAAAATTTTTGCCATTTCTTCAAGATTAACGAAACCAACAAGAATTGCAATTTCAAAAAACGTTTGAAAATACAAGAGCTTTCAATTGAGTTGTTGTTCAGACTGGTTTTGAATCATTTAAATGAAAAAAAAAAACTTTTTATGATTCTAAAAATATCCAATTTTTTAGTTTTCCTAGTGTGTTTCTATTAAATCTGTTAATATTGCATCAAATTATAGTTTTTTAGCGAGGGATAGTTACAAAAAAAAGTTTATTGTCCTTCAATGCCCAACGCTTTTAACTTCCTTTAAGTGCGTATGATAAATCTGTAAATAATGCATCATGATAAGGATTTAGTGCCTGATTATTAAATAAGCACTTGCTTATTAAAACATACTGAGTATTTGAGAGCTCAAGAGTTTACCTAAAGATGCGCGTGCTCCTTTCGCGGAGAGTATTTTGGATCAAACAAGTGACTTTTTTTTACAAAGTAGGAAAACTTATAAAATGACCAGATTTTCTGATGTTTTTGTTTTTTCTCCTGAAACTGGTTTGTTCTAACAGATGACACAGCCGAACTTGCCCGGAATGCAGAATTAAAACGCAAAAAACGACTGACATTTGACGATAAGAAGGTTTTGGAGCATTCGAGAGTGCATTTGTTCCTTTGTTCCATTTGGCTCATTACACTTCTGAGGAATGTTAGAAACCATCGTTTTTGGAAAAAAGTGACTATAAAAATACAACAACTGAGCACATTAGGACAATCTGTGAAAAATTAATAGATACAAAGTGAGACCTCGTCTGAGAACTTTCGTACGACACATTATTTAGCTTCTAGATTATTAAGAAAAAGAAGGTTCTGCGATTAGTTTGAAACGGACTCGACTCCTCCCAATCCGGTTTTTTTGGGAAAATAACAACATTGTCGAAAATGGAACAAAAATCTGGCATCTCAAAACAGTGTGAGAACTTTTTGTAAAACCTATTAATCTACTGGAAGGCCCTGAACGTATTAATTTGACTCAATCTTAATAGTTTTTAGAGCATGATTAGCTGAGGGCGACGAAAATTAGATCCATCTCCGATGGATCTAAATATAACAGTCATCACGTAACCGTTTAATAGTGATATTATCCCCGTAGTTAATCATTAGCAGGTTATCTGGAAATGTCGACTGTGTCAATTTTGTTTGTTATCGAAAGTTAAGAGAGCTACGTTTGGCTGTTGGCCTAAAAACAAACGTTTCACTCTCGTCACAATTTGAACAAACCAAAATGAACTGGCTGAGTGTACGATGAACAACACAGAAAAAAAAATTAAATGATATCAGCCCGCCGGTGGTAAGTTACCATTTTTGTGGTGAACCATGAACTTTCTTGGCGAATATATCATAGGTAACTCCTGAGCGGGCCTACTTAGAGTTTTGACCTACATGATCAGCAAACGTTTTTGCAAATTTTTATCCTTCTGAGCCAACGCTCTAATTAGGTGTGTTGATGGCCTGCTTTGGGCTAGTCGGAGGGAGAGCAAGCACGCTCCAGTTGGCTCAGTTCAGGGTTTTTCATGTAGTTAAGACCAAAAAATCCGGCGTTCGAAGAGTGAAATGGTTAGTCTTGAACCCCATTTCCCACGGCTCAAAATTCAAAAAAGAAAAACATGAAACAAATCAAAATAGTGTATTACTAACGATAAATCAAAAACAGATAAATTTTTTAAGAAAAAAGAACAAAAAACAATTTAGAACCCGAAAAAGTTATAGAAAAAAAGAAAAACGAACTTTTTTTTACCGGTGTTTTGGCATGCAGAAATAAAACGCGAAAAGAGCTTTATCCGTTTTTACTAACGCGTTCCGTATAAATAAGTGCGTTCGTATTTAGTAATTTCATCTGATTTTCCTAATTACTGATGTTTTGGTTTCTTAAGTATCATTTCTGATCAATAGATTAATTGTTTTGGTTGTTTGTGGAGTATTCTGATTGGAGTGGTAATTCAATATTTAAAAACTCTAATGATAAGCTTGTCGGCATCCGGATGGTAAAGTGACAATCGGACAGATGTGCTCCTGTAATAACTGAAATCATCAGAAACAACTACAACGACTGTTGGGTATCGTTTAATCAATTTTTGTATCATTCGCGTACTAATTCGATGTAAGTTACATTGGGCGGTCTTTTGTCACCGGTTGCGAGTCAAGCACTTTGATTCAGATATTATAGAGAAAACGAAAGTATAAAATATGTAATAAAAAAAAATTTTCCAGTGTTATTTTCTATCCATCTCCCCATTCAGAAGTGAAATCAATTATTGTTAACCATTGCCATTTTTTACGAAGTTCAACGAATTCTGACTCAATCGTTGACATCAAAAAATCAAAAATTTCCAATTTTTCCGAATGGGAAAAATTACCTGCTCACGTCGTAATTCAACGTAATTCAACACCCCTTTCTAAAGAAACCATCGCAAAACAACCCCAGAAAAATTTGAGAAACTACAAAGCTTAGGTGAAAATTTTTGCGACATGTTGGCAAATGCTAACAAATACACCATGCTGAAAAGTGCGAATTTCTTGACACATTTCTCATATATCTACTTTTCAATCTACGGCAGGAAAAATTGGTACCTAAAATGGTTGGAGGCCTGAAAATGGAGTATTTTGTGGGTTTTTTTTGCAAATTTTTGAGAAAGCGTGTGTTCAGTATGTAAAACTTGTGTTCTGTTTGGTTTTGTGTTTGCTTCAGAAAACTCTTGCCTATTTCACGAGCCCTTTCGAACGAAATTTAAACCTGCAAAAAATAATATAATTTGAAATCAGGTTTAAAATGATATTTTATTTGTGGTCACTTTTTGGAACATTTTATTCCGGCTCAGATAACCATTATTTTGAACTGGGGCAAGCTACTTGGTCTTAATTTTGTGCTACTAGCAGATAAGCATGTCATTTGAACATTTATTTCGCGAGGGGGGAGAGCATATTTTCAAAGGCATATCTTTTTTAAACTAGAAAAAAATTCATTTTCATTCATAGACGCTAAAAGGTAGTCGCAACTAACGTGTAGATTGTAGATACGAGCTGTCTTGTTCCTTTTTCATTTAAGAGTTAAGACAATTGATGTCAGTCACTTTGCTAAAAAAAAGAAAAAAAGAAAATGTTTTATGCTTATTCGAATGTTTCGTACTAGATTTACAGTACAATTTTTTCGAGCATTGAAGCGCTACTTGGCAAAATATCTACGTTTTGAAATTTTGATGAATTGCATGTCATTTTTGATTTTTATTTTTAGTTCATATTTCCTCTTTTTTTTCAATCACCAAGCTCCAATAGGTCCTCCATGGCTCCTAAATTCTCGTAAATTTGAAAAAGTTTCGTCTTTTACACATTATATTTTGAAATTGAATGGCAAAGTGACACATTTTTTGATATATAATTGAAGTGATTCTGATTGCAAACTTCAAATCATTTATGAAATTTCAGTTTTAAACCCTCTCGAATTAGGAAACAACTGTGTTGTAACAAGAGTGGTTTTGTATTGTGAGAGTTTCCAGAGAAGCTTGCAGGGCTTTTTGTGGTTTTGTCATCATGTTGATGACAATGTATCGGATATTAATACGCACGAAAAGAAACCACAAAAAAGTGTTTCAATGATTCATAACATTCAAACCAGATTTGTTCTTTCATTGCCCGGGTCGAGGTCCCAGACTCATGTCTAGACTTTCGCGACAAATTTTTGGCATGTCCAGACTTTCGCGACCCAAATTTGGCAATATCCAGACTTTTGCGACCCAAATATGGCAATATCCAGACTTTTGCGACCCAAATTTGGCAATATCCAGACTTTCGCGACTAAAATGATCCGTAGCGGCCGTTTGCTGTTTTTGGTGACCGAGGTGGAGACAGAGACCAGCACAACACAGTAAACGGTGCGATCGGCGCGGTCAAATTAAGTCGTTTCTAGATCCAGACTTTCACGACCGAGGTAGAGACGGCGCGATTTTTGCTACCAACGCGGAGACAGCGCAACCGAAGAAAAAGTTGGAGACGGCGCGACTCCAAAAAGCAAGCGCGCGGCTGGCCTGGCCTGTTTGACGATAAGTTGTAATATCCGAACTTTCGTGAGTGAGGTGGATAAGGCGCGGCTTTCCAGACCAAGGCGGAGATGACGCGACCAAGAAACCTTTTGTTGCAACCTAGGTGACCGACTTGAATGCGACTTTCAAAGTCTAAACTTGAGTCTGTGACCTCCTTCCGTGTGTATACTAACTCTACGGTATTACATAATGCAAGTACTCCTGTTTCAAATAGTATACAGTTTGTGCAAATTTTTAAGATTTTTAGGAGTCCTTGCTATTGTTTTCTTTTTTTTTCCCTATTGATTGAATTTTTTCTTCTCGAAAAACATGCGTAATTTTTGTTTTTGTGTTCTGCAAAAAGATGAGAATAAAGCAAAACTTTTTCAAATAACAGCTGAAATATTAGCCCTAACTCAGCAATTAGAAAAAAGGACAATTTTTGCAATATACAGTTCTGATTTAAACTAACCGGACAAAAAGCACAAAACTTGAAATTTGAAACATTTTTTTTCTCAAATTAAATTGATTTTGGACGAAAACGGTGAAGGCTAAAATTGCTTAGAGTTCCAATCGAATTTTTATGCTGCAATTGATTTTTTTGTGAAATTCAGGCCTCAAATTTTACCCCCAAATCGATGTATTTTGGTTTTTTAGTCAGTGTAAAAATCGCCGGAACTATCAAACTTTTTGCTCATGAAACTTTGAAAAGTCTTAAAAAGGTGAAAATGATCGGTTGTGGGTTAAAATTTTAGGCCCTATTTTCACTAAACAAATTGCAGTATAATAGTTTGGAAGAAACTCTCGGCAAGCTTAAACGTCATCGTTTTTTGTCTACAGCTAACTTAATTTGAGAAATTGCGTTCTAAATTTCAAATTTTATTTACTTTTTCCGCGGGATTCTTTGAATCAGTATTGCATTACAATTTTGATTTGATGTGAATGACTAAAATTTTAGTTTTAGTTTTTTCTTTGCTTAGAAATTTTGGAGCAGATCGCTGCCAATTGTTAATCAGAGCTTCATATTCAAGAAATTTTTTTAGTTCGTTAGTTGTTATTTTTTGTTCCGACTTTCAAAGAATCTTAAGTAAGTGCCACGAGTTGTCTAATTTTCTCGTTTTAAAATTTTACGTTTGGCAAATTATCCCGTACTATAAAATGGTTCCAAAATGATTTGAGGCGGCTAATAGGCTTTAAAAATTCTATAAAAGAATCAAATTGTAAAACTTAAATTTTAAAATATTCAGCCCAAAACTCATAGATTTGCCAAAACTTATTTTGCCAAAAACTATTCGAGACCAACTAAATGCTAGTTTTTGCTTCATATCGATTTACACAAAGGATGATGCGTGACGACTTTTTCCATCAAATATAGGTTACTGTTTGATGAACCGTTTTATGAGTTAAATAAATAAAATATACAATGTAATTTTAATTGAATAAGATAGTTTCAGCGATGTATATGCACTTCATTTCAATCTCTTGTTTCAAAATATTATGAAAAAAAAATTTCTTTTCTCGAAAAATAACACAAAATTATAATTTTTTGAAATCGGTTTGGAGAATACATTGAGAACTAAGTTTTAACAATCGCCAAAAAATCTTTCATTTTGTAGAAATTTTATTAAAATTCAACTTCTGAAACAGTTTGTGACGGATGTTTCAACATTTTGAATAATTTTGATGCTATTTTTTTAAAGTTTTTTTTCTTGTTGTTGATTGTTTTTCAGACCCAATGATTAATAAAAATACGTAGTATTTTGTGCAAAACCATTCCCAACAAATTGAAGCAAAAGCAAAAAAAAGGTAGTAACAACGCTTTATAACTAGCTAAAACAAATTTATGGAGAGGCGCAATCAAATTGACATCAGTGCTTTCGTGAATAGCTAAAACATCGGCAAAAATGTGTACTCTATGAACCATTTTGAATCAATATAAACTGAATATTTGAAATTGAACAAGACTGCTTGGATGTCAAGTTGAACTCCTGAATGTTCCGACTGCACTTCAAAGCCACTCAGAAAAAATGACAAAATATTTAAACAATAGAACAAAAGTTTTTTCTCAATATTTTTTTATTTTTTCCCCTACACGCTAACGTGAACTACAAAGGGAAGTTTTTAGCGCCTGTACTGCTTAAAAGACCAAATGGTTTGCCTCAATTCAAATCGAAACGCTTTAGATTTCCTCTTACGAGTATTTTAAGAAATACATTTGTTAACTATCTCAAATTGGCAATAATGCGCAACTTACAACCCTACAATTTTTTTTTGAAAAATGATCACAGGTGAATTTTGTTTACTCTTCGAATAGCAATATTACTTAGATGATGTAAAAAAATTAAAAACTTAAAAAGTCAAAATTTGACTGAATGAAAATACCGTCTCAAGCATAAATATTCCACTTTGAAGCTTTTACCATATTAAGATAGTTGAAATCATTAGCGGACAAAAAATCGCCACTTTCCTTGGACTTAAATT